>NC_064288.1:49564724-49574658 GCF_019186545.1 Solanum stenotomum
CCCCCCCCCCCCCCAAATCGCCACCCCCCGCGACCCTATCAATTTTTATTTTTATTTTGGAACGGCCATCAGGGTCTTTCCTAGTTTGGTTGTCGGGGTCGAATCCTAGATCAATTATCGAGGTTGATTTTCGGATCAGAAATTATTTTCCTAAAGAGTATATTTTAGTCTCAAGCAAAAAATAAAAGATATTTTTCATTTACCAACCAAACATTAAAAAATAAGTTAGAAATCCAATTATTTTCAAGAAACCGTATTCCTTCGTACGAAACACACCCTTAAAGAAAAATGGTAAAGGCGGAAATAAAAAGGATGTAAAAATACTTTTAAATATTATATATTTTGTAAATAATTTGAAGGATATTTCACTCATTTATATATTTTCATTTCAATGTACAATGTTTGTCTTACAAGTTTAACATGGCTCAAGAGTCAAGACCCATATGCAATGTATATTTATTCCTATCGTATGATGGCGTTACCTTTGCATATCAACAAAAAAATATAGTTAGAGAGGGGTAAAAATTAATAAAATAACCGTACAAATATACATAAAAACAGGGTGAAATAGTAAGACAAACATTATTCAAAAAGTGCTTAACATATTATTCTATTTGAATTCTCAAGTTAAAAATATCTTTAAATGCATAATATTTCATCAGGATGGGAAGGGTAATACAGAAAAAAAAATCAAAATATTTTGAACATCTCTTTTCCTCACACTCAAAACTAAATAATTCAACAAAAAAAAAAAGGAAAAAGCATAAATCCCCCCTCAAACTTGTACCCAAAAATCAATTACACGCTTCAACTATTATGACGACTTATTACATACTTTTACTATTAAAAAGTGAATTTATTTACTACCTACGATGTATAGTACCACTCTCACAATGTAAAGAATATCACATTTGGGCCTCATTAATATAATCTCATTACCACATCAGATGCCATGTCAGATTTTAAATAAAATTCTCCTTGTCATTCAATTGTTTCTTCTTCCATGAACACCACCATGGGACCACTAACATTGCCATCATATTTGTACCAAATCTCTATATTTCACCATAAAAATCTTCTATTTTTTTTAGTGTAACAAGACAATATGAAATAACTGAGCAAGATTTACTTGAAATAAACCGTTATGTGTTCACCATCATAATACACAAAAATAACTTCCCAACAAATCTAAAACAAAGAAAAAGTGGAAAAGAAGATTTAAAAAAAAACAAAACAAACAGTGTTTCTCTTCAAGAACACAAAGGTAAAATTGCAACTTTCAAAATTATCATTACTTAAAAAATTCTTAAGTTGCAACCTTTTTTTAAGCTTTGCAAGCTCCTGTCACACCACACCAACCACAAATTTCACCATCTATAATAAACCCACCATCAAAATCACACTATCACCTCCGTTCCCACATAAATTATAAAGATCCACCACAAAATTTAATATTTACCTACAAATCTGTCATTATATTTTATTTTTTAAAATCAATCATCACTTTTATCAACCATAAAAAAAATTAAAGTGAAATATCATATATAATGAAAATGGTGAAATTAAATTATCATTAAAATAGAATATGATTGGGGTGGGGGGGGGAGGATTTTGTTGGAGGTGGGGGTGAGGTGGGATAGATGGAAATCAGATACGGAAAATAATGAAAGAAAAAATAAATGAAGAAGAAGAAGGCGGGGAGTGTGAAGAAGAAGAAGAGGTGTGGTGCGTGGGTACTGGGTAGAAACAAGATTTTGATTTATTTATTTTTTAGTTTATTTTTTATTTAACGTGGTTTTTATTTTTTCTTTTTTTTTGGCATGTCAGTTGTAGGTGGTAAATAAATTTACTTTTTAGTAGTAAAAATATGTAATAGGACGTCATAATAGTTGAAATGTGTAACTAACTTTTCGATATAAATTTAAGGGGAAATTTATGCCTTTTTCCAAAAAAGAAGAAGCATAAATTTATAGGTAAAACATCTTTATCGGCTTGAACATGATTTCAAATAAGATTTTTTTTTTGTTTGTTATTATAGGTTAGTGGGTTCCATCCATTTATTATCAGAAGTACCCACAAATAATTCAATTACAATGGCAGATAAAAGTAACTATATAACTTACTAGATATAGGACCCCGTGCCAGCACGGTGCCCAATATATATATTTTTTATTATTTTAATTTATGTCATATTATGAAATTTGAAAAGTTATTGAAATTTTTATATGATTTTAAAAATATTTTAAATTTTTAGCTATTGTGATTTGTAGTACTTTTTTTTAACATAATTTTGAAAAAAATATTTATTACTCTGTTTGTTCTAATTTATGTGGCACACGCAGAATTTCAAATATTAAGCATTTTTTATATATCTCTTTAATATATTAAGTTGTTAATTATTGTATTTTATTGTACATTTTGAACCTAATTTTTTAATAATATATGTTATTTGCCATGTCCCAATTTATGTGGCATTAATTGATAGATTTGTTGGAGTCGAGAGATTTATTTTGTTAATTATTGTAATTTATATTTTTTTTTCCGTCAATTTCAAACAATATATGTTGTTAATCGATAGAATACTTTTAATGTAATTTTTAAAAAAATATATGTGTGACTCTCCATGTCCCAATTTATGTGGCACATGTAAAGTTTTGACAATTAACCAAAATTTTAATACATTTAAAAAAATATTTTTAAGTCGTTAAATTTTAAGTAATAAGTAATTTAAATTGTTGTATTATTTATTACAATTTATAATACTTTTAAAGTAGTTAAAATATTGTACTATTTATTATGATTTATAACATTTTTTTTTTAAATTTATGTCATATTATGGAATTTGAGAAGTTATTGAAATTTTTATATGATTTTAAAAATATTTTAAATTGTTAGCTATTGTGATTTGTAGTACTTTTTTTTAACATAATTTTGAAAATAATATTTATTACTCTATTTGTTCTAATTTATGTGGCAGATGCAGAATTTCAAATATTAACCCTTTTTTATATGTCTCTTTAATATATTAAGTTGTTAATTATTGTATTTTATAGTACATTTTGAACCTAATTTTTTAATAATATATGTTATTTGCCATGTCCCAATTTATGTGGCATTAATTGATAGATTTGTTGGAGTCGAGAGATTTATTTTGTTAATTATTGTAATTTATAATTTGTTTTTCGTCAATTTCGTCGACTATTTTTTTTATTAATTATTGTAATTTATTGTTTCTTTTTCGTCAATTTCAAACAATATATGTTTATCATATAATCCATTTTATGTGGTACCAATAGAATTTAGAGAGTCAATTAAATTTTGTATATAAGTTTTAAATAATTAAGCTGTTAATTATTGTAATGTATAGTATTACTTATAGTATTTTTAAATATATTTAAATATTATATGTTAGGTTTTTTATCCTAATTTATATGGCATTGATAGAATTTAAAGTGTCAAATAATTGTTAATTATTGTATTAGATAATATGGAGTATTTAAGTCATTTATAGTATAGTAATTAATATATAATATGTAGTATTTAAGTGTTATATTATGGAATTTGAGAAGTTATTGAAATTTTTATATGATTTTAAAAATATTTTAAATTCATAACTATATATTTCAATGTACAAGATTTTGATAAAATAATATCTTTAAAGTTAAATTATAATGTTTTTGAAATTTAAATTATTAAAACATATATAATAATTTTATAGAAAAAATAATATCATATAAAATTAAATGAAAAGGATAATAAATTTAACTTTTACCATGATAAGGTTGAAAAATATTATTTAAGTGGAAGGAGGTGGGGCCCACTTATATATTTTATATAGTAAGTATTGGACATTTGTAATGATTTAATTGGAACAATGGTAGTAAATCCTAGTAATTCTAATATATAGTAATATGTACAAATATAATTCCAGAAAGTGCTTAACATATTCTTTTATTTTAATTCTCACATTGTTGAAAATATCTTCGAATGCAAAATATTTCATCATACAAAAAAATGTTTAAAATATTTTGAACTAATAAGCATTATTCACCAAATTACATCTCTTGTCCTCACACTCAAAAATAATTAATTCAACTAAAAGGAACCATAAACTTTGGGTATGAGAAATTTTTACTTATTTTCTAAAAATTATTTCACTTTATTTTAAAATCGGAAAATGATCAAAAATATCCTTAATCTATTGGAAAAGGTTCAAAAAAGCCCTTCATCCAACTATTGAATAAAAAAGGAAAAATTGTATATAATAGCAAACTATTAATTCAAATTAAATGCTATAAATATACTTTGATTTAATTGTACCCTATAGCAAACTATTGCTATTTTCGCCACTCTCCCTGGTGAAATCTCGTTCGCCACTCTCGTTTGGTGGCAATCTTGCTTGCCTCTCTCGCTTTTATACAAACACAAATATATAAAATGTGTTTGATTTTGTATAAAGCGAGAGGAAATTGTATATATACATATATTTTCGTTCCCCTCTCTCTCCTCTCCCAGATCTCGCTCACCACTCTCTCAAATCTTGCTCGCCATCCTCGCCTCTCTCGCCACCCTCGCCTCTCTCGCTTATACAAACAGAAACGAAATGTATAAATTGCGTTTTTGTTTGTATAAAGTGAGAGAAAATTGTATATACACATGCAAATACATATATCTTTGTCCTATACACTTATAATTATACAATACAAATATTTCTCTATCCAGTTTTTTTTGCCTTGCTCTCTTTCTCGTTTTATATACACATATTATACAATTGATCTTTTATATACAACTGCTTTATTTTGTATATGTATATCAAATTATACAACTGTCTTCTTTGTATATGTATAACGAATTATACAACTATTTTTTTTTTTTTGTATATGTATAGCGAATTATACATATATATGTTTGTTATGGAGCGCAATTATGTAAACTTTGCTATAACATACAAATATGAATTTTGTGTTTGCTATATGTGAAAGTTGTTCAATAAAAAATACCCTTTCGTCCACCTATTTGGATCAAAAATACCCTCAACATTAAACTTAGGTGTAAACTTGACCTTCCTTTTAACAGAATCTGATGTGGCATAAATAATTTTTTAAAATTAAATATTTTATAATATTATTTTATTGATCCACATGTAACTACATCCAAATTTACTCACAATTATACCAATTAACTTAAAACCCATTTCTAAATCCACAAAGCCAAACAACCTGTGGAGCTTCTCCATTTGCCTCATTCCGCCATCGACAGACGACATCTCGTCAATCATCGATTGGAAGGAACGACTCTCGCCATACTCGGTGATAGTTTCCTGGCGGCACTCGTCGCTTTTCTCTCGCTCGCCGGCAACAGTTTCAGCCATCGTTGAACTGGATAACGGCGAGAGAGTAGAGCGACGACGCGTGAGAGCTAAAATCTGCCTTCACCATCAAGGACACGCCGCTTCCTCGACCTTGTTAACAGTAGAATACTCACCATGCCTAGAGGGTGTAACAAGCTTTAACATTTCCGGCATCGATGCATTATTTCAGAAAGCGTTGAGCAGATTTTGATTAGTTTTGTACTTTTCACGGCTCACATTTTCTAAGAAGCTTTTGATAATACAAGCGAAAGGTGACTTAACACATTTTATCTTTTGCATCTGCAAATCAAAAATCAAAACCCCCATTAGATATAGATTTTTAGTTTTGGCCAAATGTGCAAGATATTATTTTAATTTAATTTAAAATGAAAAGAGAAAAGAGGATTGCAACATACTAATCAACACGTTAACTAAATTAGTGGGCGATGCAGCAGAAGTGAGTGGCATTGTTATATTCAAGATAGGTATTGGTGAAAATCAAAGAACATAAACCTATTTAATTTGTTGGGTCATTAAAAAGTGGATTTGTGTTATGAACCAAGTCCAACCCAATATCGATATCAAGGTCACACAAGTAGTTATTGGGCTGACAAGAGCTATTAGGCAGAAAGCAAGCAATAGGTCCAGTTTTATTTGGGATCCAGGCCCATTTACACTTTGTTAAAAAGGACTAGGAGTTATAAGAAATGGTTATGAAAAACTATTATGTGAAGCTTTGGCTTTCTGATCCTCTCATCTCCTTTCTATGGTCTTGTATCTCATCCCTTTCTGGTTACTTCTTTCTCGGTTTATCTCTCCTTAGTCAGTGTATTCAGTGATTAATCTATATAAGAGTGCTTCTGTTGGAATTGAGTTTGTTACAATTTGGGTTATAATGGTATAATTGTGAATGAATTTGGATGTAATATTACATGTGGATCAATAAAATAATATTATATATATTTAACTATAAAAAATTATTTATGCTACATCAGATTCTGTTAAAAGGAAGGGCAAGTTTACACTTAAAGTTTAGGTTGAGGATATTTTTGATACAAATAGATAGATGAAGGAGTATTTTTGATTCAATAGTTGGCTGAATGACATTTTTGAACCTTTTCCAATAGGTTAAGAGCATTTTTGACGGCCTTTTCTCTTTTAAAATTAGTGTTTGACCATGAAAAATTCAAATATAATTTAAAATTGTATTCAGAATTTGACAAAACTCCTAAAATCTTGTTTTCACTTTCATTTTTTTCATTTTCTAATTTATTTTGTTTTCAAAAAATTCTAAATATTTTAATTTTCATGATATATCCTCATTTAAATTATATTTCATGTTCAAATAATATTTATATTTTAAAAGAAATATATTTAAATCATAAATATTAAGCCGGAAAAACTATGACCAAACACAAATTTTTTTATTTTCCAAACACAAACTCTACTTTTGAAAGCAAAGGTTTATTTTTTTTTGTGTGTGTGTGGGGGGGCGGGGGGTGGGGGATTTATAAGGGAATCTTTTTGTGGATTTTTTTTTTCTCTTAAAGTTATATGTCAGTGGGTTCTACCCATATCATTAAATGTAACCACAAATAATTGATGAGATTTTTCTTGGCATTTATAAGGGAATCTTTTTGTAGATTTTTTTTTTTTTGTCTCTTAGGGGTTGTTTGGTTTGAAAATGAGTTATGATGGGATAAGTTATGTTGGGATTAGTTATGATGGAATAAGTTGTGTTGAAATTATTTTTTATTGAGTGTTTGGTTTGTTGTATTCAAAATAATAAATTTTAAGAACAATTTATTTGTTTACAAAAATGCCCTTCATTAATGTAAAAAGTGATATAACAAAAGGGTTGAAAGAGACATTTTTGTCATTTACCTATTTTATCCCGGGATAAGTTATTCCGATATTACTATACCACCCAAGGAGAGGGATAACTTATCCCGGTACTAATTATTAATCCCGGGATAAATTATCCCGAACTTGCCAACCAAACAACAAAATAAGCGGTACTATAATTTAATCCCAAGACTATTTGGTATTATCCCTCACACCAAACGACCCCTTAAAGTTATATGTCAGTGGGTTCTACCCATATCATTAAATGTAACCACAAATAATTGATGAGATTTTTCTTGGCATTTATAAGGGAATCTTTTTGTAATTTTTTTTTTTCTCTTAAAGTTATATGTCAGTGGGTTCTACCCATATCATTAAATGTAACCACAAATAATTGATGAGATTTTTCTTGGCATTTATAAGGGAATCTTTTTGTAGATTTTTTTTTTTTGTCTCTTAGGGGTTGTTTGGTTTGAAAATGAGTTATGATGGGATAAGTTATGTTGGGATTAGTTATGATGGAATAAGTTGTGTTGAAATTATTTTTTATTGAGTGTTTGGTTTGTTGTATTCAAAATAATAAATTTTAAGAACAATTTATTTGTTTACAAAAATGCCCTTCATTAATGTAAAAAGTGATATAACAAAAGGGTTGAAAGAGACATTTTTGTCATTTACCTATTTTATCCCGGGATAAGTTATCTCAGGATTACTATACCACCCAAGGTTCGGGATAACTTATCCCGGTACTAATTATTAATCCCGGGATAAGTTATCCCGAACTTGCCAACCAAACAACAAAATAAGCAGTACTATAATTTAATCTCGGGACTATTTGGTATTATCCCTACACCAAACGAGCCCTTAAAGTTATATGTCAGTGGGTTCTACCCATATCATTAAATGTAACCACAAATAATTGATGAGATTTTTCTTGGTTGTCAATCAATGAGTTGAATTATTTTTTTCAAAATATCTATTTGTACTATAAAAGAAAGCTTAAAATAACATAATATAATAATAAGAAGAAGACAAGAAGTATAGATAGAAGAAATAACTTCTTATATTGAAGTGTGTCTTCCAAATGACGAATGATATCTATATTTATAGTATGAGATATCACTCCCAAAGGTCACCAAATCTATATCTATATATAAAGCCAAATGTAGATAAGGATGATGTAACACCCCTCTAAGGCCACCATTGCTATTTATTCTTTTTCTCATTTTTTTGACATTTTCTCTATTTTTTCTTATTTTCTATTTAAATAATTAATTATATTGTATCATATTTATTAAGTTTCATTAAATTTTTTAACAACCATATTAATTTATTGTGACACCTCTTTATGACCTACAAAATTATATATTTTTAATCTTCTCTTTTTTTTTAAAAAAAAAAATCCTCTCATTATTTTCATTATTAATTTTTTAAAACGTATATTTATTACATTACATCTAATTATATCTCATGAGTTAATAATAATAATTAAATTAAATTAAAAAGAAACAAATAGGAAGGATAACGGAGAAAATTAAATTAAAGATGAAAAACTTCAGTTTCAAAACTTTTCATTTTCCAAATAAAAACTTTAATAAACTCTATGCCAAAAGACTTGATTCAAATGACATTACATATACTGTTGTGAGTAGAATTTGTGTTTTGTAGAAACATGAAAACAAAGGAAGATGATCAGCTGATTGAAGCTATACATATAAACATTTTTATGTGCATAGCTCATTCTTTTACTTTTTTTTTTGCATTTTCAATTAGAAGGAAACTAACTTTTGTTGTTGAATTGTCATTGTTGTTGTAACTAATGAAATGTCAATATCAATGACATAAAAAAAGTACTCATCCAGAGATGAAGGCTTTCCATTCTCAAAAATATGGCCAATATCTTCAGAAAAGTATCATGAAGTACAATTATGTTGATGAGATCTTTTAATAGTTTATATGTTTAGATTTTCAATTGTTCCAGTTTCAAATTTATATATTGTATTTGGGCTGTTAATTAAGACAATCATGTCAGAGGGATTCAATAAATTATTTAAGTTGTATGGATTCTTCATTTTCGATTATATATATAACTTTTGAAGAGTATCCATTGACAATTTTGAAGAGTCCCAGCAATAACGACACCATAATTTTGGAAAAAAGGAAAAGGTGCTTTCTTATATATTTGTTGATTAGAAAAATGGAACATATCAAAATTAAATATCTTGACTAATTATTAAAAATAAGGAGTATTTTTCCTTATGGTGCTTAAAATTAAAAATGATTATTGATTATCATTATTAAAGATTATGTATTCTGCTAGAATTTGCTCAAGAATGTTATTTTTTGTTTCTAATCAGAAAAAAGGAGGTGGCTTAGTATTAGGCTATCAGCTAAAGAAATGTATTTGTATTATCTTCTCTCTTTTCCTAAGTCTTATTTCCCTTTCCCTGCTTAATCTTAATTTTAGAGGTTTAATTTTTTTTCTAGATCACTTATCAATTATACTTAGGAGTTGTAGTATTCAGTTTCAAAGGATAAAAACATTATAAAACATACATAAACTAAGTTGCGTTGAACTTTTATAGTACTAAAAGTTGTTGAATTTTTTTATACATAATATATATATTCAAAAAATGTTATGTTTTAATTAGTTAACTTTTTACCTTTCACTATAATTACTTTCTTAATTATATATTTTAATATGCATTTATTTTTTTGGGGGGCGGGGGGGGGGGGGGG
>NC_064288.1:49574663-49638074 GCF_019186545.1 Solanum stenotomum
GTCATCCTTTTTCCTTTAGAGGAAGTTTCTTTTGAAAAAAATTTGAAGATAAAATGAGGTTTATTTTATATTACGATAGAAGAAAGCTTTCTACTTTTAAGGGATAAGGGTCTGAAAAATGTCTCAATTTTGGTCGAATTTGCTGTTGCGATACTAAACTTTCATAAGGACCTATTACCTCCCTAGATTATTTAATACCGTATTTTTTATCCTGGACTATTTAATAGTGTATTTTAAAGGTATATATGTGCCCACGTGGACACATTATTATTTATAATTTTGCATTATTTTTTATGTCCACGTGGGCAAATATATATGTTTAAAATATGGTATTAAATAGTCTAGGGAGGTAATAGGTCCTCATGAAAGTTTAGTATCGCAACAGCAAATCCGACCAAAGTTAGGGTATTTTTCAGACCCTTATCCCTACTTTTAATAATACTAGTTTTTCGACACGTGCGTTGCACGTGATTATCAATTCAGAAAATTTGAGCGAAGATTTGAATAATAAGTTTTGCACAAAATAATATTGCAGATTCTTTTGTGAATATTCAATGTGGATCATCATATATATCTCTTATTCACACGAACCGATGAAGATGGTCAATGAAAAATTTATTAGTTAAATGCAATAATATGTATATTTATTTCAATTTGATGTGGTTCAAACATGTAATTAGTTGTATCTCACTAATATTACCTTGTAGATGATATTTGTTGTGTATTTTTCTTGTCATCTAACCAGATGTGCTTTGCACGTGTATTGCACTTGATCTATTTAGATGTCATATGATCATGCGGAGAAAAACTACATTTTATTTTTTAGAACTATTTTTGTATATTAATTTTTATTTTATAAGTTATAACATAATAGATGACGTTCTTTTTTTTACTCTGATATTTGACTTCTCGATTGACTGTACATAAATCAAAGATAGTTATCTGACTGTCCATAGTTAACTGAGAAAGGTTTCCTTTTTTTTTTACCTAAAAACTAAAAATTAAAATTAAAGAATATATTCTATATGTGAAATCATATATATATAATTACATGTTTATCTTACACCCAACAAAGATATAGTTCATATACTTGTAAACAATTTTCAATTTATTCAACAAAGCATGATTTATCAAAGGAAAAATAACAACACCCTGTTATCTCATATATAGGGGTGATATAATAATATGAAATTATTGGTCAAAAATTAATATAAGGAAAGATTAAAGATAGAAATAAGTAACGTAATAACTATGAGAATTCATAATATTATAACTAAAGAGTGTACAAGAGTGTGAATAACATTTGCAATAATTTCTAATAACTAAGAGAATTTATAATGTTATCACTAAAGAATTAATGTGCAATAGATGAATTTCTAATAAATTTCACACTTACACAAATAAATAGGACTTTTAATTAATGTTACTATTTTTTTTATAGGTATTAGTTTTAATTTAGTGTAGGGGCAAAATGAAAATGTTTATTCAGTATTACTGAATATAAAATTTATTTTCTTAATGATAAATTTTAAATGATTCATATATATTCACATATTTTCACATTTGTTGTGATTTTTTTTTTAAAAAAAAAACTTGAAAATTTTAAAATAATATATTTTGAAGTTAGAAGATCTTTTTAACTTGATAATACAATCGTGACATAGATAAATACCTACCGATATATATTATATATATATATACACACACACACAAACTTCCTAACAATCTAAATCACATAAGTAGCATTGATAAATAAAGTCCATTCTTTTGTCTTGAGCATCAAAAAAATAAATTGTGATAATTCTCTAACTCTTGAGAAGTTTAATAATTTTGGAAAAAGATATTCAGAAACATATATCTACATCACAAGAGAAATTGTCCACAAAAATAAATGAATTTATACCTCAATAAAAATTAAATTTGTACAAACTTCAACTAGCGTTATTACAAGTCATATGAACTTTTCTTCGTTGAAAATAATGAAATATTAAGAAATAGTAAATCAGTAAAACACAAGGGCAATGTTTATATAGTAATAAATATTTTGAAGCAAACTTCTTGACATTCTAAATCATATAAGTAGCATTGATAAATATATTCATTCTTTTGTCTTGGACATCAAAAAAATAAATCGTGACAATTCTCTAACTCTTGAGAAGCTTAATAATTTTGGAAAAAGATATTCAGAAACATATATCTACATCACAAGAGAAATTGTTAACAAAAACAAATGAATTTAGACTACAATAAAAACTAAACCAATACAAATTTAAACTGGCGTTATTACAAGTCATATAAACTTTTCTTCTTCGAAAATACTTAAATATTAAGAAATAATAAATCAATAAAACAAAAGGGAAACTGTTTATATAGTAATAACTATTTTGAAGAAAACTTCCTGACAATCTAAATCACATAAGTAGCATTGATAAATAAAGTTAGTATTTTGTATTGAGCATCAAAAAACAAATCGTGACAATTCTCTAACTCTTGAGAAGTTTAATAATTTTTAAAAAAGATATTCAAAAGCATATATCTACATCACAAGAGAAATTGTTAACAAAAACAAATGAATTTAGACTACATCATGTTAACTTCATCTATTGGAACATTATATACTAATATATATACTAAGAGAAAAAATAATTATTATATCATCAGAATTATTTTCCTCAAGTACTCGAGGTTAAAGAATATACTCTCTTAGGATAGGACAATTTACTTCATCAGAATAGTGATACATGATATTCCGCTAAACTTCGAAGTCACTCAACGACAATAAATGACACGAATTTTTTTAAAATGCAAGAAGAAGAAGAGTAGAAGATTAAAAAAAATGTGGTTGAAAAATGAGAGGAAACTCTATTTATAGTCAACAAATTAAAGGGTAGAATGAACAAATGTTTTTTGTGTCTTATTTGAAAAGTCATGATCTTTTCAAGAAGTCACAACCCTTTGGAAAAATCATAACTTATTGAAAAAATCACAGCTCTTTGGAGAAGTCACAACCCTTTGAAAAAGTCACCACTCTTTGGAAAAGTCACAATTCATAGAAAAATCACAACCCTTTAAAAAAAGTCACAACTTATCAAAAAAGTCACAACCTAAGTTAGGGATATTATAGTAATTTAACATTCAAGGTAGGAGTTCATGTTTTTAAGGTAATATAGAAGATAGATATGAGACATGAGATATGAGATGATGTCTTGATGATTAGTTACAACAATGTGCTATTCTGTAACCTTAGTGAAACCCACTTATTGAAAAAAAAAATTAAATTATTATTTCATCTAGAGTGAGATTCTGAAAAGCAATGCAACGAATGAAAAGGATTTATTGTTTTTTATTTATCTATTTGCTTTAGACAGTACTGCTATATAGGTGGATTTTTGTGCATTAAGAATTTCTGTTACGTAATATGTATGAAGGACTAAAATAGTACAACCCCCATATAATAGGGATCAATTTGATCATTTTAAAGTCCACTGCTTGTCGAGAAGCCGATTATCAACACAAAAGGTTTACACAAGAAACTCATATCCAAGTGTCTCTTAATTTGTCAATCCAGGACAATATGAGTGGCATAAGCTATTTCTTTAAGCACTCGTGAGGAAATTGGAGGACTACCGATTGATTGACCTCGGAAATGAAGATGATAGTTCGACGAGCTCTTATTTTCCCATGGGTGGACATGAAAGGGCTTCAATATAAGTTAAAGGTCAAGTTAAAGGGCATACCACATATTTATGTATTATGCCTAATTTTTATTGCCATAAATTAGTTATTTTTTGTACACCTTTAGTAAAAAGAATATATATTTGCAAAGATCAATCCATAAAACTGATGCATGCACCCGAAATTTAGTTACTTCCAAAAACTAAATACTCCTAAATATATACTTTTACTTACATAAAGAACAAAAGATATAAGCAAGGCATTATATTCTAATTTCAAGAGTAGTCTAAAAGAATCTTCTTGCAATAGGTTGTGCATTACATGAACCATATTGTCAGCAATAATGTTGATTTATGCATGTTCATCCTACAAATAAAAGTTAAATATAATTATATTTCGAAAAAGTAAGTTATAAAGTAAACCAAGTACATATTTAAAGAGCAAAAGAGGGTCGGAACCACATAATCTTACTGGTTTTTGCAACTAATCGCATCACTAGAAGTTCACATTCTAAAGAATGGTTGGGGCAGAAACATTCAGCTAACAATAAAATTGCAAAAAAAGTTGTAAAAGTATCAAACCAAGAAAAGTATTTGGAAACAGAAAACATTAAAAACTTCCTCACAAAGTTAAATATTTGCTCACACAAAGCTGCACCAAATACCACGCGAGATACTCCTAGTAGAGAACTTTACTCAAAAGAAAAGAAAAAAACTCCCAGTGGAGAATGTATCAATTCTCCGTTTGTCTTAAATCTAATTAAGTACTCTAAATAATAGTATCTAGTTTACAATTTAGGGTATGCTTGGGCTGTCCAACTACGAGTTTTCAGCCAAAATTGTCCCGTATCTTTGAGGGCAGGCTCAACTTGTTAGACGAACATTTATGCATACACCCAAGATAAGAATGACTTCCAGACATACGACTACAAAATAACAATGACTTCCAGAACTACAAAATAACAATGACTTGAAACTTTGCTACTGAACGTACCAAGTCTTAATCAAGCAATTAAAAGACTCATTCTTGCATACAACCAAGAAAGATAATTTACACGAGTTAGATAAAGTTTACTTACCTAGTTTTTATCCATAAGACTTGTAGGACTTGCCTCGTCTGAACCAGTTGAATTATTAATGATGTTGAAAATTGCAGCAGGAAGTCCATTCTGTTAAACATAGTACAACTAAAGAATTTAGTTTGTCGTATAAAGGAAGGATATGAGAATGAGGAAGAAGCAGAGATAGTGAGAGTGACTATAGTAGTAATGTAGCATTTACTAGTTTAGCAGTTTATACTAAATAAATACCATGGAACTTTGCATATGGGATACTAATGCCATTACGCCCTCTTTTAACAATTTTTGCTCACGCACTAAATGAGTTTCCATGACTTCTCGACTTCTCCGCTCCTCCTCAAGCTGATTTTTTACTTCCATTAGCTTGCTTTCTAAACTCTCTCGTTTACGCCGTTCTTCTTCTATCTCCTTTTGTTGTGCTTCCAGTTGCTCTTGAATTTCATCTCTGGATCTCCTACTTGCTGGCTTAACTCCCGATCCTTGACCACGAACATACCCTGCTTTTTCTCTCATAATTTGCATAAATGCAGCATTAGCAATAAGGTCCACATCGGTGCCCTCTTCAATTTCTTGAATTTTTTCAGCAACAACTTCTTTCACCTTATCCTACAAGCAAGTTATACAAGCTTTAACTTTCAAGATTTATTTAGACAGACTCATTCTAGGAATAAAGATAAGATTTTTCTATGTACATTCACTTCAGCAGAAGCATCATTAACCCAATGCCTGTTTGAGTTCACGTGAGTCATTTCCCAAAATTTCTGAGAGTTTGGCTCTTTTCCGGTGTTTGTGTCCCTCTACCAAAACAAATCAAATTACGTTATTGATAAAAGAAAAATCAAAATCCATAAAATAAAATAAACGAAAGACATAGCTCACCGCTTCAAATGATACTGCTTGGAAGGATTTTCTGCCGCAAATATGATTCACCTCTTGTTTTGCCTTATTACTTTTATTTCTTTCACTCATTTTCTGCATTGATTTTGAGTCCATGAATTCAATTTTAATTATAAGAAGTAGAAAAAGAAAACAAAACAATATTATAAAGTTAAATCCATTGTACTACTGAATTACCTTAAAATCGTCAGAGTTGAAATATTCCACCAAGAATTTCCATTCAGCTTCACTAACCTGTGATGGCATGTTTTGCAACCTTACCTCTTTTGTAGCAAATTTCTTGAAATGATCATGTAGCCTACTACGGCGATATCGATATAAATTTTTAGCTGTTTGAAGGATAGTATCCCGATTATGTTGTATGTCCGGAAGCTGGAAGGTATCCTGCTCTTGAAATAAAATTTAAGTGAGCTTAATTAAAATAGAACTTTGATTGTCTGTCAATAAACTGAGGGATGCTTGAGAGTCGAATGCTCTAAAGTTAGTTTATCAGTATACATTTTTGTATACTTTAATCCTTGTTCTGATGTATTATTTAGTTCCCTATCGAAAACCATAATTCTGAACTCACTGTGTATTGAAACAAAAACTTTATAGATATTCTGCCAACACATTTTCGAACAGAACTGTGTATGGTTCACGAGCTTTGAAAGTGGATCAAACAGACTCTCCTACGAGTATGCTTTCAATTCTTTGACTTAAGTTGTTCCTTATTGCCACCATTACCTGATCTGCAAACCTTTCTTCATTTTTCAGTTCTGAGTTCTCTGAAGTAAAATTTGCATCGGTTATTTTTGAACAAATTAAAAATGTGACATGAAAGAATACTTTGTTTGGACAAAGCTATAACAATTGTTTGATGAATTGCATTAATGATCCTCTGTTGCTGGAAAATGGATATGAAGTTCATTGTCTATATGAGAAACAAAATGTACTTTACTCATCCGGACTGCTTAAGGAAAGTATTGTTCTGAAATTATGTATTCAGCACCACTAGTCCGCAGAAACCATAAGAGCATACCTGCCACGAGTTGGTTGAGTGATGAACCTGTTGGATTTCATTAACCAAGCAGATTCGACGTTCAATATAATTAGCTAGTACCAATCAAGAAATGGAAAAAAAGAAGAAGAAGAGATCAAGTTTGTGAGTGGTTGCCTAATCAGTAATCAGCAATCATTTTGGTTTACAATACCGGTAAATAATTGCTTCCAGCAATCTGATAGCTCTGTTTCTAGGAAGGATCTTTTAAAGATGCAACGGATTTAGATGCAATCAATACCAAGAGAAAATCCAGTCTCATAAAGATTATTATAATCAGTACTGTGCACAGAAAACTACCTGATGATAACATTACTACACTAACGTAAGTTGACGTGCATGCTAATCCAAAATGGCATGGAACAATATAAATGACATCAGTGAACTGGAGCAAAATAGAACTTGGATATGCTGTATTATTTCACGTTGATGTGGAAAAAACTAACTAATCAAAGCATACCACATGAATTTTGAAATTTGAGTCTGAAAAAAGGTTTTTGAGCCCAAAATAAAATAGACGGTAGCTTATTTGGATAGACTGAGTTCAACGAGGAATGATATTCCAAAATTTGAAAATGAAGGGCACAAAAAGTACTCCCTTTGTCCAACAATATTTGTCCACTATCGACTTTGTACACTTCTTAAGAAACTATAAACGGAAGGGTAATTTTACTATATCACCCTTTGAATATAATAAATACAATGTCTTGAAAAATATAATAAGGAAATGACTAAAATAATGATAAGGGTAAATTAGGAACCAAGTGTAAAATTATCCATTGATTTCATAAAGTGAACGAGTATTGTTGGACATCCCAAAATAGTATAGTGGACAACTATTGTTGAACGGACGGAGTAATAACTATCAGAGAACTATCCAACTTCAAGATGAAGAAGAGACAACCATCTAATAGAATTAAGAAGATGAAGAAACATATAAGAGCTAAATCTCACGTTTAACAAGTCAAAAAAAAATTAACAAGGTTAAAAAAACTCCAGTTCTTTGGAATTTTGACTATAGATAGTTTATAGATTGAAGATGGTTTTTCATTAACCTATCTTGTGCTTCAACATTATCTGCAACATAACTTTTATCTTGTAGTGGAGATGGTGCTGGGAAAATAGAAGATGAAGAGAATGGGTACATATAATGGTGAA
The DNA here is from genome assembly GCF_019186545.1 of Solanum stenotomum. Classification (NCBI taxonomy): domain Eukaryota; kingdom Viridiplantae; phylum Streptophyta; class Magnoliopsida; order Solanales; family Solanaceae; genus Solanum; species Solanum stenotomum. Next base: position 49,582,511 of record NC_064288.1, read on the forward strand.
GATGGTGGCTGGGAAAGAACAATAGGGTGGTGGAGGTAGTGGCAAGGGGAGAGCAGGAAGAAAAAAAGAGAAACATTTAGAACAAAATCGACTTCATGCGCGCTACTGTAAAAGCAAAGAAACAAGAAAATTAACCAACTAAATCCAAATCAAGAAGTTGAAATCTGCACCGGGAATTCAAGATTCTGAAATGTATGTTGCTTTGATGATCTGAGTAGCCTATGGTTTTTTAGTCTCATTTTCATTCTCTTGTGTCAAGGGAGGTGTTCTCTATTTCGGTTTACCAAGTGTTTTGATTGAATTTTATATTTTTATTCATTCAAGGACCAAAAGGTTTTTTAAATTTAATCGAAAGAAAGCGAATTACCAGCATATGAGCAACAATCCTATCTTTTGCTTGATCAGAAACTCCCTTCCAATTCTTGACATCATGCCTAGCATTATGGAGAACTGTCACTGAGAGCTCAGTAACAAAATCTTTAGCTCCAGGACCTACTGCTACCATTCGATCTGGTGGGATAATTACCTTCAACTTTCCATTGACACTTTCCTTGAGTTTCTTTTGGATTGAAAGTCCCGTTGTCTTCCCCCTTCCCTTTCTTTTTTGCCCTTTAGCAATATACGAAAATATTTAAGTGTATATAAAAAAAAGATATACAAGCTAGAAACTTTGAAGGGAATGGTTTAATGAATGAATCAACTTACCTGGTGGTGGGGTTGCAATTACATCGGCAGTTCCAGCATTATTAGTATGCACATTTGTCATAATGATGAGCTGCAAGCCTGCAACATATTAAAAAAATTACATTACAGGCAGAAAATAGAAATTAACAAATAAAAATGATGCTCAGAAATTGGGATAAACAAATAAAGTTACAAAGCAAGAAAATGAAGATATAAATGGAAACGTAGAAAATATAAATTAATCATTTCAGCAAGGTGATGGAAAACGGAACTCCAATGAAGAAAGCGATAAAAATAGCAAAATTGGGCTTAAGACTAGTTGAAAAATCACAACCAACCATCATACTCAACAGTATTTTCATCTGTTGCAGAATCATTGAAGTCATCCACATTTTCAAGATCAGACTCATTACAACTTCTAAGTCTACTTCTTATTGAGAGGTGTTTCAACACTCACTCCATAAATATCTTCTCTCTGTATTCTGATGACATCATCGACTCTACTTGAGGAATTGTTTCTCCCCTTACTTAGTCAATCAGTTGATGCGCTTTTCATATTTTTGTTTGAGAAGATCATACAAATTTCGCGGTCTTACCCTTAACATCGCATGTCATTTCTCATTTTGGCCATGTTTAACATAATACATTGTCTGATTACTAGCCTAGAATGGATGGATCATTAGAGTAATGGGGTTATTTACATCTACACATACGAATCCATATTCACCCCTTTTGTAACATCTACACATACGAATCCATATTCACCCCTTTTGTAACATCTACTTTAGAATAATATAATGGATTTACTGCTCAACTATTACTACAACAACAACATATGCAGTGTAATCCCACAAGTGAGGTTTGGGGAGGTAGGTGCACTTTGTGAGGATGCCTACATTTAGAAGAAGATATATTTTGTTAGGTTTATGCTATGAAGTTGTCTCTTCATTTTCTTAGTTGCTTTTAAGACCAACTCTGGAACCTCCCTCCTTTCTTTCTTTTGTTTTTATTCTATGACGAACTCCTCTATCAATGAATGTGATTACCGTGTTCCATGTCAATTCAATTCCCCTTTGTTACAAACAGTCACTCGTACCAGTAAATGAAAGCAGGACTACTACATTGATCTATTCTGTTATCAGTAGCTAACTTTCCTGAATTACTATTTTGGATTATTAAACAGTACAAAGATTTGTATCTGTGTTGGGCTTCACTTGGATTATAATTTCTTTCATATTATAACTGAACTGCTCCAAAACCCAATGCTCTGCTCCTGCAGTCAGGATTTCCACCTAGTAGGTGTTTAGGTTGGCATTTTAGTTCTATGACTGGCTCTCAAACTCGGTTTGTTGAAATTATACTCGATTCGATATTGTAGAGAATAAATTCGTACAGCCATATGTATCTTTAGGGCACATAAGATTCTCAATAACATTGGCCTTTACTTTTAAAGATTTAACCTATAAGAACAAGTCTTAGAACTGTTGAATCTGGTTCTTTGGTTTTATTTCTTATCAAATTTTATCATCCGTGCCCTATGTTTCCCTTGAACAAGTAAGACTGATTGTACAGAAAAATGAACACCTTCTGATTTCAGAACCTTCGTTTCAATAAAACTAACAACACAATACGGTACAATAGGTAACAACTATCCAAACAAGCTGTAAGATTCTCAAAGCAATCACTTCTTAAAAAACAATTCTCAAGACAATCAAGATTCTCAATCCATCCGTTTTTAAAATAAGAAATCAAAGCCAAAGGAGATTTCATCAAAACTTTTATGTCAATCAATGGTTCCCAATTGGCTTATTTCTTTTCAAATTCTAGTAATATTTACAAAAAAGGAAAGAAAAAAAAAGGTGTAAAGAAAAAACAAATATTGAAGCCAATACATTACAAAAACATTTTAAGCAGTAGAAGCATCAGTGATTTCTACTTCCCAACATCTGATTGAACCTTGATAATTAGACTTATACCAGCAATTAGGGGGACTCTTAATAGCTCAGTTAATTGGTCACCTAAACTCCCACCTTGTTGCTGAGGTTCGATTCCCCATATTGTAATCCCCTACGCCAAATTTACATTAAAAAAAAAAAAAACATACCAGCAATTAGCAAAAACTCACTTGAGGGTCGAGGGTTCACCCTCCAAATTTTCATTCACCAGTGATTTCATGAAATTTAGTACAGGGAAAATTGTTCTGTTTTCAAAGTATTATTTTCTGATGCAAAATGTACTAATGAATTCATGAAGACTGACAACAATTTCTCTCAAAAAACTAGTTGTACGAAACCCAGATTCAAATACCTTAAAACCCAAAACAAAATTAACCCTTTTCCTGAGCTTGAATCAAAGAAAAAAGGAACTTAACAGACTCATTTATGGATCAGCAAATTAAAACGATAGCCAAATCATAGCAAGGAGACTAAATCATAAGCGATAACTCACCGGAATTTGGGCAATACACGGCAGAAGCAGTCGAGCAGAAGAAAATGAGAGTAGAGATCAGTGGAACAATGAAAAGAGAAATTCCAAATATTTCGATAGCAACAACTCAATCAATCAAGTTGTTGTCATTTGGTAAAAATTAGGTAATGAGTAATATTATGGTTGTTGCTAAGGAGTTGTTGCCATTTGGGGAGGTGGATTTCGGAAGGGTAAGTGCACTATTATGAAAAGATACATGTAACGTATAAATTTGATTGGTTTGACCCGTTGTTAACATTGATTCATTAAATTTTAAAACTTATAGGTCCAACATATATTCGCTCTGTCCCTACTTATTTGTCTCTTTTAAATTGACACACCTATTAAGAAAACAATGATTGACTTAATGAGTTTACCATTTTACCTCTATTACCGAAATTGTTGTTACGATACCAAATTTTATGGAGGACATTTTACTCCCTGCACTAATTAATAGTGTATTTTTAAAGGTATATATGTGCCCACGTGTACACATTACTATTTATAATGATGCAATTTTTATGATGTCCACGTGGGCACATATATACTTTAAAATACACTATTAAATAGTGCAGGGGGTAAAAGGTCATTTCCAAAGTTCGGTATTGTTACAACAATTTCGGTCAAAGTTCAGATATATTTCAGACTTTTTTCCCTATTAATTATGAAATGAATGAATTACAAACTTAAGATTTTCAAGAATTTCTACTTTTTTTCAAAATAATTAATTGAGGATATAATAGGTAAAAAAAATTGTCCTTTTTTTATTTGTCAAAATTGATAAGTAATTAGGGACAACTAAAAAAAGAAAAGTAGACAAGTAAGTAGGGACAGTGAGAGTACTAGTTTTAAATTTTAATATACACATTTGATTTAATTATATAAAACATTTACCGTGCTAACTTTTTTTTAGGAAATTCCAATGTTACACACTTGAAAATTTTGAAAGATTAAAGCAAAATAAAAGAAGAATTGATTGAAACACCAAAAATGTTACCATAACCACTTGGAGGGGTGTTATAACAAAAATAAGATTTAAAATTTCTATCTTCGCTTACAAAGGTGCCACCCAATCATCATCGTATTATTATATGCTACCTTTAACGTGGGTTCATACCTCTATATTTAAATATTTTTTTAAAAAATATAGCACTACTATTTATAATCTAGAGAGGGGAGCATGGGTTCACGTGAACCCACAAAACCCCTCTAGATACGCCTTTGGCCATTTGTTTATATTCAAAATACCTCAAGTATCCGTATTTTTTTAGTTTTCTATTTGAATTGTCATGTGTCCTTTAACATGGTCTCATCTAGGGCATATGCCTTCTAATTTTGGGTGTGCACAAGTAGACACTTAAACTTGAATAGAATAAGTAGACACACATCCATCCTACATGGTGTCCTACGTGGCAATTTGTGTCCTATATGACATCCTACGTGTATTATATCATGTAGGAAATTTGTGTCTATTTGTTCAATTTTATACAAGTTTAAATGTCTATTTGTGCACACCCAAAGTTGGAAGACATAGATATATGTTTGTTAAGGTCAAGTTAAAGGGTATATTTATGTATTATGTCTTTATGTTTTATTGCTTGAACTATCACCAATCACCATTACATAAATATCCCCTTTAACTTGACTTTGGTTAACATCTATGTCCTTTAACTCTGTAGTGCACAAGTAGGCAATTTAAATTTGTATAAAGTTAAACAAATAGGCACATGATCCTGTCCTAGAGCAATATATGCTCAAAATGTGTAGATGGTAGGTTTTGGCTATTGCATTATCATTTTGAAGTTGTTGTGATTGATATAAGCTCTTATGTTCAGAGACTGTTGTGACTTCCTCTATTACTTTTTTTTCTTTAGTTTCTCAAAATAGTATTGTAGTATTTGGTTAACTGCGTAATTGGGATGTATTGGAGTCTACTATTCGATTTTGATTATCTAAATACTAAATACACATATTCGATCAATTTGTCTATAAAATAAATTACGGATAAAAATTATTTTCGGAGTTTTGGGATGAGGAAGAAAGCACTAAGATTCTTTAATTTCTTTATCATTTAATTGATAAACTAATATTTATTATTTAAAGAGTATTTTGAGATTCAATCTTGTGATGCCGGAATAATAAGAGCTTTCAAGATGTATTATCACAACAAATTTTATCGTACGATATTTGAAGGCTATGAAGTGGAAAAAACTGATCTAGGAAAGATTAATATTTTGGATGCTATCAATTTTGCAATCCCGGCTTGGATAACAAATGTTCAAGAGATAATAGCAAATTTTTTAGATGCTGCAAAATTTGTTCAGAAGATGAAATCTCAGAGAATTTGAATAAACTCACATGTGAAAACGTCATTCATGAACTTGAGGTCATGATTAATGGTCTCGATTACCGCAATAAAATGGACGTCAATAAAACCTATTGGATTACCAAGGTGAAAATGATACATATTTAGAGGTTCAAAGCTTAGAAGAAATTGTGGATACCGTTGAAAATAATAATTTTGATGATGAAGTTGAAGATGATGCAATACTTTGGAACCAGTTATGCGTAAGGAAACAGTTATCGCATCTAGAACTCTTCACAATTTTATGGTGCAGTTTGAAAAGATAACACCAAAACTTTTGGATGCAATAAGAAAAGTTAGAGAAGAATTTCGACTAGATTTAAAGTTTAACAAAACACAACATAANTAAGGAAACACTTATCGCATCTAGAACTCTTCACAATTTTATGGTGCAGTTTGAAAAGATAACACCAAAACTTTTGGATGCAATAAGAAAAGTTAGAGAAGAATTTCGACTAGATTTAAAGTTTAACAAAACACAACATAATCATATTTTCACTAAATTATCTTAGATATATTGTACTTTTGAAGAATTACTAATTTATAATATTAATCGAACCATATATTTATATAGGGGTCTTCTGAAAATATATTACATCTTATTATCTTATCAAAATGAGTGATTTTTTTCATTGGCCAAGTCGAGAACGGAGGAAAATATGATCGATTATTAATTTACCAATTATTAAACATATGCATTATATATATAATCAAGAAGAAAAGTAAATACATCTTTGTTATCAAGTTACCCAAAAACCAGCAAATTGGAGGGGACCTATTCTATGATATCCTCATTGTAGGTAAACCAAACAATAAAATTATTTTCTTTTAGCAACTATGCACTATATGTTTGACACTTTCATGTGAATGTTATTACAGAATAACACACACATTTATAAACCATACACTTGTGTATTTAAGTCAAAGTTGGCTTTGCATAAAATAACTAATTAACTTATGTCCGGTAAGGTTCCCTAAAATACAAGTTTTGTTTTCTATCAAAAGAGTTCCCATTCTTGCCTGTTGCTGAAGGTTTTCAATTTTGTCTTCCCTTCTTCAGGCCTTACTTGCTCGTTCCATGCCTTTTTGCATCTTTCTTCATTCGTCGATCAACAAGAACTTTCCCCCTGCCAACCTTCACTTGAACGCCCTTCTTTGCCACTACGAATTCCCTTTCTGGTCTTTTAGGTGTTGCCTTCTTGTAAAGCTGTTCAATCATTCTACTCTTTGAGCGATCAGATACATCTGCTTGGTCTGATATCGAGTTAGCTTTCTTTCGAATCTTGTCCAGCTTTCTCTGAGCAGCCCTTTTCTTTCGTGCTTTGGCTTCTGCTACCTTCTTTGCAGGACGTGCATTGATTTCTTTAAACTGAGCTCTTATTGCAGCAATCTCCTCTTTCGTCACCGGCATTATCAGCTGTCGATGCCTCTTCTCCTCGTCAACAAACCAATATGGCAACCCCTCATCGTCAAACATATACTTATTGTAACCATCATCCATCATTGACTCTCTCTGCCTTTTCAAAATCAATTTCTTTGCTACAGACAATATTTCAGCCTTTCTGTCGATATCATCACCTGACGAATCACTTGAATCTGTAGGTGGTGCAGGAGCAATCTCAAAATCATTTGGTGTCTCAGATGATGGGACTTGGAGCAAACCATCCATTCTTTTCTTTGTCAGGATTGGAGCAAGCAATTGGCTAGTTGTCTGTGTCTTAGATATTGGGGCCATTTCTCCTACTAGGTTTATTAGCATTTCATCTTCGCTGTTATACTTGTCCAACATGTCTTGCTCTTCTGGCTCAACAAAAACATCTTGAGTAAACCACGTTTTTGCAACCTCCTCTTCAGATGGAGCGGTTTCTAGAGGTATGATTAGAGGATTCACTTGATCCTCTCCCATATCACTGTCAGAGTCTTGAGCAGAATGAGTCATACCATCTTCGTCACCAAGCTGAACATAGACTAAACAGTCTCAGTTATAGAGATAGAGAAAGCGTGAAAGAAGGATACACCACATCTAGTTCTTACGGGTCAATTTTGAGCTAAAACCAACCATTAGTTCGGCTGATTCGGTTTTTTGCCCAAATTTTGACCCATCAATGAATATATTTTCATTCTAGACTGTACACAGAGTTAAAAATTACTATACCTCCAAGAGTTTACAATCACTCAAGTAGGAAATTCTGGATCGTTTTGTTTTTCTTTCCCCTCGAGCCATATACCTTTTGTTGTGGTCCTCAAGCAACCCCTCTATTTCATCGTCACGTCTGAAAATTTAAATGAACCAGTTCCAATAGTAGTAAAAAGTCAAATAATCGTTTTTTGATACAGTTCCAGTAAACTGTCTGGTTACCTTATGCGCTCTTCTTCGGAGTCCATATCGGTAGATGCATTCTCTGGGGCTTCCAGGTCACTTCCGTCATCTTCGCTATTTACTTCAACAGTTCCATCATCACATTCATTGTCATCAACAACTACTACATCTCTCTTGCTCTGAAATATATGCCCCAGATACTCAGCTTAACAGCAAAGTAGAATTTAAAAAGACAAAGTAAATGATGATTTAATTCATGTTAGACCACTAAACGAAATAGGCTAACATGTAAAAGCAGGTCTATCCTCCATTTTGGATATAATACATTAAAAACAATTTATTGTTCTGTTTTTCATTAAGTAATAAATTTCATTAAAAGAAGGGCAAAAAAATATGCCCGTAAAAGTACACAAAAAGACAGAAACCTTACCAAAAAAATGGTTTTATGCAAAAAAAACATGCAATATTAAAACAAAACAATGGAAAAAATGCTACACCTCAAGATATTTCTCTACTCTGTAAAAACCTCTCATATTACTCCCTCTCCAAACAACCTACATGAGTGCTAGCACACAAACATCTCATACCCTGCTCCATTTTTAGAGAAAACTCAACTAAACATAGTTTCTTTCATAGTCCCGACATCACCCACCCAAGTACAAACCGCCTCAGAATTTCTCAAAAGTAGAACGCTATCCCACAATGTAAAAAGGAGGTGATCCACATTACCCCCAGAGTCTTAATGGTTCCTAAACCTCAAGTCCCACTGCACTTCTACCCTTGTAAACTCCACAATCGACCACTGGACTAGCATCTCCCTTTGGTATGAAATTATATACATGTTCGGACATGTCATTCTTAGGGCTCATTTGGTTGGAGAACAAGCTATCCCGGGATAAGTCATCCCAGGATTGTCTCAATATGGGATAAAAATAACACAACAATCCCGGGATAAGTTATCCCTCGATTATATTCCAACCAAACATGGGATAAACTCATCCTAAAATTAATCTCGGGATGAGTTATCCCTTATCCCTCGTACACAATGAGCGCTTAATGTGTTGTTCCCACACCACCTATGTCCCCAAAAACTATCCCTACTCCCATCACCCATTAATAATGAAATGTTCGCATAAACCTCTTTCCACCCCTTTAAGCTCTTTCAAACCTTTAACCACAAATGTCTCTGCTACGGGTGGACGATAAGGGTTGCATTTTCTATGAAGTAACAAACTAAGCAGAGTGAAGTGGGCATACCTTGATCAATGTTAGAGAAAACAGCTCCGGATCAGCGAAACCATCTTCAGTTGCATCGGACTGCATCCCCAACACCTCACGTGCTTTGTCCTGCAGTTAAAGAAGGAATGGGAAGTAAGCTAATGATAGCAGCAGTAGGAACTAAGTCTCAAACAATGGTCAAAGTTTCAACATCTACATGATGACGAACCAAAAGATTCGCAAGAGATGCATATTAGATTCAGAAACAAAAGAGTTCAAGCGGTAGCACCAATACAGAATATTGATTTAGAAAGGCAGAACAACAAAGGACCCACGTCTGCTTCTTCCTTTTTTAAGATCAAAATGAAGATGGGGAGGGGCGGGGNGGGGGGGGGGGGGGGGGGGGGGGGGGAGCAAAGCAACTAGAAGCCCTGGAAGACAAATCATTTGCATTGGAACAAAAAGAGACCAAATAGACAGCAATGGATACAACAAAATCCATAGCTAATCAAGATATAGCTGATTAATAGAAGCAAAACGCAAGCAGTATTTTAGCTGAAAATAGCTTGGAATAAGTTTTCTTAGGCAATTTGACAGTGATATAAAGGAAATCAGAATAGAAATTACAGCTGATCTGCTGAACTACAAAGTTGTCAGTTTGTGATTTGACAAGTAAGGTAAACTGGGCAGAAATATTGCTGACAAAGATGCTTAAGGGAGCAGTTAGAAGATAAACTGGAAACCATAAAACCAAATTCATTCAAGAGAACAAACAAAACATATAAGTATATTTGCATTTCGGTTTTTTTGTTCTCTCTATGATTATCCTAAAACCAAGTATCACAATTCAAGGGTCGCATTCTGAACTTAGAGTAGAAAAAAGGATACCAACACAGAATTAGAAAGAGAAAGGTAAAGCATAGCCATTAACCTTGGCTTGTCTTTTAGCTATAACCCTTTTTTCTCTTCTCGTCTTTCTCAATTCAGTTTCCTTCAACTCTTCCATTTCTTTTACCAGTCTTGTATCTTCATCCTCTTCTCTCTCACATTCAATTACTACTTTTGGATTACTAATGGTCTCTGAAGGAGCCAAACCTTTCCTCATAAGCTTACGCCACCTACAAGTCAAAGGATATTCATGCAAAACTGATAAGAAAGATATCATGTCCCCTCTTACTGACAGATAACAACCTAAACAGTTTAGACCCCATTAACAGGTCTAAGACATGCTTTTCAAATGCAAACACCAAAGTCTAAGAAGTTTCTTGTTCCATACTTTGAAAGATGTTTGAGATCTTGCTCCCCCAGAACACGCAAGTCCTCACATAGTGTTCTAACCTGGTCCAAAATTGAACTGTAAGGCAACAGATGAAATAAAGACTACAAAGGATGCTTCTGACAAATATAAAAAACACCATTTATCAGAGTTATACCTCTTCTGTCGTCAGAGGATGATCTCTCATTGGCAAAGAGGCAGGATCATCAAACTTTATCGAAGTAACTGAGCCAAGGCTCTTGATATCAGACCACACAAAATCGGCAGCAGAACAGTCCTTCCTTAAGAACGTCTCCCCATCTTCATACCTGCAACATTGGTTTTAGTTGGATACAAAATAGATAGAAGAATATGCTCATGTTAATGCAAATAGGATAACAAATAGAAACTAGTTAAAATTATAGGTTCGAGGCAAATCATCAGATAAAAGTGAACTAGAATACAAGAAACCAAATAAAAGGAGTCATTTAACTGTGACAAATAGATAGAGTATGTCCTCTGACACAAGATGACAACACCACTGCTCATCAGCTCTGAATCGGTTTTTAAGGCATCCAAGAGGTCTAAAGCATGAACAACATTTGTTTTCACAAACGGCCAACATGAAGTCTTTGGCATGGACAAAAGGTGAATAATGTGCATAAGCATAAAAAACATTATTGATAGATGATTTACCCATCCCGGTGTCTCTTCTGCTTCGTCGCTCTGAGAACATCGACCACCTATTCAAACATACACTGTTAGCATGATGGACAGCTAAATGATTGTATATATTAATGTAATTATATAGTGATATAAATTAGCATGATCATATACATTTGTTGTAGAATCAAAGGAATAAATATTGTGATAGAATAGCTGATTTGGAGGGATAGCAAGGGAGATTTAGAGGGATTGAATAGAAGATTTGTAGAGATAGAATAACTGATCTTTAGGGATAGGAATGGCGGATCTTTAGGGATGTGTAATCTTTATTTTCTCTATGTAATGGAAAGACTCTCACTTTGAGAGGCATTAAGCAGAAAATTGACATGGTATTAGAGCCTTCTCTTGGCTGTCTTGTTTCATAGAGTCATCTGTGGTTCCTTCTAATTTTTTTTTGAAAATCTTGGTTTTTGGTTGACTGTTCATCGATAATCAATCCTACCACCTGGGAATTTTGTTCTTGGTCATTCTAGTTGCTTTCTTGAGTCTTTGTAGTTTTCATAGCTATTCAAAAGCATGAATTCACATCACTTTGAATCCTTTAGTGTTCGTTTTACTGGAAAAAATTATTCTTCTTGGGAGTTTCAGTTTCAGTTGTTTGTCACCGGCAAAGAACTATGGGGCCATATAGATGGAAACGATCCTGCTCCTACTGATGCAACAAAGCTAGGTGAATGGAAGATTAAAGATGCTCGGGTGATGACATGGACTCTAGGGTCAATTGACCCTCTTATTGTTCTTAATCTCAGGCCATACAAGACAGCTAAGTCCATGTGGGATTACTTACAAAAGGTTTACAACCAAGATAATAGCGCAAGACGCTTTCAGTTAGAGTATGAAATTGCTAATTACTCTCAAGGAGGTCTTTCTGCTCAGGATTATTTTTCTGAATTTCAGAATTTATGGGCTGAATTTACAGATATTGTCTATGCCAAAATACCTACTGAATCTCTATCAGTGATTCAGGCAGTTCATGAGCAAAGCAAGCGAGACCAATTTTTGATGAAATTACACTCCGACTTTGAGAATGTTCGCTCTAACTTGATGAATCGTGACCCGTCTCCTTCTTTGGATGTTTGCTTTAGGGAATTACTTCGTGAAGAGCAACGTCTTGTCACACAAAATGCTTTCAAGAAAAAAAATGATGTCACTGTTGCATTTGCTGCTCAAGGTAAAGGAAGGGGCAGGGATATGAGTAGAACTCAGTACTATAGTTGCAAGGAATATGGTCATATTGCTAGAAATTGTAGCAAGAAGTTCTGTAATTATTGTAAACAACAAGGACACATAATCAAAGAGTGTCCCACGCGCCCTTAAAATCGTAGGATCAATGTTTTTCAAGCTGGGATAAATGGCTCCACTAATGATAACTCATCTTCAGGACAAGTTCTTACTCTTGAAATGGTACAACAAATGATCGTGTCAGCCTTTTCAGCATTGGGATTACAAGGTAATGATGTTACATCTAATTTTTGGATTGTTGATGCAAGTGCTTCCAATCACATGACCAACTCAACGAGCATCCTAAAAAATGTTCGTAAGTATCAAGGTCCATCACAAATACAGAATGCCAATGGTAGTAATTTACCCATTACCAAGGTTGGGGACATTACTCCAACTTTCAAGAATGTTTTTGTTTCACCAAAGCTCTCAACTAGTCTTATTTCAGTTGAACAATTAGTAACAATTGTGATGTGAATTTTTCTCGCAATGGTTGTCTTGTGCAGGATCAGGTGTCGGGGACGATAATCGCGAAGGGGCCTAAAGTTGGACGATTGTTTCCTATACACTTTTCCATTCCTCCTGTTCTATCTTTTGCTTGTACTTTTACTGCTAGTAAGACTGAGGTTTGGCATAAGCGTCTAGGACATCTAAATTCTGTTGTGTTGTCTCATTTATCAAATTCTGGTTTATTGGGAAATAAAAATAAATTTTCAGTTGCTTCCATTGATTGTTCTACTTGTAAATTAGGCAAAAGTAAAACTCTTCCTTTTCCTAATTTTGGTAGTTGTGCTACAAAGTGTTTTGATGTCATTCATAGTGATGTTTGGGTAATTTCACCAATTATTTCTCATGCTCATTTCAAATACTTTGTGACATTCATAGATGATTATAGTCGGTTTACATGGGTGTATTTTCTTCGATCCAAATCTGAGGTATTTTCCATGTTCAAGACATTTTTGGCTTACATTGAGACTCAATTTTCTACATGCATCAAATTATTAAGATCTGATTCTGGTGGAGAATATATGTCTTATGAATTCAAAAAATTCTTGCTTGACAAAGGGATTGTCTCACAACACTCTTGCCCATATACACCACAACAAAATGGAGTTGCTGAACGAAAAAATCATCTTTTAGATGTCACTCGTACTTTATTGATTGAGTCCTCTGTACCAGCTAAATATTGGGTGGAAGCTTTGTCTACTGTTGTCTATTTAATTAATATTGCCATCTAAAGTGCTAAATTTTGAGTCTCCATATTTTCATCTTTATCACCAAAATCCTAACTATAGTGATTTTCATACATTTGGTTGTGTTTGTTTTGTGCATTTGCCTCCTTCGCAGCGCAATAAACTTTCTGTACGGTCTACTAAATGTGCTTTTATGGGTTATAGTACTTCACAAAAAGGTTTTATTTGCTATGATCCATGTTCTCACAAATTTCGTATTTCTAGAAATGTTATTTTCTTTGAGAATCAATATTTCTTTCCTACGATTGTAGATCCATCTTATGTTTCTCCTCTTCTTCCTACTTTTGAGGATTTATCATCTTCTTTTAAGAGGTTCAAACCTGGATTTGTGTATGAATGACGTCGGCCAACTTTATCCTATCCCGACACTGATCCGCCACCTGAAACTATACCAGAACTAGAATTTGAGATTTCTTCAAGATCTGGTTCTCTTGAGCCTACTCGGCGATCTACTAGAGTATCTCGTACTCCCAATTGGTATGGCTTTTCCTCTACTTTATCCAACATATCTGTTCCATCTTGTTAGTCACAAGCTTCCAAGCATGAATGTTGGCAGAAAGTAATGGAGGAAGAACTTTTGGCTCTTAAAGAAAATGACACATGAGACATTGTTTCATGTCCTTCAAATGTCCGCCCTATTGGATGTAAATGGGTTTATTCAATCAAACTTCATTCTGATGGATCTCTTGATCGGTACAAAGCTCGATTGGTTGTTCTTGGTAACAGACAAGAGTATGGAGTGGACTATAAGGAGACTTTTGCACCCATACCCAAAATGACTACGGTGCAAACTATTATTGCCATTGCCGCTTCAAGAAACTGGTCTTTGTATCAAATGGATGTCAAAAATACTTTTCTCCATGGTGATCTTAAAAAAGATATTTATATGAAACCTTCACCTGGTTTGTTCTCATCGCCTACATCAGATGTATGCAAGTTGAACCGGTTTTTGTATGGATTAAAACAAGCTCCAAGAGCTTGGTTTGATAAGTTTCGATCTACTTTGCTACAATTTTCTTTTGAGCAGAGCAAATATGACTCATCTTTGTTTCTTCGGAAAACATCTACAGGTTGTGTTCTTCTTTTGGTGTATGTAGATGACATTATTATCACAGGAACTGATTCTTCACTAATCACTAGCCTCCAACAGCAGCTTAAAGATTCTTTTCATATGAAAGATCTTGGTACTCTTACTTATTTTTTGGGTTTGGAAGTTCATAATGTTACTTCAGGTGTGTTTCTAAACCAACACAAATATACTCAGGATCTGATTTCTTTGGATGGTCTTCAAGATTCATCCTCCGTAGATACTCCATTGGAATTGAATGTGAAGTATCGTCGTGAGGAAGACGATCTTCTTCCTGATCCAACTATATTTCGACAATTAGTTGGGAGTCTAAATTACCTTACTATTACTCTGCCTGATATCTCTTTTGCAGTTCAACAAGTTAGTCAATTTATGCAAGCTCCCCATCATCTCCACTTGGTGGCTGTTAGTCGCATCATTCGGTATCTTCTAGGAACATCTACTCGTGGATTTTTCTTTCCAAGTGGTTCTCTTATTCGTCTTAATGCTTTTAGTGATTCTGATTGGGCGGGATGTCCTGATACTCGTCGTTCAGTCTCTGGTTGGTGCATGTTTCTTGGAGAGTCATTGATATCTTGGAAGAGTAAAAAGCAAGATCGTGTGTCAAAATTTTCAACAGAGGCTGAATATTCAGCCATTCCATGTCTACTGCTTGCTCTGAGGTTGTATGGCTTTATGGATTACTTGCTGAGATTGGATTTCCTCAATCTTATCTTACTCCTCTCCACGCTGACAATACAAGTGCTATTCAGATTGCTACTAATTCAGTTTTTCATGAGAGGACCAAACACATCGAAGTGGATTGTCATTATATAAGAGAAGTTGTAGATAAAGGAGTCATTATTCTTCCACATGTGTCTAGCGATCTTCAAATAGCTGATGCGTTTACAAAATCCATGCAGTTTCTAGTTGGCAAATTGATGCTTCTTGATCCACCAACATCAATTTGAGGGGTGATGTTAGCATGATGGGCAGCTAAATGATTGTATATATATTAATGTAATTATATAGTGATATAAATTAGCATGATCATATACATTTGTTGTAGAATCAAAGGAATAAATATTGTGATAGAATAGCTGATTTGGAGGGATAGCAAGGCAGATTTAGAGGGATTGAATATCAGATTTGTAGAGATAGAATAGCTGATCTTTAGGGATAGGAATGACAGATCTTTAGGGATGTGTAATCTTTATTTTCTCTATATAATGGAAAGACTCTCACTTTGAGAGGCATTAAGCAGAAAATTGACATACACAAGGTAATTTTATTGAGGGTCTATACTGCAAGTGCCAACAAGAGGATAAAGAGAGAGAGAAAGTAGAAAAGCAAAATTTCAGTACCTTGAGAGGTTCTTTACCACCTTGAAAGAGGTGCTTTATATCAAGAAGGCGAGGGTCAATCTTAGCAGGGGCCTTATATTTGAAACCAATAAGATATATTTCGGCAGATTCTGAACGACTTGCTAAAGGTTTCTCCACTTCAACTTTCTCAAAAAGCTGGCAATCAAATGCAAAGGTGATATAGTTCATTTGATCCGTATAACCCCTAAAAGTGATATTGAAAGGAAGGAGATACCTGTCTTAGACAATAAAGAACCGCAGTATAGTCTTGAGATCTAAAAACCTAAAAGTATATAGAGAATCAGTACGCTAGATAACGTTTGTTCCATCTTTTATGCAGCAATGCAATCAAATGAATGGAATAACAGTAGGAAGGTCAACAAGAAAACATCAACTCTACACGAACAACTTAGAGGGAAAGGCAATACAATGAAAAAAAATAATACTCCTACTATCCTACTAACAAATACTCTACAGACTAGTGTCATGACCCACCACGTCATCATGCCACTTAGGCACCACATGACATAGAGTTCATCTCCTCCCCTACCCACTCGAAAGAAAAGACAAACATGTGTATGTATCAGAGAATAGTAAAGTAACAACTTAGACATAAATTTCTCCACCCACCCAAAAATAAACAAACAAATAGTTTAATAAAGCTTACCTCCACCCATCCTAAAACGCATATACAATACACATATAACATATTATTAAGTACACAGAGGAATGTAGTAAACAAGACAACAAGCTTTCCTACTCCCCCACCAACCCACAAAACAAAAAAAAAAGACAAAAGAAGAGATAAAATAAGAGTGGGAAAAAGTTGCAAGGATAAAGTAACATCCACTATGTTATTAAAATAATTAAGACCTATGACTATTTGTACTTATATTGGCATGTGTGAATACTAAAGCAGCAACTATATTTTATACTATATATATAAAAAAGTGATTTTGATAACACATACATATGAATATGATAATCAAACACGTACCTTGGTAACAAAAGTGCCATTAGGAAGCAAAAATTGTGTAGCAAGCTTAACAGAATCAATGACGAGAGAACTCTGGACAGTAGCTTCCATAGCCCAAGCACCACCCATATTAGGAGACCCATCATGAACGATCAAATCAAACCCCCTACAACCTTTTTCAGCAATTATTCTTTTAATGGTGGATTTACATTTTGCAGTAGTAATATCTTCCTGTACAGCAATTGCACCGCCAATTGGCTTGATTGGAACAATATCAACGCCAATAACAAGGCTGTCGACGGGTGTTTTACTAACAGCTACTTGCATCCAACCTCCGGGAGCAGCACAAAGATCGAGAACCGATTGAGATGAAGTGAGAAAGGAGAATTTGGAATTTAGTTGAATCAGCTTAAATGCAGCCCTTGAACGGTATCTCGATTCTCTTGCTAGGTGGTAAAACTTGTCTCTTCGATCTCTCCCTTTCAATTTCCCCATATCGTAACACTGAGACACTGTAAACCTTTACCTTGTTAGGGTTTATTTATCCCCTTTTTTTTTTTTTATTTGGTGTTCGATGCTCATATTAAAGCCCGATTAAATTTTCATTGCGCACTACAGGGAACAGGGCCCATTGAGAGGTGACGCTCTCAATAACCTGATCTAATTAAAAAATGAAACCGTCTTTATCATTGCACCGCAACTCATTCTACTCTACTTTCACATAACACTTTATTAACGGTATTGTCAGTGGCAGTTACCTTGCTAGGGTTCGGGTTTATTTATTCCCTCTCTACTATCACACGAGACAAAAAACATAAATACGAGTGAAAATCATTTTCACTCCAATTTTGCTTTAAAAATCACATTCATTGTTCAATTATTTAAGTAAATTTCATAAATGTTTATTATACCTTTTCATTATCAACTTTTTTTTATTACTTTCTTTAAAAATCATGAAATTTGTGTTTTTGAATTCATGTAACAAATTTTTCATAAAAGGATACACATTATTTTTGAACGAAAAAGTGACAAATATTAATTAAGTGTATGAGCTAATGATGTTTTATAATGAAGTAAATTAGCATAATGAAAAAATTGTTTTTACTAATAATAATCAAAACTCTAATATTCATTTACACAAAAAATAAAAGAGACTAATAACTACAAATATATTTTGATGTAGGAAATATAAAATAATTAATTTAATTAAGGTCAAATTTATAAAGATCGTATGTTTTAAAATTTAAATTATTTTAAATTATAACTTATATAAACTTCATTAATGTCAATCAAAATTTGTTTATTTATATAGACAATAGAAAATTCTCCGGACGCTTATGTTTTGAGTAGTTGTTTTGATTTACTCATTCAATTAATGAAATCAAAAGAATTTCAATACTTTTTTTATTTCTACCCTTAATATTAAATAACGGCATAAAATAGTGTATATCAAGATCTATCATAAGTTATTTTATTTTAGTGGAGTTTTTTTATTTTTACGGATTATAGATATCAAGATCTCTCATAAGTTAGGCCCTTCTCTAGGTGACACATCGCAAGGTTTATATTCTTTAGAATGTCTTGCTTTTTCAATACAAATCATATCGTATGGGTTCATATATTATAGTTTTTGTCGTACAACTTATTACCAATATAAAATTATACCTTTTGAAGTCATAATCTGCTTATACTTATAAGCGACAATTATGTTAGAGCCACTCATCAATAATGCATGTGATATACACACGTAAGAAAATTAGTTCTCATATTTTCTTTACTTTTAATAGAGAATTGATGGTCACAAAATTTTCAATCATCATTTGCAGATCAAATGACTATTCAAGAATTACAATTATTTCTTAGTATATGTTATATTAAAGAGTTTTAATTCAATCTTAATCCATAATATTAATAATATTTAAATATCACAAAAATTTAACAAATAGATAAAGAACATATTCTCATAAAAAATATTCAAAAATATCATAAGTGATATAAGCACTTGTCTATATTACATATCATCTTTCTCATTACGCGGGTGATAACTGATAAGGATTTATAACACTATCAACTAAAATCTTAGCTAGATTGTCTACAGGAGAATGTTGATAAAAATGAGGCCTTGGACACGTTCTTAGAAGCCAATATTTATTTATTTTAGCTTCTATATCTATTTTTTCCTCCCACTTGACTTTAAGTGCATTCATATATGTCAAGAGATCCTCATTTGGACCAAGACAAATATGAATGTTAATCATTACGTCCATCTAATTATTTGGGAGAGAAGAAATAAATATAACTAAAGCTTCTGGATCGAAGACCGATATAAAATAAAAAGTTAATTCTTCTCGTTTCATCTGAAATAATTGAATATATTATGGTATTGAAGAAGAAGGATCCATTTGGATATCCTGAAATTCCTCATATTTTCTTCTCCCTTCCCTCGTCCAAGCTCTTTGATCCCTAAAGATATTTTGAATAGAATTTGGAATATCATTTCTAATAATTTCTGAATCAGAATCAGAATCATTAATGACTATTGTCCTTCGTTGATGAACTCTTCTACGTTGTCGTCTTGCTTGATTGTTAGTATAACTCACAATTGGAGTACTTCGAGTCCGTCTCTGTCCAGCCATTTCTAAAATGAGAACAAAAAAAAAATAGAATATTTATTCATAATCATCTAATAGGCGTTATAAACATAGTTGATTTCACGTAATTTTCTTTATCGGCCAAAGTGAGAATATGGTTAAATATTTGAAATTGTATAAAATTTTCATCAAAATCAAAACATTCAGCCTTTTATCTACTCCCACGGTTCAATGTAGAAAATTCATTAAAACGGGTAACTTCTTCTTACCTAAATTTATGAAGATAGGGTCTTTTTTACCCTTTTAAATCCTATCTTTATTAAATATAAATGCAATATTTTGCCTTCTTACCTTTTGAATAAAAGAAAATAATTTTTTTTCCAGATATCTATGTTTAAAATGAAGATCTATTATGTATACAAAAAGTAATAAAACTAAAAATAAAATTGTAATGATAAACTAAAAAATAAATAAAAAGATTTGAGCTTTGATACCAACGAAAAAATTAAATAGTAACATGACCATCAAGTGTACCTATAACCACACCAAAAATTCTTGGCACCTCTTTGACAAATAATAGATCCTCTTCAATGAATGAATATAATATTGTGATGTTTATTTTTTTGTCAAAAACCGTGTATCTTCACCTTTATTTATAGTCGCGAGCTTGGCCATATGGTAAGGTAATTTGATCAATTTGATTACTTCTTTATGATATTAGATTTCTTATATCTATTTTTCATAATCATTAATGATTATACTCAAAGAAGACTACCTAATTACACAAACATTTCTATCATAATTACTAATTCTCCCTATAGTTTAAAATAATTATATATTGTCACACTAATTAATAATTTCATACCAGATTGCAAGTTAGATACACTAGATACATATTTTTTGCTACCAGATTCACTGAACTAGTGTAACACCCCGGAATATTTTTGAGCTAAGACTCGAACCATTCTTCGTTATGAGTAAGATTTTACCAAGGAATTTAAAATTTCTTAAGTGTCAAGATTAGGTCACTAGATATAGCACCTTGAGTTCCAAAAAGAATTAAAGAGAATTCATTCAAGCCATTCCTAAGTTTTTCTAAGTTTTGGGTCAACTTCAAACGACCATAACTTTCAGTACAGTATGAGTTAGGAAACTGATAAGATATCAAATGAAAGATCTCTGAGTCGTATCTCCAACACCACCGAGTTTGCTAATTTTCGAGCTCGTATGAGGGAGATATGTCATTTTGAAGTTAGGCTGTCCATTCAAGGAAAGTTATCCAAAAATGTGATGGGTAATTTGGTCTTTTCCTTACCCAATCAGATTAAAACGAATTATGGTAATATTTAGGGGTCTAAACTGATTTGGTTAAGTTTTCACAAATTCTAATTACGCTTAGGATTTTAGAAGAAAGTTCAAGAAGAGAAAAGAGGAGAAAAAGTTCAAAGTTCCAAGCATTCGTTCAAGAAATGCAAGATTTCACCAAGAACCTAGTTCTTTGAGGTATGTAAGCTTCCATAGTGTTGGGTTCGTTCACCCACACGCCAATCATGAGTTTCTTTTGCAAATCTATCCATAAATATTGAGCAATTTAAGTTCTTGATGAGTTATTGACAAGTGTTCTTGAGGTTTCATTCTAAATCTTGTTTTGTTGAGGTTTTGAGGAATTCTTGAGATGAAAATTAGTGATTTGAGGGTTGTTTTGAGTAGATTAGTGTACACTTAGGTTGGGTATTCAAATCTAAGTGAGTGGGGAAGAAACCATTCGAATCTAGGCGAACTAAGGTGAGAAAATGAGCAAAGAAATTAGTCGGGGTTTTCTGGGAATAGACTGGCGCGCCGCCCCATCATTGCGCCAGTAGAGAGTGTCTGTAGGTAGAGGGTTGGCGCCCTGTGCCACTTAGTGCGCCAGGGTCGCCTTCCCCTACCTTTTCTCCATCATTTTGCCCGTCTAAGTTCTTTAAAAGGGTGGGTTCCTTCAATCCCTGTTGATTCTAAATACTCTAAACTACTTCTAAACACCTAGAAATCATTAATAACATGAATCGTAACCTTGAATTCATAATTCAAATTCAAGGTAGAGTTAAGAGTCAAGTCTTGAGAGTTATTTCAAATATTTTGAGAAAGTCCCTTTGAGTCCTTTGGAGGAGTCTTCTACAACTTCTAATAACTTGTATCAAGACTCGAGTAAGTGAGTATGAGAATGAGGAGAATGTATTCATGAGTCTACATTATCATCGATATCATTCATATCATGAATCATAAGTCTTGAATTCATAATTCAAATTCAAGAAAGAGTTAGGAGAACAGTTCAAGAAAGTCTTTGAGTTAAATCGTGAATCCTTTGAGATCAACTATCGATTTGAGCTAAGTTTTGAGGAAGTAAGTATGAGAATGAGAAGAGTCGCGTACATGAGTTCTATATTGTTATGTAGACCCTTGAGTCGAGTCGTTCATGCCCATAAATTCTGCATGAACTCCATAAGTTGAGTATCTTTGAGAGGAGTAGTATCTTTAGGTTCTAAGTCTTAAGTATTGAGTTCCTAACCCCTTTGAGGTTATATTCCTAGTCATGAGACTATTACGTGTTTTCCATGAAGGTCCTTGAGTTGAGTTGTTCATCCCCATAATTCGGCATGAACCCTATGAGTTGAGCATTCTTGAAATGAGTAGTATCATGAAGTCTTTGAGTTGAGTTGTTCATGCCCATAATTCCGCATCAACCCTCTGAGTCGAGCATTCTCGAGATGAGTAGTATCAATGAGTTCTTGAGTTTTGGAATTGTTGAGTCCCGAGTATTGAGTTCTATGTATGGTTATTAAAAACCTTGAATTGAGTCGTTCACGCCCATAATTCGGCATGAACCCTATTTTGAGAAGTCTTTTACAATCACTTTAAACTTGTTTTGAGACTTGAGAACCTGAGTTTGAGAAAGAGTAGCGTTGAGTTCCTTTTTTTCAAAATGAATATATGGGAACTAAGTATTTCCAAGAGTAAATGTTTTCACATTTAAAAGAGGAAGAAATTGAGACTTCCAAAAGAGTTTTGAGCAGTTTGAGTACCATCTCTTTTAAGAGAAAGATTTTTGAGTAATAATCTCAAAACACAGAAAGAGTTATGTTTTTAAACATATGAGCTAGATATATTTTGGGAGTAGTATTGAGCACCGATATGAGAGAGTTCTAACAACTCACAGCCCCCATAATTCATGTAGCCAACGTGGGTAGAAAGGGTCATACTTTTTAGATGATTTATTGTTGCTTTTTAGCATAGACTAGTGGATCCACTTAGTAGTAGGTTCTATACCCCGACAAAGTATAGGACAATTTTGGCAACGTAGGCTAGACGATGTATCATTACATAGCTCATAGTGATGGTTGTCGGTTAGATAATCTCCCACATAGTTATATTGTATTTTTATATAGAAATTGAGTTATTATTGTATTATTCAATACATTGAGTTGCTATCTATTGTTTTAAAAGCTTTCCATATATTGAATGTTTTATTGTTGCTTTATCCAGAGTTGAGTATCTTATTATTTAGTTGAGCCTTATTTATCTGATTTGAGTTGAACTATGTTTCACTGAGTTGAATATCATGTTATTAAGTTGAGCCCTATTTTCTCTGAGTTGAACTATGTTTCATTGAGTTGAGAAGAAGTAAGTATGTTTCTTTTCCATCAGTTCAAGCTTATGTTTATGCTTTAGAATTCCCCTTACATGCTCGTACATTCCATGTACTGAGCCATTTGGCCTGCATCATTTCATGATGCAGATACAGGTACTCAGGATCATCAACATGCGTTTCGTTGAGGTCACGTGATATTCCAGTCAGCTTTGGTAAGCTTCTTATATTCCGAAGGACTTCACATTTATCTTACATTTAGTAGTTTTGATATGTCGTGGATCTTGTCTCGATATACTTCTGCAATAGTAGAGGCATCATAGATAGACAGAGTTGAAGAGTTTCCTTATTTACTTTTATTTTGAGTATTGTACAAACTTTTAAAAAGGTTGAGTATTTGAGTTTATTGAAATTATTTCAGTTTTAAGCTTTTGTATGCTTGAGTTAGTCTTCCGCTTGTAGCCAGCCAGGATGAGGGTTCGCTTGGGGACCAACAATGGTTTTCGAGTGCCGGCCACATCCAAGGTGTAGGCTATGGTCGTGACAAATAGGGAGAGAGATGAGTGAAATGTTTCTATGTATTCCACATTCATGTGAATTACACTAGATACATGCCTCTAACACTAGTTATATGTATCAGGGATACCAGATACGCGAGCGAGATTACAGAGTGATGACGAGAAAGGAGAGAGGTGAGCGAGATTTGTTGTATGTATCCCAGATACATGTGAATCCACTAGGATACAATGTATCTAGAATAAATTACACTCCTAGATAACTGGTTAATTACTTGAATTCCCATTTTTTTTGTTTAATTGTGACATTTGATACTATAAACTCTGTTAGTAAATTTGGTGGAATCACCCACACATTTGTCTTAACCTACTACAATGAACAAGTCTTCATTCTTAATTTCTTAGTTGAATTCTTATCATTACACCATTCTTTGTGGTATTCGACCATGACTCTTAGTTGGGTATTTTTATCGACAACGACCGTTTACTCTTCGAATTTATTTTGAGAGTAGTTTGAGTGTTATCAATATGATATAAATCCAACGGGAAATGATTTTGGCTAGTGATAATGTGCCGAAGGGAAATGGTTCCAGTAAGTAATGTGACGTTAAAGATGAAGGAAAATGGTTTTAGCTAGTGATATGATATAAAGCCGAAGGGAAATGGTTCCAGCTAGTGATATTGTCACTCCCCGAGCCTACACCCTGGACGTAACTGGCACTCGAGAACAATTGATGGTCCCCAAGCGATCCTTTGGCCTGGCTCAATACTCAGCGGAAGACTTACTCAACAATAGATGAACTCAAAAGTAAAGATTTATTGATTTGTCTTAAAAATAAACAAACTCAGAAATGTCTGGAAACATTCAACTAGCCAAAAGAAGGTAACTCAAGTCTTAAACATTAACAATGAGAATGGAAAAAGAATCCTCAACTACTACTGTCTACGAAGCCTCTAATAATTAGAATGGAAGTCGGGACAAGACCCACGATATCCTAACAAAATTATAAGTAAAGGTGGAATCCTTCGAAAGCAAAGAGGATCACTAAAACAAATTTAGAACTGCAAGTGGTATCAACGTAGCGCCTATTGATGACTTTGAATACCTGTATTTGCATCATATAGAGATGCAGGCCAAATGGCGTAGTACATTGAATGTACGAGCATGTAAGGGGAACTCCGAAAGATAAACATAATCTTGAACGGATAAAAAGAAAACATACTTACCTCGTCTCAACTCACTCAACTCAACTCAAGGATACTCAACTCAACTCAATATAAAAGCAAGAATAATGATGTAGTATAAAGAAAGATTTTAAAATAGTAGATAATAACTCTATGTATGTAAAAATATAGTAATAAACTCTTTACTCATATTTGGGAGATTCTCTAATCGACAACCATCACTATAAGCTATGTGATGATAGAACGTCTCACCCACGTTGCCAGAACTGTCCTATACCTTGCCAGAGTATAAGACATCCTCAACTAAGTGGATCCACTAAGCTATACTTAAAAGCAATAAGGAATCATCTAAAAATATGATCCTTTACCCATGTTGGCATACATAGTTTATGAGGATTTTGAGTTTTCTAAACTCATCCTATTGGTGCTCAATACTACTCCCAATAATATATATATATATATATAACTCATGCTCATATGTTTTAAAGAAAACATAACTCCTCCTCAATTTGAGATAATTACTTAAAAGATTTCACTTACAAGAGATGATGCTCAAAAACTCATTATGAACTCATTTAGAAATCAAGGTTTCACCTCATTTTTAATGTAAAACTTTTAGATGTTTGGGAATACTTAGTCCCCTCTTACTCATTTAAAAAAATGAAACTCAATTCAACTCTTCTCATTCTCATACTTGTTTACTCAAGTCTTAAAACAAGTTATAAAAGATTGTAAAAAACTTCTCAAAAATGACTCAAAAGATTTTCTCAAACTTAACTCTTAAATCTTTACTTGAATTTAAAATGTGAATTCTAGAGTTATGATTTGGATATATAGGATCTCTCAAGGATTAACNGTTTTTCTAAGTTTTGGGTCAACTTCAAACGACCATAACTTTCAGTACAGTATGATTTAGGAAACTGATAAGATATAAAATGAAAGATCTCTGAGTCCTCTCTCCAACACCACCGAGTTTGCTAATTTTCGAGCTCGTATGAGGGAGATATGCCCTTTTGAAGTTAGGTTGTCCATTTAAGGAAAGTTATCCAAAAATGTGATGGGTATTTTGGTCTTTTTCTTACCCAATCAGATTAAAACGAAATATGGTAATATTTAGGGGTCTAAACTGATTTGGTTCAGTTTTCACAAATTCTAATTATGCTTAGGATTTTAGAAGAAAGTTCAAGAAGAGAAAAGAGGAGAAAAAGTTCAAAGTTCCAAGCATTCGTTCAAGAAATGCAAGATTTCGCCAAGAACCTAGTTCTTTGAGGTATGTAAGCTTCCATAGTGTCGGGTTCGTTCACCCACACGCCAATCATGAGTTTCTTTTGCAAATCTATCCATAAATATTGAGCAATTTAAGTTCTTGATGAGTTATTGACAAGTGTTCTTGAGGTTTCATTCTAAATCTTGTTTTGTTGAGGTTTTGAGGAATTCTTGAGATGAAAGTTAGTGATTTGAGGGTTGTTTTGAGTAGATTAGTGTACACTTAGGTTGGTTATTCAAATCTAAGTGAGTGGGGAAGAAACCATTCGAATCTAGGCGAACTAGGGTGAGAAAATGAGCAAAGAAATTCGTCGGGGTTTTCTGGGAATAGACTGGCGCGCCGCCCCATCATTGCGCCAGTAGAGAGTATTTGTAGGTAGAGGGTTGGTGTCGTGTGCCACTCAGTGCGCCAGGGTCGCCTGCCCCTACCTTTTCTCCATCGTTTTGCCCGTCTGAGTTCTTTAAAAGGGTTCCTTCAATCCTTGTTGATTCTAAACACTCTAAACTACTTCTAAACACCTAGAAATCATTAATAACATGAATCGTAACCTTGAATTCATAATTCAAATTCAAGGTAGAGTTAATAGTCAAGTCTTGAGAGTTCTTTCAAATATTTTGAGAAAGTCCCTTTGAGTCCTTTAGAGGAGTCTTCTACAACTTCTAATAACTTGTATCAAGACTCGAGTAAGTGAGTATGAGAATGAGGAGAATGTATTCATGAATCTACATTATCATCGATATCGTTCATATCATGAATCCTAAGTCTTGAATTCATAATTCAAATTCAAGAAAGAGTTAGGAGAACAGTTCAAGAAAGTCTTTGAGTTAAATCGTGAATCCTTTGAGATCAACTATCGATTTGAGCTAAGTTTTGAGGAAGTAAGTATGATAATGAGAAGAGTCATGTACATGAGTTCTATATTGTTATGTAGACCCTTGAGTCGAGTCGTTCTTGCCCATAAATTCCGCATGAACTCCATAAATTGAGTGTCTTTGAGAGGAGTAGTATCTTTAAGTTCTAAGTCTTAAGTATTGAGTTCCTAACCCCTTTGAGGTTATATTCCTAGTCATGAGACTATTACGTGTTATCCATGAAGGTCCTTGAGTTGAGTTGTTCATCCCCATAATTCGGCATAAACCCTATGAGTTGAGCATTCTTGAAATGAGTAGTATCATGAAGTCCTTGAGTTGAGTTGTTCTTGCCCATAATTCCGCATGAACCCTTTGAGTCGAGCATTCTCGAGATGAGTAGTATCATTGAGTTCTTGAGTTTTGGAATTGTTGAGTCCCGAGTATTGAGTTCTATGTATGGTTATTAAAAACCTTGAATTGAGTCGTTCACGCCCATAATTCGGCATGAACCCTATTTTGAGAAGTCTTTTACAATCACTTTAAACTTGTTTTGAGACTTGAGAACCTGAGTTTGAGAAAGAGTAGCGTTGAGTTCCTTTTTTTCAAAATGAATATATGGGAACTAAGTATTTCCAAGAGTAAATGTTTTCACATTTAAAAGAGGAAGAAATTGAGACTTCCAAAAGAGTTTTGAGCAGTTTGAGTACCATCTCTTTTAAGAGAAAGATTTTTGAGTAATAATCTCAAAACACAGAAAGAGTTATGTTTTTAAACATATGAGCTAGATATATTTCGGGAGTAGTATTGAGCACCGATATGAGAGAGAGTTCTAACAACTCACAGCCCCCATAAACCATGTAGCCAACGTGGGTAGAAAGGGTCATACTTTTTAGATGATTTATTGTTGCTTTTTAGCATAGACTAGTGGATCCACTTAGTAGTAGGTTCTATACCCCGACAAAGTATAGGATAGTTTTGGCAACGTATGCTAGACGATGTATCATCACATAGCTCATAGTGATGGTTGTCGGTTAGAGAATCTCCCACAGAGTTATATTGTATTTTTATATACAAATTGAGTTATTATTGTATTCTTCAATACATTGAGTTGCTATCTATTGTTTTAAAAGCTTTCCATATATTGCATCTTTTATTATTGCTTTATCCAGAGTTGAGTATCTTATTATTTAGTTGAGCCTTATTTCTCTGATTTGAGTTGAACTATGTTTCACTGAGTTGAATATCATGTTATTGAGTTGAGGCCTATTTTCTCTGAGTTGAGTTGAGCTATGTTTCTCTGAGTTGAACTATGTTTCATTGAGTTGAGTGAGTTGAGAAGAAGTATGTTTCTTTTCCGTCAGTTCAAGCTTATGTTTATGCTTTAGAATTCTCCTTACATGCTCGTACATTCCATATACTAAGCCATTTGGCCTGCATCGTTTCATGATGCAGATACAGGTACTCAGGATCATCAACAAGCGTTTCGTTAAGGTCACGTGGTATTCCAGTCAGCTTTGGTGAGCCTTCTTATATTCCGGAGGACTTCACCTTTATCTTACATTTAGTAGTTTTGATATGTCGTGGGTCTTGTCTCTATATACTTCTGCAATAGTAGAGGCTTCATAGATAGACAGAGTTGAAGAGTTTCTGTATTTACTTTTATTTCGAGTATTGTACAAACTTTTAAAAAGGTTGAGTATTTGAGTTTATTGAAATTATTTCAGTTTTAAGCTTTTGTATGCTTGAGTTAGTTTTCCGCTTGTAGCCAGCCAGGATGAGGGTTCGCTTGGGGACCAACAATGGTTTTCGAGTGTCGGCCACATCCAGGGTGTAGGCTCAGGTCGTGACAAATAGGGAGAGAGACGAGTGAAATTTTTCTATGTATTCCACATTCATGTGAATTACACTAGATACATGCCTCTAACACTAGTTATATGTATCAGGGATACCAAATACGCGAGCGAGATAGCAGAGTGATGACGAGAAAGGAGAGAGGTGAGCGAGATTTGTTGTATGTATCCCAGATACATGTGAATCCACTCAGATACAATGTATCTAGATAAATTACATCTAATTTCGTCCTCATGTATCCAACATACATGTATCTGGACGCACCATATATATGTATCTCAAGTCCAAAATCTGATATAATTCATAATATTGCAAACTAGCGTATATCCAAATAATTAGCTCCTACACTGATGAGATTTCTCTATGTTACCCTTTACTTAATAGAGATGTAGAAAACAGATCTCATCAATTTATATGAAACATCACTAATTCAAGTTATATTTTAATAAACAACCCATTTATCATTTTAAATTGCTTCATGAGGATGTTTAAGAAATCAAAATTTTATATCGAACAAAATTAAATATCAAACAAAATTCACTGATAAACCATCTTATTTGACTTTGTTAATTATATTTTAAATAAGTAATAAATCAACAATTAATATCGTATTAAATTCACGTTTTATTAATATCAAATCATTTATAGGGATTTTATAATACATATGCCATAAAATGTCATTTAAGCGTATTTCTGAAGCTTTCTTCATAAGTTTGTATTTTTCTTTATTTAATAACTTAATAAGGAGTAATTTTCTTTATTAATTTTATCATTAAAGTTAGTTAAATTTGAGAATCCAGAATTTTAAGGTTGTGACTATTGAACTTTCAAAGTGTCCTTTTTTGATTTGGAGGTTGTGGAAGAAGAGCATTCAGTTGGGGAAGTGTTTGTAAGACACCAGATATGTGATGAAGTGCTATGTAAATGTTGTGATGAGAATGAGAGGGGAAACAATTGAACATTTATTCATTAAGTGTCCAATTGCTAACAGGCTAAGGGGGAAATTTGCAGCTGCAGGGGGAATTAATGGTCCTTTTTTTGCAATTAAGGGATTCTGTAATGAGATGGTTGAATGCAGAAAGAACACCTAAGTTACAAATACTCTTCAATGCAGTTCCTTTATTTATCTTATGGAAGATTTGGAAGAGGAGAAACACCACTAATCATGAAGGAAGAATGACATATGTGGCCTGTGGGTATGGAAATAGAAATAAACAGAAATTTGTTTCCGTTAGCCAAGTATAACTACCCTTGGCTAAAAAAATTACCAACATCTTGGCCTGGGTTGGTAAATTTCTTTGAGGAGTACACTCCCACTCTTGGTTGCAGAACAATAGTGTCGAATCCTCCAGAGATGAGGTCTTTTAAATGCAACTTTGATGGTGCATCTAAAGGAAATCCAGGCCCAAGTTCTGGGCCTTTTTGTATCAGGAATAGAGAAGGGAATTTAATTTATGCTGAAGTCAGGAAATTATTTGATGGTACTAATCTAGTGGCAGAAGTGGTGGCATTAAGATTGGGTCTGGAGTTCTGTGTACAACATAATCTTCTCCATGTTATACTTGAAATTGACTCTCTTTCTCTGAAGAATATTTTGGATGGAATTTGGGAAATCCCTTGGGTCATGGTGATGCAGATCGAGAGGATCAATATGCTTATGAAGGACAAGGAAGTGATAGTGGAACATATACTCAGAGAAGGAAATCAGTTGACTAACTTTTTCACTAACAACATTTTCTATTTTGCAGGTACTCAAAGACTAACATACTCAAATTTTCAGGATATACCAAGTGAGGCTAGAGGCATCATCAATACAGAGAAAGTAAGACTTCCTAGCCTTAGGCTAAGAAGATACCAAAATGGAGATTTTTGCTAATCATGATCATACGCAAAGAAGATAACAAGAAAATAATATTATAATAGTGAATTCACATAGCAGACATTGGAACTTACAAACAGATGCATCAGTGACAAAAAAGAAGAACATTTAGAGAATAATAAAGTACCTATCTTATTGAATTTCAAGCAGTGGTATCAACTTTTAAGCTCAATTTGCTGAGAGTCGAGGAAGATGGCGAAACATTGTTCTGAAATAGCAGGTAGATGAAGGCATGACAACAATCAAAACGAAATCAGCAAAAGGGAAATGGATCGTGAAGAACAAAAACTTACCCTTTTGGAATTCTAGGGATATGCAGGCAATGGAGGGCATGAATCGATTTTCTTTCCCCTCTTTTTTCTTTGATGTCCGGACATTTCAGGTCCTAATTTGTTTCTTTTATTGTTGTTTCCTTTTTCAATATTGTTATTGGGCCTGGGTCAGATCAGGCAATGTAGGATGATTTTATATATGCAATAAAGACCTATATGGTCTACTTCATCTAAAAAAAATAATCATTCATGTTGATAGTTTTTTGGGTAGTGGCATTTGCTTAACCATCAAATATTTATCATTTCTCAACTAATGTATGTTATGTAAATGGCAAAACTATAGAATAACAATAGTGTGGAAACAAAATAGTAAATAAAATTGAAATGGTAAGGATTATATAAGTAGTGACCCTTGATATTTTTCTTAATACATGACATTTCATAATTATATATTGTTCTTATTAAAAATAGATATTTCATAATACTTGTTACTTCACAAATCAATACATAAATAACATTATTCTTCCTATTTACAATTTAGAGTTATTAGCCTTGAAAGTATGGATTTGACCAACATAGGAAAACTAAATGATTAATTCATGTTCATTGATCGATTTAATTAATCAAAATAAATTAATTTATGTTCATTTATTGAAAGTTTGACTTCAAGAGAATACTAAATAATGATACAATGGTAAATTTACATAGTTTCTTAAAGAATGTGAAATCTAAAATTGTGACATATAAATAGGAACAGAAAAATAATATACCAATTTGAAGGATTTAGTGTTATTCACTTATCACATTTATCTTACAACTACTCCCTCCGTCCAACAATACTTGTCTACTATACTAAAAATAGATATCCAATAATACTTGTCCACTTTATGAAATCCATGGATAATTTTACACTTAGTTCCTAATTTACCCTTATCATTAATCATAGTTATTTTCCTATTACATTTTTCAAGACATTGTATTTATTATATTCAAAGGGTGATATAGTAAAATTACCCTTCTATTTATAGTTTCTTAAGGGGTATGCCAAGTAAATAGTGGACAACAATTGTTGGAAAGAGGCAGTAATATTCTTTTTGTTCATTACGGTAGCTCGCAATTAATTATACTGTGAACTAGTAAATGTGCCCACGCTTCGCGGGGTTAGAACATTCTTCTTTAAAATTTATTAGAATATAACTTTTCTTGTATTTTAATGTTATAGTATTTTTTTATAAATTTATTTTTAAGAGTAAGGAGGTCATTCAATTGTAGTTTACCATTTGTTTTATTAAAAGAAAAGGCAAAATTACAAATTATAACACTATTTTCTCCTAGTTTACATAATTTTATTTTACAGATTCATTAATTTGCTTTTGATATTTTACAATGGTTAGTTTATTTTTATCATCTATATGCATGGTTACATAGTGTCTTTAATTAGAGAGTCAAATAAATATTTTTCTCAATTTTCTTCTTTGCAAATTTCGTTAGTATAACACTATTGATTACTTTCAAAATATTAAATATTTTTTAAAATATATATTGTAATGACCTGATTCCGTCGTTAGGGAAAAGCCAATGGGGAAAGAATTGAACCAGAAAAACTTTTGAGTAGTTACTTGAAATTTCCTAGCCTAGTCCAGATTTGGACGAAATCGGAGTCAGACAAGTCTAGGGAAATCTGGTAATGAATGAGAAGTGTAATAATGAAATTAATTCTGTGAGTGGATAGCTAAGACGTTAAGGAACCTGTATGACTTTACGAAATTGAATTCGGGAGAGTAGAACTCTCGGAATTGATCTTAGCGTGAACGGGTGTTTTCTGAGTGTTGTGGGATGAAGGTGTGTTGAGAAATAGGGGTTTGGAGATCTTAATTTGACATTTTGTTTCCGTGCAAGCTGTTGTGGCGGGATTATTCCTGCCAGGGCGGGGCCGCCATAGTGGGACAGTCGCGATTTAAGTCGAAAATACCCCAAAATCATTTTATTCTGCAAGTTTCAACTGTGAGAGATAGGAGACGACCCCAGGTGCTTTCTTGATGGTTTTTCGCCATTCTGAAAGCTAAATGTAAGGTTTTAACTCCCCGAATCCATTTTTCGATCCGTAGAATGTAAATTCGTAGGTGATTATCAATGGGGAAGGGTTTTGATATGGAAATTATGGTGGAAAAAACCCTAATCTGGGTATTAGGATCTTGGGTTTGGTATAGGATTATTGGGTTTGTTATAATCCGAATAATTAGACCATTGATTGTTGATCCTTGCGTATATTAATTATTTTTAGACCTAGAACAAGGGGAAAGAATCTGGAAAGGAAAGATTCAAGTGACTTAGGAGATTTAAGCTTGGATTCGAGGTAAGTGATGATTGTGATTTCATGTTGGTGTGATATATGTTTGTAATTGCTCATTATAATGCATGTATGTATGTGAATATTGCATTATTGATCACCCTAATCGTAAATGAGGATAATTGAATAATTGTATGCCATGAATCACCTCTTGTTGTATGATTGTGAGAATATACATTATGATTGTGATTGTGGTTTGTTGAATGGATTGGGTGATATGTTCCGACATACTAACTTGGATTGGTTGCCATGTTCCGGTATAAATATGGGATCGGTTTCCATGCTTCGGCATAAATATGGGATCTATTTCAACATTACGGCATAAACATTGGATCGAATACCACGAACCGGTACACTAACAATTTGGGTTCAATGAGAGGACCATTGAATTGTGTTGTGTATCTACTTGTGTTGATTACGTTCAGATATAATGGTAATTGAGGTTGAAAGACGGTTTGTTGCTCTAAAATGATAACCAATGTGTATAATTGAGAACATGGAATGCTATATTGATTCTGAAAAGATGACTAATATTGCATATGTTCGGTATATGCCTGTTTTATAATGTTGTGGTTACTTGCATGTGTTTCACTTATTGGGATAGCCGCGTGATCTTACCAGTACACTGTGGTTATGTACTGATACTACACTTGCTTGTTCTTTGTTGAGTACAGGGCATCTTCAGGCGGTTATTGATAGACCTCAGCTAGGTGACTATTAAGCGTGATCGGATTCAAGGGTGAGCCAGTTCTTTCAGGCTGCCATGGACCTTTCTTGTTTAAGTCCATTTTTTTTGGACTCAGACTATTTGTTTAAGGTGTTTGTTTAGTTTCGGGGTTGTACCCCTTGTTCTTAGACTTATCATTAGTAGAGTTTTGGTACAATGACTTTCAGGTTCTAGGGATTGTTCTTCCGCATTAGTTTGGATAGTTTATTTAAACCTTTGGAGTTTATGGAAACTCCGTATTTCTTTTGGTCATTTAAACCTGCTTCTGTATTTTTAAATGCATAGTATTTGGTTAAGTTTTTTGTTTGGGTTGTAGTAATGGTTCTCCCACCGGAGGGTTAGAGTGGGTGTCAATCACGACGGTCTGGGTCGTGACAACGTTGATATTAGAGCCCCAAGTTCGTTGATCTCATTGTACCAAAACGAGTCTAGTAGATTCTTGTGGAACGATACGAAGACGTTCGTATTTTTCTTCGAGAGGCTTTAAGAATATAGGAAAAACTCACGTCTTTCTACTCCTTCGTTCTATGACTTGAATCCAATTGGTATCTGGGTGAAACAAATTGGTATCTTTCCTCCTTCACTCTATGGTCCGAGCTAGGTCCGAGCTAGAGCAACAAAAGTGGTAACACCATCACTAGCAAGAGAGGATGTGTATAGACTACCGACAGTTGAATAGGGTCACTATTCAGAACAAGTATCCACTACCTCGAATAAATGATCTTTTGACCAGTTGAAGGGTGCATCAGTTTACATTTTGCTCATGTACTGGGAGACCGGTAATGGTCATCTATGAAACAAACTAATTTAGAAATCGGGCTTATTTGTGAGTTGTAACTTGAAAAATTGTGAATGCATGTTCCTTGTTGCCTGAATTAACTGTGAATGTGAAAGTTGTATTTGCTTGGACGTGATGATATGATCATGTGCACAATAAGTGTGGGTCTGATTTTTGATATGTGCAATATGCTGGCAGAATTGATTGAAACTATGCAAGTTGTAACTGTTGAGTATCGTGAAACTTGTTGTGAAAAAAAGGTCATGACTATGTTCGATGCAAGGGTCTATATAATGTACGAGGCGATTCGTAAGAAATATATGGATGTGTCTTGCTCTTGAGTTATAACCACATGAGTGTCTGGGTGTATCCTAGGGATGTGTGGGTTATGGTGTTGAATTAATGAGAATTCGTTGGATTGTGTATCGTTGGATTGACTCGGGGTAGACAATGATTATCCTAAATTGCTTAGTAAAGCTGAAACCCGTTGGGAGATTTAGAAAAGAGGAAAATCCCTGAAAAACTTATTGTCTGGGTACTGTTTTCGTCTGAGCCGCTGGGGCAGGATTTTTTCGTCAGCGCGAGGTTGCCAGAGCGGGACAGGGCGAGACAGTTTCTCAGCCTTGTCTCCTTTGTTTTTCCCAGGTCTCCTTATAGAGCCCAAATCGAATCCAAACTAACCCCTGCAATCCAATCAGTGTTCAATGTTCAACAATCGAGGATAGACTATAAAACCTTGTAATAAATCAAATGCTGTAAAAAAAGCAGAAAAATTGGCATCCATGTGATTACAAAAACAAAAGGGGTGTGCGAAATTTTCTAAGTGTGAATTTTGATTGACTTCGGTTGCCTTTTTGGAGCATGTAGTTCAAGGGAAAGGGTAATGGTAGATGTTGACACCCAATTAATTTTCGAGCTTCTTAATTTCAAACGATTTCAAATAATTAATTTGATCAAAATTTCAAATATTTTTCAAGTAATTTTTAGGTAATTTTAGTCATTTTATCATTTTTAAATAATAAATATGTTTTTATATAATTAGTACATTTTATAAATATTCGAAGATTGCGTCAAAAAAGATTTTACTTTTACATAAATATTTTGTTAATTAGTTTAGTTTAAATTGTAGTTAATATTCTTAAATTAATTAGTTTGATTAAGTTAATTATTTTATTTTGTCAAGATTAAAAAGCTCGTTAATTAATTAATATTAATTTATCTTATTTGAGTTTTAGCCAATTTTATTAATTAAATTCAAATGGCTATTTTCTTAATTCAATTGGCTATAATCTAAATCCATGTAGTCATTCCTAATCTAACCCTTTTAACCTCCCCTTAAACCCAACAACCCAAAATAATTTCTAGATTATCCAAGCCCAATTACAATTCCAATACAAAGAAATTCATTCCAAAACAGACCCATCAGCAGCCCATCAAATACATTACACCAAATCCCAATCCATACCAATAATACATACATACAACAATACTAAAAACAACACTAGCGCATACCCGACCGACCCCACGCTTCTCCTCCACCAGAAACGCTGCAACCCAGCAAAAATTGTTGAAGTCCAGTGATTTCAGCATCCCAGAATCACAAGCATCATGACCCGAGCCCAACAGCGAAGCAATCCAACGTGTCCCCATCTTGACGCCTCGCTCGTCCTTATTTCAAATCAAGCGCCTCAGATCGTTGTTCCGTTGAGTAATTGTACGATTTTCATACATAAATTCAAGATGGCTGCCTTATCCTTAAGATTTTTGAATTTCAAATTTTTAATCCATTCCGTTTTCCCCCTCAACCAAACCCTAAATTTTCCCCTATAAATACCCCTTCTTCTTATTTTTTTGGGGTTGGATAAAATTGGTGAAAAAAAAGAGGTATAGAGAACGATAGTTCATAGAGAAAATATTTTCTAAGGTCGCAAATAGAGAGTCGAAACTTGAACAAAAAGCATTCTCGATTAGCATCCAAAAGGATTTGAGTTTCTTTGAGCTCTGTTTCTTTTTACACGCATCGTCCGAGCTCGCCGAAGTTCTCGGAATTTGCATTGTGGTGGTGGAAGTTCTGCTCGAGTTCATCGTCCCGACTAGCTGCTCCGAAAGAGGTAAAATGATTTTCTTTTACGCTTTAGCTCCTCTTTGTTCATTTTAGAATTAAGAGTGTTATGAGTTTTGTGAATGAAGGAATGAACTGCTATTCTAAATTCATGTCTTAGTTTCCATATAGGTTGGTTTTGTTCTGAAATGCATGATGAGTCTTCTTTCAGTTTTGTTTGAGTAGTTTATTGTTCTTTCGATTTCAACTCGAGTTTTAATAGCCATTTGGTTCTGTTTCTTCTCTGTTTGCTCATGTTTTGGACTGATGTCCTCTCACGTTTAATTTGGAATGTTTGTGTTCTTTAGCCTATTCTCATAAAGTTAAGTCAGCTCTGAATGAGTTTATTAAGTATTTTGGTTATTTTACACTCTATTGATGGCTGTTTTCTTTCCTATCGATGCCATGTTGGAGTTGCTTCTACCTGTTATTGTTGTTGTTGTTGTTTATAGTTGTGTCTTTTAGGATGGATTTGAGGCTGAGTAGTTGTCGTATTTCAGCGGATTACATGTTGCATTTGGTCGAGTTTACTGCATCTGATTATTCGATATAGGTTGTATTTCTCAACATATCCTCTTGAAAGGTTGTTGATATTTGTTTGCACTGATGAATATATATAGATTGGTTTAAAAATAAAGAGGATAACATTATTCTCCCTCATATTAGATGACTAGCTGAATACACTTGATATGAATTTAGTTGAAGGAATTGGGGTTGTGATTATTTTGCCTCTTTGATTACTCACTGATATTACTTGCCACACCTAGAAACATCATAAGCTTATGTTAAATTCTGAAAATTGTTCATCTTGAAAGTTACAGTAGCTATGAGCACATTTGGTCTAATTTCTTGAGTCTTAACTAGAGCTTTAATATTGTTTTAAGTTTGATTGGGTAATTTTTTTCCTTAATTTATTTAAGTATGTCTTCTCATTATAGCTTGAATTGCTATCAACTTTATAATCTGGACATCAATATGTTTGTTTGTTTTGGTCTATCTCTCGAAATTTGATTTGGTGAACACCTACGCACTTGATCATTTGTGAATGCAAATCTGTATAAGGTCGTTTCGTTTGGTTGAATATTTGTTTAAGATTTACGTGGCAGAAATTTTATATATTTTCTTTAGTGTTCATGCTTACGCCTTTATTTATTTTTCAATTCCAAGTGTATTTTTATTCATTATGCATCTATTATCCTATAATCCATGAATTTGAAATTGTCTATCTCTGGATTGGGTAACTCCTATATTTTTTAGATTCTCTGCATTGTGTGTCCAGTAGTAATATTAATTTCTTACCTTTGTTCTAAGATAAATTGTTGTAGTAGCTTCCACTTATTTAAAGTAGCTTCCAATTGTTTATAATAGACCCCTACATGTTATGAAAAAGTTAGTTGTGATTTCTTAAGACCTTTTGACATTCTAGTAAAATGAGATAGATAGTACCCAATTGATTATGTTATGTGAAAGATCTGATTATTTTCTTTCTTGTTTTAATTATTCTATGTTGCATAAAGTTTGGTGCTTTAATTCTTTATAGACAAATTAGTGTTAAATTAGTCAACAAGGAATATGTTGTTATTAGAGTATCAAATATCTGACCAATTTGCTACATCGAGTTGCTTTATTTTCTAAATGTCGACTCCTACTTGTTTAATTCTCTTGTGCTAATCATTTTCTTTATCTTCTTAGCATGAACACTCTCCCATGTTGAGTCCACTCGGACTCCCCACCCCTTTGCATTCGATTCTCCTTGGGTTAACCTTCGTGTTGCGATAGGAAAAATACTATTATTGGGTTAAAACCCAAGTGAAACGATCAGCAGTGGCCTCAAAAGGCTGAAAACGAGTAGCAGAAATGGGCCAAAGCCCTCCTAAATATCGGCAATTGTATTTTGTATTTATTGGGCCAAAGAAGGCCCATCTTTTATGTTGATTATTATTTTGCTAGATTAGGAAAGGTGGGATTGGGCTTTAGGCCCAAAGGAAAAATATTTCTTTTATGCTAGCCTAGGACAGGTACAAGTGGTACAAATGGGGTTAAAGGCCCAAAAGCCGAAATTAGGTCCAAGTGTTGGTTCAGGCGGACAGAAAACCAGACTTGGGCATCAACATTCTCTCCCCCTTTATTTGATTTGTTTTCGTATTTGTCTAATTGTTTATTTGCTAGTTAATTCTAAGGTTTTTTCATGGGATGATGTTGATCCATTGGTTGGATGATGATGATGCTCCATCGTTATGATGATGATGTTGATGCTCCATTGGTAGGATGACGATGATGATAGAACGATGTTGCTCAATCGATAGAATGATGATAATGATAGAATGGTAATGATGCTCCATCGATAGGATAATGATGTGTTGATGCTCCATTGATAGGATAATGTTTCCTCATTGATAGGATGACGATAATAATAGAATGATGATGCTACTCCATTGATAGGATGATGATGATGCTACTCCATCGATAGGATGATGATGATGCTCCATCGATAGGATGATTAACAATGATCAATTGATAGGATAATATTGACGAAGGCCCATTGGTAGGATGTTGATAATGAAAAACCATCGGTAGGATAATGATAATGATGAAGAAGATCCGTCGGTAGGATAATGTTGATGATCCATTGGTAGGATAATGTCGATGAAAATGAAGATCTGTTGGTAGGATGAGGATATTCCATTGATAGAATGAATGATGTCCCTTTGGGTGATGGTATTATCTCATTTGATAATATTCTAGGAATGTCCATCTGGGCGGTAAAGACGATGTCCCTCATGATAGTTCACATTACCGCGTCTAATATCAATGAGATTCGTGAATAGTCTTCAAACGTTCTTGATGCTGAAAAGTGTAATCTCGTGTCATCGAAGATGCTTGTAAATATTGAGAGTGATGCATTCACTTGTTCCCATTTTGAACACTTTGTTTTCATTGTGACTTATGCTTTGCCGGGAATTTAAACGAGGTGTTATTGCTCGTATTCTAAACTCTTTCTTTTTCTTCTTAAAAACTTAAATGACTTTCCTGCAGCCACAACTTTAGAAAAATTGTCAATTTTGGGGAGCTCCTCACCCTTTTGACTTCTCCATATTCGTTTAATGGAGAAATATGATGAACTTAAGGCAATCTTATAGACCTGCATCCATAGAAAAATTGTTAGTTTTTAAAATAAACTGATCTGTGTTGACTTCTTCAATCGTTTGCTCCTTGCCTTGCTATCTTCAGTTGATCGCTCTGATATCTTGCTTCTCGATAGACCAGACAAAACTTTTTATGCAAAAATATTTGAAACATATAGATAAATTTTTTAAGAAAAAGGTTTTCAAAAAGTTGTAATTGAAAAAGGTCACTGCCAAGTGTCATGTCACGTCAAGCTTAAATGAACGTCATTGGTTCGGAACTTTGCTGTGTCCGATAGCTTGTTCTGGAGAATCTAAAAATCCTTAAAGCTTGGGAAATTTTTGACATGGTTCTCCCGAAATCTACTATAATAGAGAAGTTTTGTAGTTGACTCTGAAATTCAAAGGTGTCGGAGATTGCTGCAGTTGACTTTGACGTTTAACAATGCCAAAGATCATTTGAAGTTAGCTTTTAAACTTCTAATATGCTCGAAATATTCAAAATTTATTACAAACTTCTAGTGATGTTTGAAGGAATTTTTGAGGCCATCCTCAAAAGTTTCTGTGCCAGTTAGATGTCTTGGGGTATCTCGAACAGTCTATATATGACTTGTAGAATTTTTGAGACCTTCTCAAGAATTCTGTCCCAGTTGCAACTCGCAGTATATCTTCAATTTTGACTTGTTGGAGAAAATATCTCTCTTTAGAATTTTTGAGAGGGACTCAAAAATTCTGTCCCAGTTTCTATTGTAAAGAAAAATAGAAATATTATGGGAGATATGACCGAGCTGTCGTGGCACCTACGTATCCCGTTGAGGAAGAAATCAGGTCAAACGTAGTTTTCCCTCGTGATTAACAAAAATAGGAAATTTACAAAGAAATCGACCGAGGCCGACGTAGGCCGCCTATGTATTTCATTTTTGAGAATTCAGGTCGAATGTAGTTCAAATACAGAGAAATATTAAAAGGGATGAAGGGGTGACCGAGGCTGACATATGCTGCCTATGTATCTCATTCTTGAGAATTTAGGTCAGACGTAGTTCATTACAAAAGGAAAAATTCTAAGCATAAACGATTACAAGAAAATAAAGGTGGTTACAAAGAAATGATAGAAAATGAGTCTTCAAACATGTTATCTTTTGACAACAATGAAGTAGATCGATAACTTGTTAGATCCAATGTTCATGCTCAACCATGTGATGTCATCAAACAATGTATCGATGCGTTCTCCAAACAAACTAATGAGTTCTCTTTCCTGTGCTTTTGTCAGATAGGCACCAATTTTGATTTCTTTGATGCGTTAATCATTTTCCTAATTCACTATTCTGATCTTTTCTGGTTTTGACTTATCATGACTTTCGTACTGTTTGAACTTCTCAACCAGGTGTTTGGGTACCATGATCTTCTCATCGTAGTCCTCAAATTCGTCTGCATCTACCCCATATTGTTCATTCAGCTTGTGACACGACATGCTATTGACAGATTTGAAAATATTTTCACTGAAATCATAGATAGATACTGTCATATAGTAAATATAAAGCAAGTAGAGCAATTTTTGCAATAAAAGAGGTTTTCATTTGAAATAAAAAAAATAAGAGCTTTGGCAATGATGATAAATCATTTTGCCTTTTCCAAAATATGAGGAGTGAGATTAAAACATAGTGAGGCAAAATAGAGTAAAGGATGGGTGTCGAGCCTCATTTGAAACACCACCAATTTTTTAGAAATAACATATAAAATTGTCTATGTATACTAAGACGAATGAGGAATCAAAAGCGAAATGGATGTCCAGTTAGGCATTTGCTCCTTTGGCTCGCTGTCTAGTATGACTGGTGTCTCAATCATCTCTTCAAGCACAATATCACCTTTTTTGATTAAATTTTTTATTCCTTCCCTTACACCAATTTGCATTGAAAAAGACTGATATAAGTGAGGGAATTTTTGAAAAGCTTGATTGATCTTCTGCTTGTTTTGGTCCTCATTTGACACTAAAGCAAAAGCTGGATAAGGTGTCATGATCACAAATTTAGATTTCTCTCTTTTGGTTGGAGAGACTACAACTTTCTCAAGCTTTTTGAAGGTTGGCTGAGATTATAACTTTCTCCACATTCAAATCCTCTTCGACTTCAACCATATTAATAGTCACCCCTCCATGGTTCGGCATGGGGTTTCTATTGACATTAGGATTGGCAGTATGAAGAGTGACGACTTTTTGATCTATCAAGTCTTGAATTTTATGCTTCAAGTTGATACAATCCTCAGTATTATGCCCAACATCTCCTGAATGGTAAGCACAGTAAAGATCGGGTCTATAAAACTTGGAGTCGACATTGATATTTTTTGGATCAATTGTCTGTATCAAGCCAGCTGATTTCAATCTCTCAAAAAGTTGTGTTCGACTCTCAACCAAAGGAGTAAAGACTCTATAATGTTTCTTCTCAAGATTTGGGCGAGGAGGATAGTAATTATTTCCTGGATGTAAAGGTACTTGACAGTAGTTTGGAGGATTTTGGTGAGTTGGTGCATGCATTTGGAAATTTGGGTATTGTGGAGCTCGGTAACTAGGAGGGGTGTTTTGGTAGTGCGGAGGTGGAGTTTGATAACTTGATTGGATATTTGAACAATTAACTGATGGAGCTTGGTAATATGGATGGGTATTTTGGTAAACAAGAGGTGGAATTTGGTAACTCGGTGGTGGAGTTTGGTAATTAGGAAGTAGAATTTGGTAACTCGGTGGTGGAGTTTGATAACCTGATTGGGTATAACAAGTTGGATATGAATTTTGTGGAGCTCGAGGATAACCTTTGTAAGGTGAGGATTTTCTGAAGTGTCCTTTTCCATTAGATGTGCAGGAAATAGAAGACACATTTTCTCTCTTCTTTTTCAACAATCCTGCAGATTCGGTTGAGGCGGCAACGCGAGATACTTTTCCGTTTTTAATCCCATCTTCGATAGCCTCACCTACCTTGACTATCTCCACAAATTTTGCTCCAATAAGCAACATTATCCTGTCATAGTACTTTGGCTTTTGAATGCGTATGAACAATTCAAAGATCTCCTTCTTAGACATGGGTGGTCGAACCCGAGCGGCCTCTTTCCTTCACCTATACGCATATTCACGATAGCTTTAAGTGGATTTCTTCTTAATTCTCTCCAAATAATAGCGATCAGGAACGATCTCCACATTGTAGGTGAACCGTTCGACGAAATCTTTAGCTAGTGCATTCCAGCTAGACCATTGTTTTGTCTCATGGGAGGTAAACTATCCCAACGCTTCCCCATTCAAACTTTGGCTAAAAAGCCGCATTAATAAAGCTTCATTCCTTCCAACTCCCACGAGGTGGTCACAATAGGCCCTCAGGCGTGCCAAGGAATTCCCCGTTCCTCCGAAACTGTCAAATTCTGGCACTTTAAGACCTTTCGGGAGGTCCAGATTATGATGGATGCACAGATCCTCATAATTCAACCTATCGACTTTATGAATATAATGCAGCTCCTTCATGACTTTCCTGATCTCTTCTTTCATATTCAGTTTGGCTGCCTCTTTCTTTGACCTCCACTCTCTCTATTATTCCTCATAGTGATCAAGCTTGGAACAATGGGCATAAGGTTCATTTGAAATTGGGATTTAAAAAGTAGTCTTTTGAGGCAATGACGGAGCAATGGAGGGACTCTGGGTATTTTGAATGACTTTGTATTTTGGGGGAAAGTCTGGGGGTTGGTATATTGATTATGTTGATGGGAAAATGTTTGCGAATTGTCGACATTTTGATTTTTAGGGGGAGGGAAAGCTTGCGGGTTGGCATTTTGATGAGAAGGAAAGGTTTGAGGGTTGGTACCTTGAGGATGAGGTGGCTCTTGGTGAGATACGGAGGCATGAAGGGGATTTGGGGCGGCTAGGTTGATGATTTGGAGATTTTGAGTGGGGTTAGAGGGTGGGCTCTGAACATGTTCCGCGCTTGGAGGAGGAAAGTAGAGTGGAGGTCTTCAATCTCTTTGAAGGTTGAAAGCAAAAATTGGATTAGGCAAGTTTTGTCTTCTTTGCATTTCAACCTTCATTTCGGTGATCTGTTGCATTAACTGTATAATTAATTCATTTTGATCAACGACGGTGGGTTGAGCCACGACAACTTCAGTCAGACTAATCTAATCATTGTTATCACCCATTACTGCCTTTCCTTTTTGCAAACTTTGATCGGGGAAAGAATCTTTGGGGGCCTTATATATTGTGAAATAAGG
This sequence comes from Solanum stenotomum, assembly GCF_019186545.1. Taxonomy (NCBI): domain Eukaryota; kingdom Viridiplantae; phylum Streptophyta; class Magnoliopsida; order Solanales; family Solanaceae; genus Solanum; species Solanum stenotomum. The sequence goes on from NC_064288.1 coordinate 49,626,781, forward strand.
ATGATCGGTCAGCTTATCAACACAGATCAGTTATAAGTACTTGACAAAGAAAATTAACTCAAAAGATAAACATGTTAGTCTATGTAGAGGATAAATAATACAAGATATCACACAGGAGTAAACACAAGGGTTGCTTCATTCGAAGATAAACTGGCCCATTGGTATAGAGAAAGACAAAAAATTATCTATTTGACTTTGAGCTTAGTGGATCGGAAACGCCAACTTGAGTTGAGACAAAGTCGATTGTAACTTTCATTGTTATATTTCCAAATTCAATCGATATGAAATTCTAGCCTCCTTGCAAGAGTTGGAAAAAATAAAATTTCTCAAAATGGGGACCGAGCCTTGTAAGGCTGCCTACATATCTTATAGAAGAGAATTCATGTCCTACATAGTTCGACCCTCGAATCTCTTTTGATTTGAGACGGTAAATATTTTTCTGGTATGAGAGTAGGATTTGAAAAAATAAAATTTGAATTTATTGGGAAACTAAAGACTCGAAGAGTATTTGGACATACTTTTGATAGTGACTTGATATTTATGCTTAGGGGTTTCTAGAAAATCTCCAAAAAGAGTTGACTTCAAATAGAGCAACATAATCACACAAGCAGTTGTAACACATAAACAATTATTGCATGCTTTAAACAGATATGTAACCCTTTTATGCCAAGGGTAGGCCAACGATTTGAGGGATGTATATCGTCGTTTGAAACAACCCATTGCCCCCAAAACCCAAATTTATACAAATTTTATGAATAAACTGAATGGAGATACATAATGTGAAATATGTGATACAAATAATCAGTCTCACACAGGGTACAATCCTAAACTATGCTTCCATGAAAGGTCCTTTGTTTTTGTTTTCTTGTCATCGCCGGATGTCCATACTTTTCGATGGAATAGTAGTTCGTACAACTTTTTCTTCAACTAGAATAAACTATTAAACTCCTAACTCCCCAAAAAATAATGAATTTTCAAACAACGTATACATCTTTCGAATTTAAACACATAAATATGATCGTCCGTTTAGGCCGTGGACAGTTATGGACTCAAGGTGGTCTTTCTAATGCGCCCAACACGCCTTGGGCATTGGGTCATCTTAGTTCAATGCGCTAAAAGGGATTTGGGTTCACTCTACGCTAGTTGACTAAGAGTCGATTTAGACAAGACCTGGTTACCCGAGTTAGACAAACTACGGGGTGAATTATAATAAACGACGTTGGATGACCATAAGCCAACTATTTGTTTATCACTTGAAAAGAACTTGGAGGTGCTTTTCTGAAGAACAGTCATGAAAAGCCACGTAACCGCCTTTTTTCCTAAGGCAAACTATTTGCCATTTGGCGGAATCGATGCCATGAAATGCAACAATTTATAATTTACAAGAATTGAAACAATTAAGCAATTTAATCAAATAGCCAAATAAGTTAATTCTAAGGTTAGAACCCATTCAAATCCCCAACAGAGTCGCCATTTTGTTTTATTTAAAAATATATTTAGACTGGTTTTAAGAGTCGCCACTTAATTTTTAAAGAAAAATTAAGAAAACTATCTTTTCAAAAGATTAAATAAGGGAATCTAATGAAAATATTATAAAGGGGTTTGGGGTTCATATTAGCATTTTGAGAAGGGTTTGAAAGCACCCGATATTAGTTTGTGGTCATCCAACATCGTTTATTATACTTCACCCCGTAATTTGTCCAACTCGGTTAACCAGGTCTTGTCTAAACCACCTCTTAGTCAACTAGCGTAGAGCGAAACCAAATTCCTTTTTGCGCATTGAACTAAGATGACCACCCAAGGTGTGTTGAGCCCATTAGAAAGACTACCTTGAGTCCAAAACTGCCCATGACCTAAACGGACGATCATACTTATGTGTTTAAATTTGAAGGATATATACGTTATTTGAAAAATCATTGTTTGTTTGGGGGGGGGGGAGTTGAATAGTTTATTCTAGTCGAATAATAAGTTGTACTAGCTACTATTCCATTGAAAAGTGTGGACAACCGGCAACGACGAGAAAACAAAAACGAAGGACCTTTCATGGAAGCATAGTTTAGGATTGTACCCCTGCGTGAGACTGATTATTTGTATCACATATTCCCCATTATGTATCCCCATTCAGTTTATTCATAAAATTTGTATAAATTTAGATTTTTGGGGCAATGGGTTGTTTCAAATGACGATATACATCCCTCAAATCATTAGGTCTACCCTTGACATAAAAGAGTCACATATTTGTTTAAAGCACGCAATAATTGTTTATGTGTTATAACTGTCTGTGTGATTATGTTACTTTATTTGAAGATATTCTAGCCAACTCTTTTTGGATATTTTCTAGAAAACCCTAAGCACAAATATCAAGTCACTATCGAAAGTACGTCTAAATACTCTTCGAGTCTTTAGTTTCCCAATAAATTCAAATTTTATGTGTTCAAATCCTACTCTCTCATACCAGAAAAAGATTTACCGTCTCAAATCAAAAGAGATTCGAGGGTCGAACTACGTAGGACGTGAATTCTTCTCCGTGAGATACGTAGGCAGCCTTTCAAGACTCGGTCCCCATTTTGAGAAATTTTATTTTTTCCAACTCTTGCAAAGAGGCTAGAATTTCATATCGATCGAAATAAAAAATATAACAATGAAAGTTACAATCGACTTTGTCTCAACTCAAGTTGGCATTTTTGATTCACTAAACTCAAAGTCAAATAGATAAATTTATGTCTTTCTCTATACCAGTGGGCCAGTTTATCTTCGAATGAAGCAACTCTTGTGTGTTTACACCTATGTGTGATATCTTGTATTATTTATCATCTACATAGACTAACATGTTTATCTTTTGAGTTATTTTTCTTTGTCAAGTACTTATAACTGATCTGTGTTGATAAGCTGGCTGGTCATCCTTATTTCACAAGATCTAAGGCCCCCAAAGATTCTTTCCCCGATCAAAGTTTGCAAAAAGGAAAGGCAGTAATGGATGATAACAATGTTGAGATTAGCCTGATTGATGTTGTCGTGGCTCAACCCACCGCCGTTGATCAACATGAATTAATTATACAGTTAATGCAACAGATCGCCGAAATGAGGGTTGAAATGCAAAGAAGACAAGACTTTCCTAATCCAATTTTTGCTTTCAACCTTCAAGGAGATGGAAGACCTCCACTCCACTTTTCTCCTCCAAGTGCGAAACATGTTCAAAACCCACCCTTTAACCCCGCTCAAAATCCCCCAATCATCGACCTAACCGTCCCAAATCTCCATCATGCCCATCTATTACCAAGAGCCACCTCCTCCTCAAGGTACCAACCCTCAAACCTTTCCTTCTCATCAAAACGCCAACCCGTAAGCTTGCCCTCCCCCTAAAAGTCAAAATGTCGATAATCCGCAAACATTTTCCCATCACCATAATCAACATACCAACCCCCAGACTTTCTCCCAAAATTACAAAGTCACTCAAAATACCCAGAGTCCCTCCATTGCTCCGCCATTGCCTCAAAAGACTACTTTTCAAATTCCAATTACAATTGAACCCTATGTCAACTGCTCCGAGCTTGATCAATATGAGGAACAAGAGAGAGAATGGAGGTCAAAGAAAGAGGCAGCCAAGCTAAATATGAAAGAAGAGATCAGGAAAGCTCTCAGTCTTTGTCGAGAGCATCCAAGATGATGAATTCTCAAAACAAACCACAGGTGCGGACGACATAAAAAAGGATGCAGCACAACGTGAAACTTTTTCTTAGCAGCGAATTGGGATACAGTCCAAAGAGGAATGTCAAACTCTTAGGACGCAAGTTGAGGAGCGATTTCCACCACAATCAAACAACACCCCTATCAGAAGGTATGTGGGTTTTACTTTAGGTTCACCGATTTCAGTTTCGCATCCGAAAAGTTTTGGTTTTCACCGAAGGCATCATTCCAATCTGAGTGACAATACATCAAGATCTTTGGAAATTATGTCCGTGTAAGTTCTTACTTATGGATGTGAAGAGCTCCACATTCATGGCTAAAAGGTTTCAAGCCTCTTTTTCATACTCGACTTATTTGTCACTCTTCCATAACCAAAGGTTATCTTGCATAAGAGATTTCCTTTCCAACCGGTCGAGTCGAACTACAAACAACCCGATTCCTTAGATCTTAGGATATGTAAGCGGGCTTAAAGTTGAAAACTCGGCTATAATCCGACATTCTCACTTAAATCTTATTCCCTAGCATTCCGGTCTTTTCATAATCGTGTGTTAAATCAAGTGTATCAAATTACAAGTGACCTGAATTCTCATATAGTCTAAGATATGTAGGAAACCCGTTTCTAGGATTCGGCCATAATTCCTAAAGTTTGTACCAAAAACTCTTTTCTGAAAGATGAAGATGTGGTCAGTCAAAATTGAATTTGTCAATTTCATTTTCCTCGGATTTCTTTTATCAATCCAAGTCAAACGAGGGACAGTTGTTGACACCCAATTTTAACCCTCCCCAAGAAGAATTAATTTCCGTGCATCTTAACTTCAAACGATTTGAAATATTTAATTTGATCAAAATTTCAAATATTTTTCAAGTAATTTTTAGGTAATTTTAGTCATTTTATAATTTTTAAATAATAAATCTGTTTTTATATAATTAGTATATTTTATAAATATTCGAAGATTGCGTAAAAACGATTTTACATTTACATAAATATTTTGCTAATTAGTTTAGTTTAAATTATAGTTAATATTCTTAAATTAATTAGTTTGATTAAGTTAATTATTTTATTTTGTCAAGATTAAGAAGCTCGTTAAATAATTAATATTAATTTATCTTATTTGAGTTTTAGCCAATTTTATTAATTGAATTCAAAATGGTTATTTTCTTAATTCATTTGGCTATAATCTAAATCTATGTAGCCATTCCTAATCTAACCCTTTTAACATCCCCTTAAACCCAGTAACCCAAAATAATTTCCAGATTATCCTAGCCTAATTACAGTTCCAATACAAAGAAATCTATTTCAAAACAGACTCATCAGCAGCCCATCAAATACATTACACCAAATCCCAACCCATACCAACAATACATACGTTCAATAATACTAAAAACAACACTAGCGCATACCCGACCGACCCCACGCTTCTCCTCCACCAGAAACGCTGCAACCCAGCAAAAATTGTTGAAGTCCAGTGATTTCAGCATCCCAGAATCACAAGCATCATGACCCGAGCCCAACAGCGAAGCAATCCAACGTGTCCCCATCTTGACGCCTCGCTCGTCCTTATTTCAAATCAAGCGCCTCAGATCGTTGTTCCGTTGAGTAATTGTACGATTTTCATACATAAATTCAAGATGGCTGCCTTATCCTTAAGATTTTTGAATTTCAAATTTTTAATCCATTCCGTTTTCCCCCTCAACCAAACCCTAAATTTTCCCCTATAAATACCCCTTCTTCTTATTTTTTTGGGGTTGGATAAAATTGGTGAAAAAAAAGAGGTATAGAGAACGATAGTTCATAGAGAAAATATTTTCTAAGGTCGCAAATAGAGAGTCGAAACTTGAACAAAAAGCATTCTCAATTAGCATCTAAAAGGATTTGAGTTTCTTTGAGCTCTGTTTCTTCTTTCACACATCATCCGAGATCGCAGAAGTTCTCAAAATTTGCATTGTGGTGGTGGAAGTTCTGTTCGAGTTCATCGTCCCGGCTCGCTACTCCGAGAGAGGTAAAATGATTTTCTTTTACGCTTTAGCTCTTCTTTGTTCATTTTAGAATTAAGAGTGTTATGAGTTTTGTGAATGAAGGAATGAACTGCTATTCTAAATTCATGTCTTTATTTCGATATAGGTTTATTTTGTTCTGAAATGCAAGATGAGTCTCCTTTTAGTTCTATTTGAGTAGTTTATTGTTTTTTCAGTTTCAACTCGAGTTTTGGTAGCCGTTTGGTTCTGTTTCTTCTCTGTCTGCTCATGTTTTGGACTGATGTCCTCTCCCATTTGATTCAGAATGTTAGTGTTCTTTAGCCTGTTCTCATAAAGTTAAGTCAGCTTTGAATGAGTTTATTAAGTATTTTGGTTATTTTACACTCTGTTTATAGTTGTTTTCTTTTCTATCCATGCCATGTTGGAGCTGTTTTTACATGTTGTTGTTGTTGTTTCTAGTTGTGTATTTTAGGTCGGATTTGAGGCTGAGTAGTTGTCGTATTTAAGCGGATTACATGTTGCATTTGGTCGAGTTTACTGCATCTGATTATTCGATGTAAGTTGTATTTCTCAACATGTCCTCTTGAAAGGTTGTTGATATTTTTTTGCACTGATGAATATATATAGATTGGTTTAAAAATAAAGAGGATAACATTATTCTCCCTCATATTATATGACTAGCTGAATTCACTTGATATGAATTAAGTTGTAGGAATTGGGGTATTGACTATTTTGCTTCTTTGATTATTCACTAATATTACTTGCCACGCCTAGAAACATCATATGCTTATGTTAAAATCTGAAAATTGTTCATCTTGAAAGTTACAATAGTTATGAGCACATTTGGTGTAATTTCTTGAGTCTTAACTAGAGCTTTAGTATTGTTTTAAGTTTGATTGGGTAATTTTTTTCTTAATTTAGTTAAGTATGTCTTCTAATTATAGCTTGAATTGCTATCAACTTTTTAATCTGGACATCAATATGTTCATTTGTTTTGGTCTATCTCTCGAAATTTGATTTGGTGAACACCTACACACTTGATCATTTGTGAATGCAGATCTGTATAAGGTCGTTTTGTTTGGTTGAATATTTGTTTAAGATTTACGTGGCGAAAATTTTATATTTTTTTTTTGTGTTCATGCTTACCCCTTTATTTATTTTTCAAATCCAAGTGTATTTCTTCATTATGCATTTGTTATCCTATAATCCATGAATCTTAACTTGTCTATCTCTGAATCGAGTAACTCCAATATTTTTTAGATTCTCTGCATTGTGTGTTCAGTAGTAATATTAGTTTCTTACCTTTGTTTTAATATAAATTGGTGTAGTAGCTTCCACTTATTTAGAGTAGCTTCCAATTGTTTATAATAGCCCCCTACATGTTATGAAAAAGTTAGTTGTGATTTCTTAAGACTTTTTGACATTCTAGTTCAATGAGATAGATAGTACCCAATTGATTATATTATCTGAAAGATCTGATTATTTTCTTTCATGTTTTACTTATTCTATGTTGCATAAAGTTTGGTGCTTTAATTCTTTATAGACAAATTGGTGTTAAATTAATCAACAAGGAATATGTTGTTATTAAAATATCAAATATCAGACCAAATTGCTACATCGAGTTGTTTTATTCTCAAAATATCGACTCCTACTTGTTTAATTCACTTGTGCTAATCATTTTCTTTATCTTCTTAGCATGAACACTCTCCCATGTTGAGTCCACTCGGACTCCCCACCCCTTTGCATTCGATTCTCCTTGGGTCAACCTTCGTGTTACGAAAGGAAAGATACTATTATTTGGGTTAAAACCCAAGTGAAACAATCAGCAGTGGCCTCAAAACGCTGATAACAATTAGCAGAAATGGGCCAAAGCCCTCCTATATTTCGGCAATTGTATTTTGTATTTATTGGGCCAAAGAAGACCCATCTTTTATGTTGATTATTATTTTGCTAGATTAGGACAGGTGGGATTAGGCTTTAGGCACCAAAGGAAAAGTATTTCTTTTATGCTAGCCTAGGACAGTTACAAATGGGTTAAAGACCCAAAAGTTGAAATTAGGCCCAAGTACTAGTCTAGGTGGACTGAAAACCAGACTTGGGCCTGAACGTTCTCTACCTCTTTATTTTATTTGTTTTTGTATTTGTCTAATTGTTTATTTGCTAGTTAATTCTAAGGTTTTTTGGTAACTCAATTCCCCAAAAGACGAAACAACCATATCTTTAAAATCAAATTAGTATTTTATTTGACTTTAAAATATCTAGTACTTAACTAATATTTTTATTCCATTACCCTTTCCCTTTTAAAAAACAAGTTCAAGTCTTAAGTTGATATTTCTTCAAATAAAGTATGCTTTTATTTAAAAATCGTTTAGCCAAATAGTTAATTACCGAATAACCACATGTTAACGGGCATTTCGGATGTTTTCAAACGTTTCCCGAAATGCTAATATGAACCCCGAACCCCCTTATAATATTTTCATTAGATTCCTTGTTTTAATCTTTTGAAAATATAGTTTTCTTAATTTTTCTTTAAAAATTAAGTGGCGACTCTTAAAACCAGTCTAAATATATTTTTAAATAAAACAGTAGATCCCCAAAAGATTGAAGCAGTCAAAAATTGAGTCAGACTTGGTTCTGTGACTGAAATTAAGAGTTTTGTGGGGCTCGCTAGCTACTATCGTCGCTTCTGAAGGGATTAAGGTCAGATTTGCAGATTCAAGTTTGTAGGTGACAACATTCAAGAAGTTTTGGTAAGGGAATGTTAGATAATGAACACCATTACTTTGGAAAATGTATTTAGTATTGTTGTCATAACATGTATGGGCTGTTTAGCGAATGATGAAATTAAGTTATGTCATTTGAGGTTTGAAGTATACTATGATTTCATGGATTTTTTGTATATCAAGAAGAGGTCAGGATACGACAGCTCCAATAACAACGAGGTTTACTTGGTTAAGTTATTAAGTGTGTTACAATTGTGGAGAACCTGGGTATGAGGAGGAAATCAGTGAGGCCGTAGAGGCCGAGAAAATGGTAATGCGGGTAGAGGAGTAGTGCATCCAGGCAAGGAGGTTGCCCGTAAAGATGACAAGGCTTAGTTTTTATGCCTTTTCGGGTAAGACCGATGTTGAGGGTCTGATGCAGTGATCACAAGTACTATTATTGTTTGTGACCGGATGGCTAATTGGTTGTTTGATCTGGGTTCTACTTATTTTTATGTGTCTGTGCGATTTACCTTTGAATTTAATATGATTTGTAATATACTTGATGCCCCCATCCATGTTTCTACCCCAGTTGAAGAGTCAGTCATAGTCACCCATGTATATCGTGTTGTCCTATTATGTTTATGGATTTTCAAACTTGGGTTGATTTGGTTATGCTGGATATGACTAACTTGGTATAATCTTAGGCATGACTGGGTTGTCCCCCTATTATGTTGTGCTTAATGGTAATGCTAAGTCGGTAACTCTAGAGATCCTGGGTAGTGAAAGGTTAGAGTAGGAAGGGGGTACAAGCCTAAGTCAGCTAAGGTCATATCTGTCGTGCGGAGTAGGAAACTGGTGGGGCGAGATTGTTTGGCGTGATTGACTCATATTTGGGATGTTGAGGTCGAATCCCCATCTATTGAGTCTATTCATTGTGGTGTCAGAATTGAGAGAGCTTAAAGCTCAAATCAAGAAGCTTCTTGATTAAGGTTTCATCCCTCCTAGTGCTTCCCTGTGGGATTTTCCTGTCTTATTTGTTAAGAAGAAGGATGGTAGTATGAGGCCTATTGATTTATCTTGAGCCATAAAGGGGTGGATTAATACTGGAATGACAAGCTTATGAATAAAGAAAGTCCCATTGAGTATACTTGGGTGAGGGCAATTGATTTTTTTATTAAGAAAGTGCGCATAAAAATTGGGTTAGTCCTTTGAACTTGATGGGTATACCTGAGTTTGAGGTGTCGTGTTGATGGAAAGTTTGACTTTGTGGTGATAGTCAGGGCAGACTGAGCATAAGGGTAATACGAGTTTGTGATGGAATGCAACTATATAATAAGATTGGTTGGCAACTATTGAAAAAGACTTGAGAAAGGAGTGAACATACATTAGCTTGAGTTTGATGATAAGTGCTTGGTTCTTGTTTTTGAGTTTAGTAATGAATTTGATTCACTAGCTATGCTCTAGTGTGTTTTCACTTTTGTAAGTGGATCCCTAGTGGTGGATCAAGGGTACCGAATCCTACGATGTTTTCTTGGTTGAATGGGAGGATTGGGAAGATTTGGTTATTTCGAATGACATAATTGGTGTTGTCTTAGAGTTGTTAAAGTATTTTAGTGGTTCGACATGTACCAGTTTCTTATGAGAATTCATAGAAGAGCTACCCTGTGTGATCATGATTGTCCGAGAATCTTAATATTTGTCTAGTCGTTGAGGTCATGTATTGATTGTGTGTGGATGAATGTGGGGATCATTGGGTCCAATTCTATTGTTCTTAAGAGTAATCTACAATCATAATTGTTAAATCTAGCATTCAATAGTATGGTTAGAGGGTTATATGCTTGGACATATCCCTCGATGAGTATCTGATGTATAAAAATCAAATATTGTAACTTAAGCTCATGGAATTTTATGTTGTGAGAAGGAGATGTTGATAAAAACTATGATTGATTGAGTATTATGAGTGTGCGTTGGTTGGTTCAGGTCCACCTCTAATTGTAGCGAGTATTGATTTAGAATTTCATCATGCTTATGTGAGAAAGGATTAGTCGTGATGACTGTGTCAAGGTCCTTGATAACATGTGGCAGACGTGAGTATGATCAACTTTGGTGGTTATTGAGAATAGTTTTTGTTGTAGTTAAGTTTACATACATGAATAATTATCACTCGAGTATTGTGATGACTTCATTGAGGCATTGTATGGGAGAATGTGTAGATCACTCATAGAGTGGTTTGGGGTTGAAGATGTAAAACTTTTAGGAGTTGATTTGGTGAAGGATGCTCAGGACAAAGTGAGAAGTATCCAAGCTAACCTTCTAGCAGACTAGAGTCAACAGAAAAGTATGCGGGACAAGTAACCCCAGTGATTCAACGATTCAGATACTACTCTACTTTTACTTTAGCCAGTCTTTCCTAGTTGGTCACTTGGGGACGAGTGATGGATAAATTGGTATCAATTGTAACGACCTGATTCCGTCGTTAGGGAAAAGCCAATAGGGAAAGAATTGGACTAGAAAAACTTTTGAGTAGTAACTTGAAATTTCTAGCCTAGTCCAGATTTGGATGAAATCGAAGTCAAGCGAGTCTAGGGAAATCTGGTAATGAATAAGAAGTATAATAATGAAATTGATTGCGTGAGTAGATATCTAAGACGTTAAGAAACCCGTACGACTTTACGAAATTGAATTCGGGCTAGTAGAACTCCCGAAATTGATCTTAGCGTGAACATGTGTTTTCTGAGTGTCGTGGGATGAAGGTGTGTTGTGAATGGCGGTTTGGAGCTCTTAATTCGACATTCTATTTTCGTGCAAGTCGTTATGACAGGATTATTCCCTCCAGGGCGAGGCCGCTGTGGCGGGTTGGGGACCGCCACAGCGGGACAGTCGCGATTTACAACTGAAATAAACCCCAAAATCATTTTATTCTGC
>NC_064288.1:49642526-49695464 GCF_019186545.1 Solanum stenotomum
TTAACTGATGCTACACTTCACTGTTTAGTTGATATTCTTTGTTATAAAATTTCCCCGATGCAGTATTGATTTTTCTTAAGTCACTTTCATGTTTTTTAGTTGTATTGTTGTTCACTGTTCTATTCTTATTTATGTTGTGAGTGTTATTTCAGCATTTTACTAGTATTAGTTTGTTGCTACTTATTTTTAATTATTATTTTATATTGATTGCGTGCACATTTTTATTTATTATTATCATGGCATTAATGCTTAGTTTAGTTGTCATTTCAATTTGTATATTTGTTCTTTTTAAGTTACTTTATATTTTTGCATTAATTGTTGACGTTGTCATGGAGTTTTCCTCTAATAGTTTGTTTCTATTTTCATTATTTAGTTGTTTATATTGTTATTATTATGTTACTCGTTTTGGTTGGGCTGATTTTAGCTATTTTGTGTTTTATTAAATTGTTCCATTATATGTTAAAAATGTCCAATGAAGAAATCTCTCCGTCGGTCTTGGAGGCCTTCCCATTTTAAAAGACGGAAATTTAGTTTAGGTTTATATATTCTATTTGTTAAAATTGGCCAATGAAAAAACCTCTCCGTCGGTTTTGGAGGCCTCCACATTTTAAAAGACGGAAATTTAGTTTAAGTTTATATTTTTTGTAAGTTAAAATGACCAATGAAAAAATCTCTCCGTCGGTTTTAGAGGCCTCCACATTATAAAAGACGGAAATTTAGTTTAAGTTTATATATTTTGTAAGTTAAAATGGCTGATAAAGAAATTACCGTCGATTTCCAAGGCCTTCCATGTTAGTAAGACGGATTTTTATTTTAAGTTGTTATTTATTTTATTTATTTTTATTTACTATTAACACTTTCACTAAGTGTGTTTACAAGTACCCAGAGATGCTTTCCGTTGAAGCTATTCGAACTAGGTTCGAACTATACTCTTATTCATATTGTATATTATTGACGATAGACAAATTTAGGCCGATTCTTATATTATTGTTTTATCATATTACTTGTGTATATTGCATGTTTATTATACTTGTACAATATTTTATCCTACTCCTCAATTTGAAAAAAATGAATTCAATCGGGATTCACATTTGTGGATTTCGAAGGATGCCCAACCGTTTCCTTTCGAAATAACTTGAACCCCTTACTTAGAATCTAATGGTTTCGTAGATCACTTAATGGTTTCCTAGTCTTCCTAAAATTAGGTGGCGAATCCTTTAAAATTCTTATTTTCTTAAAAAAAATTTAAAATTTAATCAATAGATTATTTTTTGAGTCACCGCGACGTTTCGCCCTATTCGAATACAATAGGGATGTAAACAGAATGGCGACTCCGCTGGGGATATAGAGGTTCTAACCATTATTAGTTCACCTTTTCAAACTGAGGAGACTTTTCTTTTATTGTGTTATATCTTGTCATATATAGTTTGTTGATTATTTGTATATTGTACTTGTTATTTTTCATTATTTGTTTAATTTTATATATATATATTGGCATTGCATCATGACATATTTCCGTCATTTGACATTTTTATTTCTTACTTAAAGGACGATTATGCAGGTCGCAGTTATTCGTTAACCAAATTGTTCTCGGGGCACCCTGACGAAAGTAGTTGGCTACTGAATAGTCAACGGTCGTTAACTGTCCCAGCCCAAGTAGTCCGATTGGGTTACCGATCCACTTCAAATAAAGCCTATCCTTAGTCAACTAGAGTAGAGCGAAATCAAAACCCTGATTTAGCGCATTGACCTAAGATGACCCAACACCTCAGGCGTGTTGGGCCCATTAGAAACTACATTGAGTCCAAAATGGCCTTCGGCCTAAATGGACGATTATAATTGTGTGTTTAAATTAAAAGATGTATACGTCGTTTGACAAAACCACTGTCCATCGGGATAAAGGTTTATTTTAATAGTTTTATCTAGTTAAAGAAGGAACTTTACAAGCTACCATTACATTCAAAAGGTGTTGACATTTAAAAATGACAAGAAGTTCATGAAGGAAGGACCTTCCATGAAGGCTTAGTTTAGGATGGTACCCCTGCGCGGAACTAATTATTTATATATTTTTTTCCTTTCTTTCTTCTTATTTTGTAATCATATTTGATTTGTTCATAAAATTTGTACTAAGTGTTTTGGGGGCAATAGAGTTTTTCAAACGACGTATACATCCCTCAAATTGATAGGCATACCCTTGCCATAAAAGGGTCACATATTTGTATAGGATGCGCAACAATTGTTTGTACGCTATGTGATATAATTGAGTTTGTCTTTAATTTAAATAGTGTTTATGTGTTTAATTCATTTTTTGTGTGATATTTTGCATTATCCATTATGAACACGAACTAATACTTTTACCTTTTGAGTTTTTTTTCTTCTGCGAGAGGTTGATTTATGTCAGACTTCAGAAGTCATTGTTCATCCAAAAGTTGCAAGGGACAAGAAGACTCACGAAATTTGAATCTTTGTATTTCACAAGATATTAATATCAAGTCAAAACATAAATCAGGGAGTATTTGACGATGAGGTCGCACTCATTTATTTTTTATTATTTTGCACGCTGGTCCTGCTCTCACACATTTCTCATATTTTTGTAGGAAGATCGTCCCCGACAATAGTCGGGGATGGTCATAACAATTTGTGGTTCTCGTAAATAATTGGGAGAAGACACAGTGTCAAAAGACATTCAATAAAGAATATACAACAACAAGTGGTTACTGTGAAAAAAAATGGGAGACCACATTCAACAGGTAGTACAAAGGTAGACAATTAAAGATGATACAACGAATCGCTCCGAGTTTGTCTAAATTTTAAAATTGTTTTATGTCATATCTGAACGAACTACGCGAACCTGATTCTCATTTCGGTGAGATACGTAGGCAACCCTCTTGGGTTCGGTATTCATTCTTTTAAAAAAATTAAAAAAAAAAAAACAAATAGTTTGTGTATAGTTTCAAAAACACATATGCACGAACTACGTGAACCTGATTCTCATCTCGGTGAGATACGTAGGCAATTCTTCTTGGGTTTAGTATTTATTCTTTTAAATTAAAAAAAAAAAATTCAAATAGTTTGTGCATAGTTTCAAAAACATATTTGCATGAACTATACAAACCTGATTCTCATCTCGATGAGATACGTAGGCAATCCTTCTTGGGTTCGGTATTTATCCTTTTAAAAATTCAAAAAAAAATATACTCAGATAGTTTGTGCATATTTTCAAAAACATATTTGCATGAACTACGCACATTTGATTCTTATCTCGATGAGATACGCAGGCAACCCTTCTATGGTTCGGTATTCATTCTTTTAAATTTTTTTAAAAAAAGATTCAAATAGTTTGTGCATATTTTCAAAGAAATATATGCATGAATTACGCACACCTGATTCTCATCTTGATGAGATACGTAGGCAACCCTTCTTGGGTTTGGTATTTATTCATCCTTTCAAAAAAAAAAAGGTTTTGTTCATATTAAAAAAGTCATGTCTTCAGCTCAAATGAGACCAATGCAGTTAGGAGCATGTAAAAGTATGTGACATAATGGAGAGGACTGATTTTGTGGTAAACCATAGATTCGTTTGGTACCTCTCATGATACTTTTGTGATGCTTGAAAATTCTCTTGCATGCATTCAAGATAAGAATAAAACCAACTTCATCGTTTCATGTGCATTGTGTGGTGAGCTTTTAGATCAAAATTCAATTGCATCGCACTGTTGATCTAGAACTTGGCTTGAATGTTTATAGAGGCGAAATCCTGAGTTATGTTTGGTTTGGGAAAGGATTGTTGGCCTTCTTTAACCCGATTGTGCCTATCAAAACCTACCAAATGACATCGATCCTTAGTTTTCCCCACTTTGAGCCTGAAATATTTTATTTGGACAACCACATCTTAGCCATTACCCTTTGAGTGCTTACATGCACTATCCCTCTTTTGGCCCAACCTTCTTGAGTGCACCAAGAGTGTGCAAATTATAAGAGAAGATCCATGTTTAAAGTTGTCAAAGGCAAAAGATACAAAGTCTCTCAAAGTCAAGGAAGTAAAAAACGACTTCTAGAAAAAGAAAAAGAGGAAAAAAAAGGGAGAGGTTGAAAGAAATAAAGAAAGACAAAAACACTTCTACAAGGTCAACGAAAGACGAGAAAAGAAAGAAAAAAAATTTTCAAAAAAAAAAAAAAAACTTCAAAACAAAGGGGTGAAAACAGAAAAGGTCCAACAAATAAGAATCCAAAGGAAGTCGAAAAAAGAAAAAAAAAAGGGGGGGACAATAAAGAGGATCAAACTTCAAAGGTGTATCAATCATCAAAAGCACAAATTCATGTGACGCTCAAGAAGGAATTAAGTCACTCTTATCCAAATATATATCCTACCCATCCCTAAGCTTACATTACAAGCAAATGACAAGCCCTACATGATCTCATTCCAAATGTTCTCACATTAGTGGAGATTTACATAAGGGCCAAGTGTATGGTATCACAGTTGCATGCATTGAATATTCATGTGAGTGTGAGTGCACTTTTTTTTTTAAAATGTCCTCAAATAATATGTTTCAAATATGAGTGAAATATGATTCTTCTTGTTGTGAGGGAAATTGAGTCATGAGGATGGTACAATTCAAAACCTTTGATTGAAGCAAGATGAATAAATTTTGTTGATACTTAAGTATGCTTGAGGTACCACTTAATGCTGTAGAAATTACTTTGAATTCAATCTTAGTTAGAAAAGAAAAGAAAAAAAAAATTTACATGCGATCCTAACTCACTGGTACCAATTGTAGTCAAGACTCGACTATCTTTTCACATTCTTTATCCTTCAACAAAAAAAAAAAGGCGAGCAAGCACCCATTCTTTAATATTTTCCAAAGTATTTTTTTTTTTAGATTCTTTCCATTATATATATAAAAAAAAAGTACTTGCTTTTTCTTTTGGGTTTTCCGTTCTAAAACGTGACATCAGGCTAACCCCTTAATTGTGAGACACCTATTTTACTTCATTGGGTTGTCCGTCCCAAAATGTAACATGTCTTTTGTCTCTAAGCTTTAAATATCATAAGGAATATCATTTTCCTATTTCATCATGTTCATATTGTACATTTTCTACTGATGATCTTGTCTTAGATTCTTTGCAGAATTCACCATCCACAGGATTGGAACTACATTTGACCTGATTCCTGGCTCAACAGGATATGTAGGCGCCACGACGGCTCGGTCATATACCCAGTCACGTTCTTTTCTCCTTGTGATAAAAACTAGGACAAAATTTTTGAGAATATCTCAAAAATTCACAATAAAGGTGCTATCTCCAGCAACTCAAGATTGGCGATCATTTTGAGATTTGCCAAAAGTTCTAACTGGGACAGAATTTTTGAGGAAGACCTCAAAAATTCCAACAAGTACTGTCAGAAGTTTGATAGTCAACTTCAAATGATTCATCATCACTTGAAGTTCAAAGTTAACTCGCAAATCTTCAGCATTGTCATGACGAGCCAGCAATGCCTCGTACAAATCTCCAATAAGACATGAGTCACAATAAACACAAAATGGTCAAGAGTAAAAATGTTGGTTGCTCACGTGTGTCAAAGTTATCAGACATTTTGTACACATTCTCTTTTAAAGAATTTTTTCTCAAGGTTTCTTAACTAAATCGCTAGCTAAGGCGACATTATGTCTACTAATTTTTCCTTCTCAAGTACAGGAACAGGTGAAAGCATTGAAGCGATGACACTTTTAAGACAAATCATCGAGTCATCCACCTCGTTACAGTTGGACAATCATCGAGTCATCCACCTCGTTACAGTGGACAATCATCGAGTCATCCACCTCGTTACAGTGGACAATCATCGAGCCATCATCCACTTCGTGACAGTGGAAAATCATTGGGTCATCTATCATTTGCATTTTTCATAGTATTTTTAGTTGCCGAGAGGGCCATTGCATTTTCATTGCCGAGAGGGCCATTGCATTTTCATTTGCCNTGCCAAGAGGGCCATTGCATTTTTATTTTGCCGAGAGGGTCATTGCATTTTTCATTTGCCGAGAGGGCCATTGCATTTTTCATTTGCCGAGAGGGTCATTGCATTTTCATTTTGCCAAGAGGCCATTACATTTTCATTCGCCAAGAGACCCATTGCATTTTTCAATTGCCGAGAAGGTCATTGCATTTTCATTTTGCCTAGAGGGCCATTACATTTTCATTCGCCAAGAGGGCCATTGCATTTTTCATTTGTCAAGAGGGCCATTGCATTTTTATTTTGCCAAGAGGGCCATTATATTTTCATTCGCCAAGAGAGCCATTGCATTTTTCAATTGCCGAGAGGGTCATTGCATTTTCATTTTGCCAAGAGGGCCATTGCATTTTCATTCGCCAAGAAGGCCATTGCATTTAAGTCGTATCTATTCGGAGGTGAAGGATACGCACCATATCTATTCAACATTCAAGTCGAAGAAAACTTGCGTTGAATGATATTTGCATTTAAGTCGCATCTATTCGGAAGTGAAGGATGTGCACCCTATCTATTCCACATTCAAGTCGGAGGAGACTTGCGTTGAAAGAATTCTTATTCGTCTTACCGATGGACATACATTCAAAATCCTATCGATGGATCATCTTTTTTCATTCATCCTACCGATGAATCATTTTCATTTGTCCTAACGATGGACATACATTCATATCCTATCGAGGGATCATTTTTATACGTCCTAACTATGGACATACATTCATATCCTACCGAAGGATCATTTTCATTCGTCCTAACGATGGACACACATTGATATCCTACCGATAGATCATCTGTTTTCATTCGGCCTACCAATGGACATACATTCAAAATCTTATCGATTGATCATCATCATTCGTACTACCGATGAACATGCATTTTTATCCTACCAATGGATCATCTTCATTTGTCGTATCGTAAGATATGCTACCTTTTTTCCTGTAATTTTGTCTCTACTAATGAGTTTCATCTTTATTTTTTTGAGAACATCCAAGAGGATGCATTCTCAGCTGAACCACACGTGCAGACTATTTCTACAAGGACGCAACACAGCGTAGAACCTTTTGGAGGCAAGTCTAGGATCGACTTCCACCACATTCCAATCGTACTTTTATATAGCAGTCATGTGTTCGGCCAAAATCAGGTTTGTCAATTTTCGTTGTCCACGATCTCTTTCATCAATCATAACTAACGAAAGTGACAGTTGTTGACACCTAATTTTGGCCTAACATCTTCAAAAATTCGTAACTTTTAAGTTTTATTTATTTAATAGTTCAAAATAAATTTTTTATAATTTTAAATAAGTTTATCGATAACTATCCTTATTTATCAAAATTTAGAATTTTTCTTTTATCAGTTAATCTTAAAATTGCATTTTTACATGTTATTAGTTACGTTCATTATATATATATATATATATTCCTTTTTTTAGTATTCATTTTTATTTGTTACATTTGTTAATATTCATTTTGATATTTTGCATAATCCAAAAATTCATTTTAATATAGATAATATTTCATATATAGATATTTTATTGACCGGTAATTTTAACCCACCATTTTAAAATAATAATATTATAGTTTTTAACTCCCTATATAAAGAATAGTTTGCCTACTAGGTTAAGGGGGTGGTGAAAAATATTTTAGGAGGAACTTTTCTAAAGGGGAGAACCCTAATGTTTCTCTCCTCATATATGTTGTCATAGCCGCCACCCAAGCAAATCTTCCTCATTTTTTTTTTCTCATTTTCCAGTGAGTTGCACCACCAGATCGCTCCCCTCACACCACCAAAATCCCACTCATTTTTTCTCCCTTTTTTGGCAGCCATGAACCAGCCACTACCCTTATTGAATAAACAATTAAGAACCAAACAACCACTACGAGCTCCTCCAGGCAGCAGCTCCGGCGAGGAGCTTTAAGCCCTGATGAACCGGAGACAAATAAGAAAAAGAATGAACCAGACCCCTTTCCCTCTCCCCCTTTATTTTGATTTTCGTTTGTTTTTTGTAGGTTATAAGCGAGCTACACATCGGCGAGACCCATCGAAACCCACCAAGGCAACAACATCAACAACCAGTGACTACTACAAGAGCTTCCAGATATGATCGAACTCTTGAATTTGTGGGTGATTGGCTTGATTTTTCGGTAAAAATATTTTCTGTGACTCGTTATGTTGATTTTTTTTGCACTGTATTGTTTCGTTTAGTTGTCAATCCGTCAATTTTTGTACTGTTTTGTTGAGATTGAACTCCATTTTTGTTTTGGATATTTTGAATTTGTTTTAGTGTTTATTTATTTTTTAACTGATGCTACACTTCACTGTTTAGTTGATATTCTTTGTTATAAAATTTCCCCGATGCAGTATTGATTTTTCTTAAGTCACTTTCATGTTTTTTAGTTGTATTGTTGTTCACCGTTCTATTCTTATTTATGTTGTGAGTGTTATTTCAGCATTTTACTAGTATTAGTTTGTTGCTACTTATTTTTAATTATTATTTTATATTGATTGCGTGCACATTTTTATTTATTATTATCATGGCATTAATGCTTAGTTTAGTTGTCATTTCAATTTGTATATTTGTTTTTTTTAAGTTATTTATATTTTTGCATTAATTGTTGACGTTGTCATGGAGTTTTCCTCTAATAGTTTGTTTATATTTTCTTTATTTAGTTGTTAATATTGTTATTATTATCTCTATTGTTGATATTATTATGTTACTCGGTTTGGTTGGGCTGATTTTAGCTATTTTGTGTTTTATTAAGTTGTTCCATTATATGTTAAAAATGGCCAATGAAGAAATCTCTCCGTCGATTTTGGAGGCCTTCCCATTTTAAAAGACGGAAATTTAGTTTAGGTTTATATATTCTATTTGTTAAAATTGGCCAATGAAAAAACCTCTCCGTCGGTTTTGGAGGCCTCCACATTATAAAAGACGGAAATTTATTTTAAGTTTATATTTTTTGTAAGTTAAAATGACCAAAAAAAACCTCTCCGTCGGTTTTGGAGGCCTCCACATTATAAAAGACGGAAATTTAGTTTACTTTATATATTTTGTAAGTTAAAATGACCGATAAAGAAATTACCGTCGATTTCCAAGGCCTTCCATGTTAGTAAGACAGATTTTTATTTTAAGTTGTTATTTATTTTATTTATTTTTATTTTTATTTATTTACTATTAACACTTTTACTAAGTGTGTTTACAGGTACCCCGGAGATGCTTTCCGTTGAAGCTATTCGAACTAGGTTCGAACTATACTCTTATTCATTATTGTATATTATTGACGATAGGCAAATTTAGGCCGATTCTTATATTATTGTTTTATCATATTACTTGTGTATATTCCATGTTTATTATACTTGTACAATATTTTATCCTACTCCTCAATTTGAAAAAAAATGAATTCAATCGGGATCCACATTTGTGGATTTCGAAGGATGCCTAACCCCTTCCCTTTGAAATAACTTGAACCCCTTACTTAGAATCTAATGGTTTCATAGATCACTTAATGGTTTCCTAGTTTTCCTAACATTAGGTGGCGACTCCTTTAAAATTCTTATTTTCTTAAAATTCTTTTAAAATTGAATCAATTGATTATTTTTTGAGTCACCGCGACGTTTCGCCCTATTCGAATAGAGTAGGGATGTAAACAGTTTTCAACCTTTCTTGAATAACTTTTACTTTCTCCATAGCTTGATGAACTAAGTCTGGTCCTATCAACCCAGCTTCACTAACTTCAAACCATCCAATAAGAGATTTGCATTTTCTCCCATAAAGAGCCTCATAAGGAGCTATCTGGATGTTAGAGTGGTAACTATTGTTGTAAGCAAACTCAATGAGAGGTAGGTGATCATCCCAATTACCCTTGAAATAAATCACACATGCCCTCAACATATCTTCTAAAGTCTGAATAGTGCGCTCTGCTTGACCATCTGTTTGCCGATGGAAAGCAGTACTCAAGTTCACCTTTGAACCAAAGCCTTTCTAAAAAGATTTCTAGAACTGTGCAGTAAATTGTACACCTCTATCAGATATAATCGAAATTGGCACCCCATAAAGTCTAACTACCTCTTGAAGTTACAACTTGGCATAGTCCTCTGTTGAATGAGTAGTATTTACCGGCAAAAAGTGGGCTAACTTTGTCATTCTATCGACAATCACCCAAATAGAATCATGTTTCTTGCGAGACCGTGGCAACCCAGTAATAAAATCCATATTGATCATTTCCCACTTCTATTCTGGAAGTTCTATATTCTGATCCATACCACCTGACCTTTGGTGCTCTACCTTAACTTGTTGACCATTTGGGCATTTAGCAACGAACTCAGCAATACCTTTCTTCATACTATTCCACCAATACATTTCTCTCAAGTCACGATACATCTTTGTGAAACCCGGATGAATTGAATAGCTAGAGCTATGAGCTTCCTCCATGATCCTTTCTTGGAGTTAATCCACCCTTGGTACACATAATCTACCTTGATACATCAATACACTATCTCCTCCTTGTTCAAAAGCCAATACTTTTTGCTTATGAACATTTGCCTTTAATTCAAGTAAAATAGGGTTTTGTTCTTGCTTCTCTTTCACTGTTGACACTAATTATGATTCAGCCCCATTCATCACTACTACTCCTCCCTCTGTGGAATCCATTAGTCGAATTTCTAATCGTGCAAGTCTATGCACATCTTTTGCTAACTCCTTCTTTTCTTCCTCAACATGGGTAGTACTACCCATAGATAATCTACTCAAGGCATCAACAACAACACTAGCCTTACCTGGGTGATAAAGGATACTCATGTCATAATCTTTGAGTAACTCTAACCACCTCCTATGTATGAGATTAGACTCTTTCTGACTAAACACATACTGAAGACTATTGTGATCAGTGAATACATCTACATGAACACCATAAAGATAGTGACACCATATTTTCAAAGCAAATACTACGACAGCCAACTCTAAGTCATGTGTTGGGTAATTCTTTTCATGAACCTTCAATTGTCTGGAGGCATAAGCTATAACTTTGTTATTCTGCATTAACACACAACCCAAACTAAGTCTGGACACATCACAATATATAACAAAGCCTTGCATACCTTTTGGTAAGGTCATACTAGGGTAGTAGTCAACCTCTTTTTCAATTCCTGAAAGTTTTTCTCACAAGCTTCGGACCATTGAAATTTCACTATTTTCTGAGTTAACTTGGTCAAAGGGGATGAAATATATGAGAACCCCTCTACGAACCTTCTATAATAGCCAGCCAACCCCAAGAAACTCATAATATCGATTGCAGATGTGGGTCTAAGCCAATTCTGCACTGCCTTTATTTTTTGAGTGTTAACTCTAATTCCCTCACCGGAAACAATGTGGCCTAAGAATGCCACAGACTCAAGCCAAAACTCACACTTAGAGAACTTCACATACAACTCTCTATCCTTTAGAGTTTGGAGAACTATTCTGAGATGACTAGCATAATCTTCCTCATTCCTCGAATAGAATATAATAGAATGTCAACAATGAACACGATAACAAACATATCTAAATAAGGCTTGAATAGTCTATTCATAAGGTCCATGAATGTTGTAGGCGCATTGGGTAAACCGAGCAGCATGACCAGAAACTCATAATAACCATCACGGGTCTTGAAAGCTGTCTTTGGAATATCACATTCCTTTACTCTTAACTGATGGTAGCCAGATCTGAGGTCTATCTTAGAGAAACAAGTGGCACCCTGAAGTTGATCGAAGAGATCATCAATTCTCGAAAGAGGATACTTATTCTTGATAGTAACCTTGTTGAACTAACGGTAATCTATACACATCCTAAGGGAACCATCCTTCTTCCTCAAAAATAAGACCAGAGCGATCCAAGGTGAGACACTTGGTCGAATAAAACCTTTCTCTAGGAGATCTTTCAACTTCTCCTTTAACTCTTTCAACTCTAATAGTGCCATTCTATATGGCGGAATAAATATATGACGAGTATCAGGAAGAATATCTATACTGAAGTCTCTTTCGCAAGAGGACTCCGAGAAGATCATCTGGAAAGATTTCGAAACTCTTTTACTACTGAAACTGACTGAATAAAAGGTATCTCAAAAATAGAGTCATTAACTCAGACTAAGTGATAAACACACCCCTTGGAAACTAACTTTCTTGCCTTAAGGTACGAAATAAAATGACCTTTGGGCACTACTGAACTACTTTTCCACTCTAAGACTGGCTCATTTGGAAACTGGAACTTGACAACTTGATAACTACAATCAACTGAGGCATAACAGGCATGAAGCCAGTCCATACCAAGAATAACATCAAATTCTACTATGTCTAACTCAACTAAATTAGCCATGGTGCTCTTGTGATTGACAGAAACAGTATAATCACGATAAACACTCTTTGCTAGAATAGACTCACTAACAGGTGTAGAAACACTGAAGGGCTTACTAAGTTTTTTAGGAAGAATTTCAAAATTCACCGCAACATAAGGAGTTACAAAGGATAAACTTGCTCCTGGATCTAGCAAAGCATAAACATCAAAGTTAAAGACTTGGATCATACCAGTGACAACATCTGGCAAATCCTCTAGCTCTTGGCGACTAGTGATAGAATAAAGATGATTTCCTTCTCCGCCTGGCCCTGAAGTAGCTCCTCTGGATGTAGCTCTGTCTGGTGGAGCAACTGAAGAAGACTGGGCTCTATTGCCCCCTTTATCGTTACCCTGCTTGTTCTTTGGACACTCTCACATAAAATGACCATTCTAGCCACACTTGAAGCAATCAGTGGAGCCCTCACGACACATCCCCGAGTGGTTTCTACCACACTTAGCACATGCAGGAGGCTTACTACCCCTGTGTGTCATACTACCTTGAGAATGGGCAAGTTTTACTCTGAAATTATGAATATTGTACTCACCTTTGTTATTTGGTGCAGGTGCACTAGCAGATGATGGAGGAGGTCCCTTTTGTTTCTATTGGAAGGAAGATCGGTTCACATCATTCTTTTGTTGCGCGGACGCATTCCCTGATGTCTTAGACCTCTTATTCTTAAACTTTTCTCTATCCCTCAGCTTATCCTCCTCAACTTGTTGCACATGGATCATTAGCCTTACTATGTCCATATCCCCTATCAGCATAGTTGCATTGCCTTCCTTGCTTGACAGGCGAGACAACCCAGCAACGAATAAACTCATCATTCCCCTCATGTCTGTAACCATCTCCGGAGCATAGCAGGAAAGTTGTGTGAACCTTAGACTGTACTCATGAACGCTCAAAGAATCCTTCTTAAGAGTGAGGAACTCTCATACCTTTGCTTCTCTCATTTCTCGAGGTAAGAAACACCCCAAGAAAGCCTCCTTAAAACAAGCCCAAATCACAAGTGGTGCACTCTCAGCTCGGTTCTTCTTCCATTGATCAAACTAGATCCTAGCGACACCCTTCATTTGTTGTGCAACTAGTTCCACCCTCTCAGTATCGTCAACATGCATGATCTCAAAAACCTTCTGAAGCTCTCCCACAAAATTTTCTGGATCCTCAGTAACACTTGAACATGTGAAGCTTGGTGGATTCATCCTTAAGAACTCACATATCCTTGAAGTGTCAGCCACTTCCTGTTGATTCCCTTTCTATCCAACTTGATTGGTCACAGCTTGACTTAACATTCGGATAGCTTCACGGAATTCAGCATTGGTGACTTCTCATTGGAGTTGCACTTCTGGTGCATTAGGTACCCCTTGCTCCTGAGCGTTCCTCCTAGTAGGACGACCTCGAACAGCTCTTCGTGGAGGCATGATCTGAAAGACACGCGCAAGCACGAGTTAGAAGGAAACTTTATAGATATTAACTCTATCACACGACATGAATATGAAAGAAGTGAGATAGTTCCTAAGTGTCGCAGCCTCCTAATTATAGATATAGCGCGCTTCACACCATAACTAGGACTCTACTGACACGGCTTCATAGACTCCCTAGGACTCTTGAACTCTGGGCTCTGATACCAAGTTTGTCACGCCTCGAGCCTACACCCTGGGTGGGACTGACACTCGAGAACTATTGTTAGCCCCAAGCGAACCATTGGCCTAGCTTACTTACTCAGTGGAAGACTTAACTCAACATAACTGTACTTTTAAAAGTAAATTGAAAGCTCAAAGATAACTGGGAATGTATTAAAATAACATTCACTGGCCAAAGTGGCAACTCAAGTCTCAATATAATAGAATGAAAATGAAAAGACTAAAGAACTAACATCTGACTGTCTATGAAGCCTCTAACAACTGAGATGGACGTAGGGACCAGACCCACGACATCCTAATGAACTAAACATACTGAAAGCAATGAAAGGGGATCATTCGGAAGCAAGAAGGCTCACCAACAAACTCTGAAGCTCAACTAGAATCAACGATGCATTGGATGTTGATCATGATTACCTGTATCTGCATCATTAAAAGATGCAGGCCAAATGGCATCACTACATTGAATGTACGAGCATGCGAGGGGAAATCTAAAGCAAGACATAAGCTTGAAAAGAACTGAAAGAACAAACCTGATCTCAACTGAACTGAACTCATTTCAATATAAAGCAGTATAAATTAGTGCAATATAAAGAAAAGCTTTTTAAAAGATAGATAGTAACTCTGTGTATTTAGAAATACAATAGTAACTTTGTGTGTATGCAAAGATACAATATAAACTCTGGAATGTATATAAAAATACAATTTACTTCTGTGTATATAGGAATACAAAATACTTATGTGGTAGTTTCTCTAACCGACAATCATCACTTAAGATCTATTATGATGATACAACATTTTGTCTCACACTGCCATGGTCGTCCCATATCTTGCCGAGGGTATAGAACCTGACTACTAAGTGGATCCACTAGTCTATGCTAAAAGCACTAAGGAATCATCTAAAAACTATGACCCTTTTCTACCCATGATGGCTATATGGCTTATGGGGGCTGGGAGTTGTCTGAACTCTCTCCCATATCGGTGCTCAATACTAGTCCCAAAATATAATACTAGCTCTTATGTTTAAAAATATTTAAAAACATAACTTCTTTCTAGGGTTTGAGATAATTGCTCAAAACTTAGCTCAAAGGCTCTTCTTGGAAATCAAAGTTTCCTCTCTTGCTTAATTGTGAAAGCATTTACTCTTTATTGAAAAACTAGCTCAAAGACTCTTTTGGAAATCAAAGTTTCCTCTCTTGTTTAATGTGAAAACATTTTACTCTTTGGGAATACATAGTCCCTATATACTCTTTTGAAGAAATGAACTTCAATCTTTACTCTTTACTCAACTCAAAACTCAAGTCTTAAAACACAGTTAAAATATTTGTAAAAGACTCTTGGAAAACTCTATGAACTTCTCTTGACTTGACTCTTAACTTTCCTTGAATTGAATTATAGATTCAAGGTTCATGATCTCATGTTATGGATGATTTCATGTTGTTTAGACGTACCTTAGAGTGTAGGAATCAACTAGGAAACATAGGTACGCTTCAAGGGAACTTAATCGAAAAGAAGTTGTAAAAGATAGAAGAACTGGCGTCCCTGGCGCTCTGAGTGGCACGGGGCACCAGAGCCCAAACTTCAAAGTCTGGGTTGGGGCGCTCTGAGTGGTGCGACGCCCTATGCCCCTGCCCAGAAAATCCCTGATTTTTCTTGCTCGTTTTTCAACTCTAAATCCTTTAGATTCACTTGGTTCTTTCCCTAAACACTTAGATTTGAATACATAATCAAAATATGCAAGAATCTACTCAGAACGACATCTAATTTCATGAATCTAAATCAATAACTCCTCAACAACTCCAACAATCAAGAACCTAATAGAAACTTCAAACAAATCCATCAAGAACTCAATTCCTAAACCTTCAAGAATATAATGTCGCTGAAATAAATCATGGTTGGTGCGTGGGTGAACTAACCCAACTCTATGTGATCTCACATACCTCGTAGGGATCACCCCTTGACAAATTGACAAGCAATTCTTCAAGAACTTGGCGATTCCTTGCTTCTTCTTCTCATTTCTCTTCTTTTCTCTTCTCTCAAAATCCTAGCTTATTTTCAATAGCATAAACTGAATCCAATCAATTTAGACCCCAACTTAATTACCAAAAACGAATTTAATTAATTGGGTAGTGAAAAGACTGCAATACCCGTCTAAAATCCGGTTTTGACTTTCCTTATCTAGACAACCCAACTTCAAATGGGCATATCTCCCTCATACGAACTCGAAACAGAGCAAAATCGAAGGTGTTGGAAAGATAATTCAAAGGTTTTTCCTACGGTATCTTGTAGCACATCTAACTAATCCTTATCTAGGAGTTATGGTCATTTGAAGTTGACCCAAAACTCATACTTAACTTAATTTTGTCAAATTTCCAGATTTTTCATTCTTTCCAAAAATGACTCTTTTTAATTCTAGCTCTTACTAGTTGCGGGGAGTTACAGTTGTGCATTAGAGCGGAGGGTTTGGCCACTAAATTTTCCTTAATCACACTGAAAATAGGTTAAAGCGACATAGTGTAAGAATTAAAGAGTGGGAAAAGATCAAAACAAGCATGTCTAAAAACTGATATCGACAGCTTCTACGAAGGTGTCTACGGTTTGTGGATCCATCTATGGATCATAGATTCATGTTCGTATAAATTAGAGAAAAATCTAAGTTTTTGAAGATTGATATACGAGACTCATCTACGGTTCATAGATCAATCTACGATCCATAAAACGTGTCCGTAAGAATAAGGGAACTTATGAGTTTTTGAAGTCGAAACCATGAGTCCAATCTACGATTCATAAAAGAATTTAAGTGCAGTAGATTACACTCGTGAATTCAGACTTAAATTTTTGTTTCTGAAGTCTCATCTACATATCCCACCTACGGTCTGTGGTTTCTTTTACGACCCGTAGATGGTATCTGTAAAACACATAGAATTTTGAATCTCTGAATTCTCAAGGTCTGATCTGAACTTAGAAACTTTTGGGATGTTACAACATTTTTCTACAACGATGTCAAAATTTGATACACTCAAAATTACACCTTAAGATGATGTAACGCGAATGCATACAAATACTGTAAATCCAAACAAGATTGGGGTCAAATCCTATATAAAATAAAGAGATATACTACTGATTAGATGAATACCAGATTGACAATATAAATTGTATTACTGGAAGTTGCAGTAATAAGTTTGCTATGTATACTATATGATTAAAGCACTAACGTTTGTCTCTATAATGAAGTGCACTGTTCTTTGATTTTCATGCAATTACAGACAATTAGACATTTAAATATGCACTCAGTTCCTAAACCAACACTCAAAGGTATATTAATTAAGAATTTTTTGAAAGCTAGTCAGTAATTAACTCAAGCTCACACATCTATATAAAGGAGTTGCAAACTCCCATTTGAGTAAGACGTGCATCAGTCAGTTCGATTCGATTTTATGTATTATCAGTTCGATTTATTAGTTTTTGATTTTTTAAATATGCTAAATTAATAAGATACTTTTATTGGTTTTTGGTTTATTGATTTTTGGTCCTCAATGGTTCGATCTTTAGTTTAACCAATAAGAAAATTAAAATAAATATATGATCTCTTCAACAATTTGGCGCGACAAAATAATAATGTAACTTTACATAATGCTCATAAAATAGAAACATTAATAACTAACATCAAAAGAACTATACAAGTGCAACACCAATAAAAGATCTAGGACAATAATGTGAATGGAAGGCTAAAAGACAAAGATAGTAAAATAATGTACTCATATTAATAATTAATATTTATATAGGGATAAAGGAGTGAGTAAATTACTACAACTTTAATGAGTTATCATTTTACCCAATAACTCAATATTGAAAAAAAAAAACCGAACCTATGACTTGATAATTTTTTCTTATAAAATCAATAAAAATCCGTTAATCCAATAACCCTGTAGCATTTTTTTCAATTTAATTTATTGATCTATTCAATTTTTACACACCCCTACTTTTGGAATATTTTTGGATATCGCAAGAAGGGAGAAAGACGTTGACATAATTTGCTCTCAATGTCTCTTAACAAGAAGGAGAGTTCCAAACAAGTGTAAGACTCATGGCCAAAATTGAATAAAAAGTTTTTAGTTGAGGAGGAAGAGCTCAAAAATAAAGGAGAATTTTTATAAGGTATAATACATAAATATGTCTTTTAATTTGACATTTACTTATATTTATGTCCTTCAACTTTGGGTGTGCACAAGTAAACACTTAAATTTATATAAAGTTTAACAAGTAGACACATGCGTCCTACGTGACATCTACATGACAATATGAATCCTACATGTATTATGACACATAGGACGTATGTGTCTACTTATTCAACTCTATACAAGTCTAAGTATAAATGTGAAATAAGGCCAAATTAAAAAGCACTTTTATGTATTGCATTTTTATAAAGGGTTTTTTGGTTAATCATTTGAAACTCGATACCCATAGAAGAATTTAACCCTAAAAAGAATAGGATTAAAAAAATTAAATCATATGACCCGCAAAACCCTAGCAGTTATGGTTGCTTTAGGCTCATAAAATCTGATGTTGAGGGGATAATTGTTCAAGAATAAAGAGAGGATTCAAAGATTTGTGAGTTTTTTGGATAAATTATTTTTCTTCAAATTGGTATAATTTTTTTTTATAATTTTGGTAAAGAATTAAATATATATCTTTCCTTGTCGGCGGGCGATATGCTAGCCAACATGTCTCGCTTGTTTGGGCTTATAATTATATTGGCAAACGTCAGGCCAATGATATATGCATGAAAAATAATCAGGTTGAGAAGAACTGATAAAAAATATTGCAAGTTTATAGAGGTGCAAGAAAATATGCTCAAGAAGAAGTATTTCTTCCCCTCTAAGGGTGTGTTCAATGTGAAGAAAAACTAATTTCTAGGAAACTAAGTGAGTTCTTTACTTATTTAGTTCTTATGTTTAGTAGATAAGCAAAAATTATTATCTTAAAATTGTTTGTATATAATTTTGACAAATAATATAGGAGGTTGGGGTTGGGAGGTAGGGGTGTGGGGTGGTGGGAATGACATAATTAATGTGAAACGCTACTATATATTGTTGAACTTGTTTTCCCTACATTCATTAGGGAAGTCATTCTCCTCATTTTTAAAGAACTTGATTTTCTAAATATTTAACCAACCGAACATAGAAAAATGAAATACATACCAAGCCCACCCTAAGAGTTAGAAAAATGAGTTAAAATATTGGTGACAAAGTGTATCAATGATAGTTGAAGAGAAAGTGTTTCAGCCTGAAAAGTTGATGAGAAGTATATCAACAATGGTAAGAGAATTACTAATTGAATGACTTTTGGATTATAAAATAAAATTGAGTGACTTTTTAAAAGAATCATTCATAGTTAAATGACTATGTGAACATTATTTCTTAACTAGTGCATCAACAATTAAATATACAATTTTGAATTACGAAAAAAATATTAAAACAATAATTTAAAGTACGAGTAGAAAACTAAATTGATTAAGATTTAATATTTTAATTCATGTCTAAAAAGAAATTTATAGTCGAAACTATTTGGTAATAGATTTTTCGATTTTGAGTTAAGTAGGTTTTATAGTATTATAATAAAGATATACCAGCTATTTTTTATAATGGCGGGAAATTTTGAAGAATATTTTTGATTCCCTAAAACAATAATTATTTATTTATTTATTTATTCGATATAAAGCACAATACAACTTTGGACATCTAAAGTATTCCTTGAGTGAATTATTTGTTCATCTTTGATTCCCTTATTAAAATACTTTTCTTTTAATACTAACCAAAATGTATGGCAATAGAATCATGAGTTCATGTTCCAAAACTACTTTACTTATTACATCTTTATATTACTTGCTTTTTGTCAAATTTAATTTATATTACTTAGCTACAATCGGGTTAGATATTGATATTTTTATTAAAGTCTGATTAATTTAATTTATATTACTTAGCTATCATTATACGAGGTTAAATATTTTTATTTATGTCTGATTAATTTAGATTTATACTGTATGATTTATTTAAGGAAAGCGTTCTATATCAAGAAAATTTAAAACTCAAAACTTAAAATCGAATCATTTAATTAAAGAAGGAACAACCTCATCTTCTCAATCATATATTTAGTGGTCACAAAATACAACTTCCATACCCTCAGCTCTCTCCTAAATCTTCGTATTTAATTACTACGCTTCCATCTTCAACTCATATCATGTTTCTCTTTATTTCATATGAGATATTCTTTTCTCTAAATATTTTTTGTACATTAAATGTTTCAATAAATATTTAATGACATTTCTATAATTTTATCCAATTGAGTCTTACTTATTCGACAAAAAAGGACGCATTTTTCTATTTTAAAATTCATTTACTTTAAAATATTCTTATAACATCGCAACATCTTTTCATATTCTTTAAAAAGCAACTTTCTTATATAGCAATTAGCAAACATAAAAATCATATTTGTATGTTATAATTATAGTTTGCATAATTGTGCTCCATAGCAAATTTTATGTTTGCTATGGAGCTTTTGATTTGTATAGTTCGCTACAAACATCCAATTTTATACCAATTGTTCAGTTTTGTATAAATCTATTTATACATTATAATTTGTATAATAAGATTTGTATTTGTACAATTATAAGTGTATATGATGAAAATATATGTATTTGTATTTGCATATACATTTTTCTCTCACTTTATACAAACACAAACACATTTTATACTGAAATGTATAAAATGGCTAATTGTATACCGAATCAGATGGCAAAAAAATGGGATGTCTGTTGCGAATTACAATTAAAATAAACTATGGCTATAACATTTAATTTGAATTAATAGTTTGCTATTTCATACAATTAAAATATTCTTATAACATCGCAACATCTTTTCATACTCTTAAACTTCACACTCAATTAAATTACATTACATATAAATTGAGACCAAGAAAATCAGAGGCAGACTCATGTGCTATATATAATATATACCTTGAGATATAACAAATAATTTATTACGTACCCAAAGACACTAAAACTAAGTTTTGGTGCATTAGTTTAAATGTTGCACACCTTTGAGGGGACGGGGTTAATGGTGCAACGTGAAGTTCAAAATTATCACCCCACAAAGTAAACTTTATATTATAGAGTTATTTAATTTATATTTATACGTCAGTACATTAATTTTATATTTTTATACTTAATAAATTTATTATACGAATAATATTCGATGACATACTTTAACCAACATGCATCGATAATGATGCACCTTTCATCTTCAAATCTTCACCTACGAAGAAAGTGTGTGGCTATATATATATATATATATATATATATATATATCATTTAATGTAAGTCAATTAACAAATAGAGAAAGAAGAAAAAAGAAGGCATGTCTAGAGGGGCCCTGGCAACATGTGCGCTACGCGTTAATGAGATTAGTGAATGAACAAAAGAAAATGGGAAAGAGGAAGAATCATTATATCTCTCGTCTTTAGTGCTCACCACATATTCCGTACGACTTCATATTCAGGGAGACTCGAATTTAAAATTTTTAATTCAAAATGAAATGATCACAACATATTCCTTCTCTCTCTTTTATGGTGGACTGTTTTTTTAGTCCAAAAATAAAATTCAAAATATAAAATTTATTACTTCCTCAATCTTCACACTTTGCTATAAACGGAGTAAAAGAGATTAATAAAAAGTATTTTAAAGTTGATTTATGAGATTAATAAAAAGTATTTTAAAGTTAATTTCATAAATCATACTTATAGCCTATAGGGAGTAGTAACAGAGAAATCTGTCGGTAGAAGTTTTTTTTTTTTTCTGTCGGTAGAAGTTAAGAAAGTAGTTAGGAAAAAAAAAAGTCAGTATATAAGAAAAATGACCTACTTTTATATAGAAAAGAATAAAAAAAATGTCTTAATTGAATTAAAATATCTTCAGTTAATAATTTGATCTAAAAATGCTCGTTCATAAATAGTTTAGTTCAAATATATCCATATGATTACTTAATCGGTCAAAAATATATTTTTCCTAATAAATAATATACTCATGTATAATTATATTGTGGCATCCAAACAGGACATGTGTAATTATAATGTAATTACACTATGGCAACCAAACAGGCCAGTGTAATTACTAGACTGTGTAATTACTACCCTAGTAATTACACCAATTCCAATTACCAGGTGGTGGCTTTCCAAACAGACTCGGTCTATTTGGAAAGCCACTTGGTAATTGGAATTGGTGTAATTACTAGGGTAGTAATTACCAACCTAGTAAATACATTGACCTGTTTGGTTGTCACAGTGTAATTACACATGTCCTGTTTGGATGCCACAGTATAATTACACATGTTCTGTTTGAATGCACAATTGCAATTATAAAATTAATATAAATTTTAAAAATAAAAATTAATTATTTAAAATTTATACTAGATAAATAAGAAACTTTATAAATGACATTAAATTAAATATTTAAGATATATATTCTTTTTTGAAAATATATTAATTTATAAACATATTTTCTGTAACTAATATTATGAAAAAATAATTGATTTATATTTTTTCAAATTAATATATTTCAATTGAATTGATCGTAACAACTAAAAGTATGAAGTTTCTACGAATATCGTGAAATGCGTGTTTGATAAATAGAATACTATATAAATAAAATGTCATAAATTATTAAATGTTTGACAAAAATATAATCTATCAAGTCTAATTAAAAAATGACATGCAATGTAAATTCAATATTACTAAAACAAATGAAATTGAAAATATAACATAAGTTATAAACTCAAAATAAAAAATTTAACATAATACTCTTATAACAAATTTCAACATAGCAATAAATATGATTTATTTTTATTTTTTCTTAATAAAGAAAACGTAAGTCTATAACCTTACTTAACAATAAGTTCTATTTTAATTTAAAAATTGGAATACTAATAAAATTATGCTAATGAGAAAATATGCATGGCATAAAGAAATAGATAATACGAGAAAATTACATAGAATCATGTAAAGTAAGGTTGAGAACAAGAAGAAAATGAAATATAATAATATAAAATAAAAAATAAACTTTTACAAATTTTTAGAATAATAAAAATAAAAAAAGAACTTAAAATAATAGAAGTAAAAAAATTAAAACAAAAAAATTAAAACAAAAAAATAAAAACAGAAAAAAAAATAATTAAAAAGTAATCAGGTGGTAATTACACCATGTAATTACCAACAATTTACAGGCAGAAATTCACAGCCTCTACCTGTGAATTGTAGAGTGTAATTACCCCCGCCAATTACACCAATTACCTGCTAATCAAGTAATTACTTATCCTTCCAAACAGGAGAAGACAATATAATTACACCAAATTCAATTACTTGGGTGTCCTTCAATGTAAGTCTAACTAACAAATGGAGAGAAGGAAAAAAAAGGCATTTGTTTAGAGTGGACCTGGGAACATGTATGCTACGCGTTAATGAGATTAGTAAATGAAGGGACAAAAGAAAAAGGGGAAAAAAGAAAGAATCATTATATCTTTAGTGACTCATCATATATTCGTTTTAGCAAAGACGATTTCATACCTAGAAAAACTTAAAATTAAGAATGAAAAAATATTTATTCTTTCACCATAACTCTGGGTAACCAAATATTCCTTCTCTCTTTTTTTTAGTCGACTATATTTTTTAGTCCAAAAACAAAAAGAATTTTCAAAATATAAAATTTATTACTTCTTCAATCTTCACACTTTGCTATTAACGGAGTAAAAGTGATTAATAAAAAGTATAATAAAGTTAATTTCATAAATCATATCTTATAGGGAGTAGTAACAGAGAAATTTCTCGGAAGAAGTTAAGAAAGTAGTTAGGAAAAAAAAGTCAGTATATAAGAAAAATCACCTACTTTATATAGAAAAGAATAAAAAAAATGTCTTAATTGAATTAAAATGATTTCCGTTAATAATTTGATCTAAAAATGCTCGTTCATAAATAGTTTAGTTCAAATATATCCATATGATTACTTAATCGGTCAAAAATATGTTTTTCCTAATAAATAATATACTCATTTGCAAAAAAGGGATTTCGATCTATCAAGTAACAATAAGGGTATTTTAAAACTAAATTATTGATAGTAATAACATTTTAAGACCAAATTATTAAATATTAACTAAGAACGTTTTTGTTCAATATGAGTCGAACTAAATTCAGATTCGCGTAGTAAAATTTTATATTGAAGGTCCCTAACAAAGACGTTTGAAACTTCTGGACGAAGGAGGTGAATAGTTGTATACTATAATAGACTAGATCAATTTTATTCATTGACTTGAAAGACATGATCATTTATGCTAATTATTTTATACATATTCACAGACTTGGTTATTTCCACAAAATCTTATTCAATTTCTGTTTTTGTTTCATAAACAAATCAAACCAAACCAAACCAAACCAATCAAGAAACAGCCATGGCTGAAGTACTCGTCTCCATTGTGCTTGAACAATTGGGCACTTTCATTGTGGAACAAGTTAAAGAACAAGTAGAGGAGCTGAAAATGGCTATTGGGATCAAGAAAGAGATCCAAAATTTATCTTTGAAGTTGAAAATGATAAGAGCAGCATTGGATGATGCAGAGAGAAGAAGGGTCAAAGATATAAATGTTAAGCATTGGTTAGAAGTTCTTGAAATTTTCTCTTATGATGCAGACAATGTGTTAGATGAATGGCGCACAAGAATACTCCAGCAACAAATTGAAAGAGATGAGTCTGTTGCTGATGCTGGTTCTGGTGCTGCTGTTTCGATTCCTAAGAAGAAAGTAAGTTGCTTTTCACTGTCTTGTTGTTTTACTTTCAAGAAACTTGAGGTTAATCGCGATATTGTTCGTAAAATAAAGGAATTGGATGTGAAGTTAGAAGAGATTGTGAGGGATAAAAATCAGTTCAATTTTGTAGTTAATGCAACTGGTGGTGGTGGTAGTGTTTCTGATCAAGATGCGTTTAGGAGAGTTATGAGTACGGGTATTGTTGATGAATCAGAAGTACATGGTAGGGATTCTGATAAAGATGTTGTAATGAGGAAGTTGCTTGAGAGTAGTGATCAAGAAAGTGTCCCTCTTGTTGTTTCTGTTGTGGGTACAGGTGGGATTGGAAAAACAACACTTGCCCAACTAGCTTATAGTGATGAGAAATTGAAGGGTCATTTCGATAAAAGAATTTGGATTTGTGTATCTGATCCTTTCGATGAAGTCAAAGTTGCAAAAGCTATTCTTGAAGGGTTAACTAAAAGCTCTCCGAATCTGTCTGAGTTCCATATGTTGTTAGAAAGAATTCAAGAATGTGTCTCTAAGAAAAGGTTCTTTCTTGTGCTAGATGATGTGTGGTCTGAAGATAATAGAAAATGGGAACCGTTGAAGAACTCCCTCAAGAATGGAGCTCCTGGAAGTAGAATCTTGGTTACATCCCGGAGTGAGAGGGTTGTGGGGATAATGGGCAGTTCTTACATGCATAGGTTGGGACAGCTATCAGATTCAGATTGCTGGGCATTGTTTAGTCGGATAGCATTTTCAGGAAGGAGTAACGAGGATCGTGAGAATTTAGAAGATATTGGAAGGAGAATTGTTCGAAAATGCAAAGGATTGCCACTTGCTGCAAAGGCTATGGGAAGTTTCCTACGTTTTAAGGTTACAGAACAAGAGTGGCAAACTGTTTTGGACAATCAAATATGGGAACAGGAAGAAGTGACATTAGACCTTTTTCCTCATTTGTACTTGAGCTACAATGACTTGCTCCCAATCTTGAAGCGTTGTTTCTCATATTGTGCCATTTTTCCTAAAGATACTGTCATAAATGTAGACAAGTTGGTCAGAATTTGGATGGCACAAGGTTATCTCAGCACAGTTGAAAATAACCAGCAGGAAGTTAGAGGACGCGAGTACTTCATGAACTTAGCTATGCGCTCTTTCTTTCAGGAGTTGGAGACAGATGATAAAAATACAAGTGTGATAATATCTTGCAAAATGCATGATGTAGTGCATGATTTTGCTCAGTTAATTTCAAAAAATGACTGCTATAGCATCACAGGGACCGAAAGCACAGAAAAAGTTCTTAGTGTTCATCATTTATGCTGGGATAGAACTGACAGTACAGTAACTCCTGTTTCTGTCTGTGATGTTGAAAAGATCCGCAGTCTTTTTGCTGAACACTTGCTCGCGAAAGAGCTTACTCACGATCTGGTCAAAGGTCTTAAATGTCTAAGAGTTCTAAATTTACATGGCTGTGGAATACAAGAACTCCCTCAAGAAATCGGCAATCTGTTCCATCTGAGGTACATTGATTTAAGCAGCAGCCAAGTACAGAACTTGCCTGAAGCCATTTGCCGGTTGTGTAATCTGCAAACGTTAGATCTTCAAGGATGTAACCGTCTTTCAAGACTTCCTCAACATATAGGAAGACTGATAAACTTGAGACACCTCATTACAACTGACACACCCAAGTTGGAATCTTTTCCTCAAGATATCGGAAATCTAACTCAGCTCAGGACTTTGAGTGACTTTGTAGTTGGGAAAGGATCAAGCAAGCTAGGATATATCGGAAAATTGAACCAGCTTCAAGGGTATGTATCTATCCATGTGATCGACAGTTTGAACGCTGCAGAAGACGTAGTTGAAGCACAAAATGCAGCATTAAGAATGAAGCCATACATCAAGGAACTACGTTTGAATTTCTACTGGGCAAGTGAGGTAAGTATGGATGTGATGGAAGCTCTACTACCACCTCCAAACCTTAGATTCTTGACCATCAACGGATACAGAGGCACTCAATTCCCAACATGGATTACACTGTCCCTTAATAATCTTAGAGTTCTTACACTAAGTGAGTGCTTTAATTGCACCTTTTTGCCACCTTTAGGTAAGTTGCCATTTCTTGAAATTCTTTGGATAAGGCTTATGGATGAATTGAAACATGTAGGAAATGAATTCTTGGGCATGCCAGGAACCATTAACACATTTCCAAAGTTGAAGAAATTGAGATTTTCATATTGTTCAGAGTGGGAAGAATGGACAGACATAAAACCAGAAGTTGGTTTTTCAGTAATGCCTAGTCTTAAGGAGTTAGAATTAAATTGTTGTGAAAAGCTTAATAGCCTTCCATATTGTCTCCTACAAAGAGTGTCATCACTAGAGTCTTTGAAGATCAAGATGTGTCCTTGTCTTGAACTTGATCGGACTGAGATAACTCATATTCAGAACATTGAAACTGATGATGGGATGTGAGGAATGTTGAGTTCTTTTGTGAGAAGCCTGAAGCCGGAATCACTTGGTAATCATCTGCCTTGTACAAACCGCTCATCACACTATGGGAGTTGGCCAAGCGTTACTTTAATTGCAAGACTTATTCATCTCCTACATGAGAATGAGAAAGATATGTATGATAATAAACTTTATTAGTTTTCTTCATTTTTTTTCTCTTTTGTTACTTGAATTATCCTTGTCTAGAGTATGAACCTGTATCCATGTTTTGATGACATGTACATCAAGATTTTTGTATTTTAGATGTTGAACATGTATAGCTTGAATACTCTTTGAACTAAGAGAGTTGTCTACTACCGTACTACCCAATCTTATTTGTCTTTATATATAAAATCTTGTATTGTTCAAAGTAACTTAATGAGTCTCAAAAAATCAATCAATAAGTTGGTTCCATTGGAGTTGTTGATGCAAGAACTTTGAAATGGAATACCAAATAAGCTCACGAGAGGGAGTTGGTCGGATGGTAAACACCTCTCACTTCCAACCCGAAGGTTGCGAGTTCAAGTAAGCAGGGGAGCAAAAAGGGTGGGAACTCCTGGGAGGGTAAAAAAAAAAAGAATACCAGATAAGGTACTCTCAACTGTGCGTTAACAGCATAAGTAAACAAACAACATATATTTGATCTTGACATCAGTGTTCAATTGTCTTAGATCTCTAAAACATTTTTATCTTAATATTCCAGACTGATTTTTTTGGTTATTTTCTCACTTTAAATATGTAATGGTACAGAGAGTTACATGGTAAGTTGCAAGTGGACAAACAAACATTGCACTGGTGACTAGTATCATTAGAACCAGCCACTTCTGCCCACATCAACTTTTTTATGCAGGAGTATAATACCAAGTTGATATAACAAATGATAAGGGGAAAACTATAGTTTTTATTCTGCAAAATTGATTAGCTGCTGGATTTATCGACTTGAAGTGGGCACTGTGTTTACTG
The DNA here is from genome assembly GCF_019186545.1 of Solanum stenotomum. Lineage (NCBI taxonomy): Eukaryota > Viridiplantae > Streptophyta > Magnoliopsida > Solanales > Solanaceae > Solanum > Solanum stenotomum. The sequence continues at coordinate 49,670,802 of NC_064288.1, forward strand.
TTCCTCTTCATTTCAGATACTTCCTCATGTTCCATAACAGTTTTCAGTTTCAAAGGTTGGAGCAAAGCACTACACTGCACCGTTAACATTCTCAATATCGTCTTTTGTCAATTGCATCTTGCCTTTGTCTCGTCTAGGGTTTCTTCGTGTTTGATCTGGTTGCCCTCGCTGCAAAATAAACAAGATTTTACCCGAGATCACAATCACAAGAATCAATGTCATTGTCCATGCAAAGGCATACTTTGCATACAAAGTAATTACTTTTATTGTGGTTGCTGTGTATATGCTGTCGGATGCTAGTCATGCNCCCCAAAGTTTGGGTCGTGGACTACTGTTTAACAAACAACGGTAATATTAGAACATGAATTAGGTATGTTCATACCTTCCTTAGAACAAATGCCAAATAAAGGTAGGCTACCTCCCATTCGTCTGATGATAGAGTACCTGTAATTAGCAAACTATGTCACAACACAAGTTTTGGGTATGCATATGTAACAAGCATCAAATATCGGAAAATACTTGGATGAAAGAGCACAGCACTAATATTCAGCATCTAAGATAACCAAAACTTACTTTGGTCTTGGTTCCCATCACCTAATGCACCGAGCCTCCTCATTAGCTCAATGAACTCTGGTTTCTTCATGTACTCATCCACAAACTCATGGTTGTTCTTCACAAAAACTAGCTCGAAGTCATACTGCAATAAAAAATTAAATAACACTGTCAGAATAAATGAGAAGGCAAGAAACAATTGCATTATATACTTGAATGCTAATTATTATGCCTTCTGCAGTGCAATCCTTGAAATATCAGTAATTATGCCTCGTATAGCATACACAAATTCTATCTGAGTAACTATAAGGATTTTGAACAATGTCTAAGATACTCCCTTATTTTGTCTCATAAATAACATTAGGGAGCGCTCTCAATCAGTGTTATCAAAGGCACACTTAATGTGCGCTTCAGTGTCGTCATCAAGGTTTTAAGACATACGTTTCCTTGCCAATGAACCTCTTCTGAGGAGACGACACTACACAATTGATATTTCACTTTTTATCGTAATTATTTTTAATATCTTTGTTCATATATTTGTCATTCATGCTTACAAATTATTAGTCTTGGACTAATCATATATATATTTATACTTTTTCTCCCTTTGCGCCTTTTTGCATCAAAGTCTACACTTTATTTGCGCTTTGCGCTTAAAGCCCCAACAGACCTTACAACTCTTTTTGCTTTTGATAACACTGCTCTCAATCAAGAAAATTGCCTTCTCTATATAAAAGAAAACCTACCATGGTCTTGATTTAAAATAAAAAATAATATAAGATAAAAAAGGGCATATTTACACCTACAATTTCTCGTATTCATATAAAAGGGGTATATTAAGTCAAAAAACAAATGACCTGTGGTGAAGTACAGTCAACAACTAAAAGTGGGAGGCACACATGCTAATACCTCTTCAGCCATTGCCTTGAAGACGGGGAAAGGAACAATCCACTCAGGACAATCAACAGCATCCTACAATCCAAATATTGACAGTTTATTTGTTGAAAAGCAGATAAATCATATATTCACACATAGATGCAATCAAAGGATTTTCAATATCAGAACCGTAGATTGGTTTTCAGGATTTAATAGGAGGATTACCCTATGTTGGTTTTCAGGATTTAATAAGAGGATAACCGTATGTTGGTTTTCAGGATTTAATAGGAGGATAATAACATTCCAAGCATATAATACAAAGTCTGTTGTAAGTCGTGTTAAAATGGGATTCTCAACCTGTTGATATATGTACATAAACTATTGTCTGATAAAAATTAATAACTGAGTTTTGAGCCCCAAAATAGTGTTTGGTTTCATTCATAGCACATGCAAATCCATAAATAGCAGAGTAAGAACAGTTATTTAGTCTGCTAGAACTTGCAAATCGTGGAGGCTAAAAGACAAATAAAAATTCTTCAATGTGCATGATTCTAGACACGTAAAGCAAAAACTGAAAACCATACATATAGACTAGCTATAAAACAAATAAATTATTCAAATGGAAGCTGAGATTTGTGTTTTGCAACAAAAATCGACAAAGGAGCGAGTACATACTTTAATCAATAGCAATAATATCAAAGGACACAGCTAAGATATATAGGAAGCCATAAAGGTCTACACACCTCCAGATGGAACTTGTATTTGATGCCAAAAGGATTTGACGATTTAAATTTCTGCAAAACAATAGAAGATCTTAATATACGAATACTTATAATAGGAAAAAAACAGAAATTAGAAAATTGCTAGAAAATGATAACACAAGTTACCTTCTCTGAAAACTCTTCATCAAAACGTATCCAATAGACACTATTACCAAAGGCTAGCCCCTCAGCTGTACTTCCAAAGATAAACAGGAACCATATATCAACAGATCTTTAATCTGGACTTGTATAAAAAGAGACTACATAACACATTTCAAAAATTTGTAATGCCACGATCACTCCACTAGTCTTGAGTGATGGCTACACGATCATAAAGAATTAGACAATATTAGAAATAATCACAGAGGCTTTAAATAAAACACAGAAGATATGAGAAAAGGTAAACTAAGATGGTTTGGCTATATCCTACATAGACCTCTAAATGCACCATGCTTGTAGGTGGGATACTTTTATGATGATAAAAAAAGGAACGATGTAGACCTAAAACCACATGAAGGAAAATTGTCTCAAATGACTTAAAATCTCAAAATAGGTGCATACTTAACAAAGTAAAGAATACAATAGAAGCAAAGGACCTATATGTACCAACAGGTTACGATTGAAGTTTTGTTGCAGGTGTAACTTGCATAAGATCTCATCTTTGGTATAAGTCTTTTTGTCTAGTTGGATACTCATATGTAAGGGTAGAAAAAAGAGTTAGGTTTAGATAATTTCTTGTTCTGAAGGAATTTTTATGTGCCTTACAAGCAATTATTTGTCAATACTGGAAGGAAATAGATCCAGGCAGAGGACATAAAGGATTCACATAGCCAACCCAACTAATTTAAATTTGATGCATAGTTGAATGATTGATGAATCAGGCAACAATCTAAGCATTTGAGCGCCCCCCCAACCCCCCCACCCCAAATAGAAAAGGAGAAAAAATAAATAAATGAAGAACAATTTTCTAGTAGCACTTCAGCTCCTTGACCTTTTAACTGAAAAGCTAGTGATGAGAGTAAGGATATATCACAAAGACATCAGAGTCATCACATTTATAGATTCAACAGGTACAAGCAGGGCAGAATTGAGCAAAAGTTAAACCTTCTCTATACTTCTTGACAATGACATTGGCATCTGGCATTGTTCCAATAAATATTCCTCCAGGTCGGAGTAAAGCTGAGATATTGGCCAGCGCACGTCGTGCACGTGCCTCAGTAGACCACGAATAATGCATAGCAAACTGCAAATTTCAAGTTTTCTTAGCTTAGAATCTGTAAGAGGACACCCAAGACGGACATAATTTCGGGATCCAATTAGGAGGACACTGTACAGCCATTTTTCCTCAACCTTTACTTCATTAAAGTTTCTTTAAAATTTAAGAAAGATGTGGATTGGACTCCTTTTTCAGTGAGCTACTTTGGAAAAACTTCTGAACACAGTAATGAATTTACAAGTTTCATTGGCAAAATAGAAAGTAAAGCTGGAGAAAAACCAAAATAGGACAAATGAAACATTTAACATAGCCAGGAACCAAAAACATGAAAGCTTGAGAAGAGATATTTTACGAGGGCACCAACATACCCAAAACACCTCACGATGCTCAAAGAAAGAGATGCAGTTTTATAAAAGTAATTCAATTCATAGAAGCATGTACCTCTATAGGCTAAGAAATGGCAGAAAAATAGTTCAATTAAGCCATAAAATAACTACTCCTTTTGATAACATGGAGTAGTTATTTTCTGGCTAAATTGAACTACTTTACTGATTGGCACGAAATATTTTTGAAGGAGAATGATAAATGGTTCATCTTGGACTATGTTTTTCACCTAACTCCCTGAAGAACAATGCTACACTATAGGAAATGTAGGAGACTGACATACCTGACAGCTACAAACATCAAAAGGTGCATCATCTGCTAAAACCCTATCCAAACGAACCTGAAATTTCCCACACAAGATATCAGTAGAGTCATCCGCCTTGATGTTTCAATAAAAGCACGCAGCTGTTTGGAATATCAGTGGTTTTAAGCATATATTAATCATCACTATACATCCAGCTAAGGACATGATACCTAAGGTCATCGTATGTTTAGGAAATGATTCATCATACATTCATAATAATCTAAACAACGCGAAAAAAAAAAAAGCAACAAAAAGATAAGAACTTTCAGTTCCATCTGAAGAATGAGAAAACTTGATTGATCATGTAGTCAGCTGATTTACCTCATAACAATCTCCACACAGGAGTCTGGCAGGAAATGAGAACTTTTTGCGTCGCTGATGGTGATCTGCCTCACCATTGTAACGGGTCCGGCAGTCTTCTATCTTTACATGATTCAAGAATAATATCATAAGTCAGGCTAGCACTCAAATACAATAGAAAATAAAAATAGACCTCAAAAACTAGAATTTAACATAAATATATAGAGGAATATAATTACTTTACTTGGTCAAAAGAAATATAGAGCAATATAACATTCTATGAGATGGATATTCATTCCCGTAAATAAAGGAAGAAACTTAGCATGTAAATCTACTAAATGGAGCACTCAATTAAGAACAGTGTTATCAAAGGCGCGCTTAAGCCCTGAAGCAAGGCTCAAAACGTGTTGAACGCTTCGCCTCGCTTTATGTGCGCTTCAGTGTCGTTATCAAGGTTCCAAGGCAAAAGTTTCCTTGCCAATGAGCTTCTTATGAAGAAGTGAAACTAAATAATTGATATTTCACTTTATCATAAAAAAATTCAACTTCTTTGTTCATATATTTGTCATTCATGTTTATAATTATTAGCCTTGGACTAAACCTACATATTTGTATTCTTTTCTCCCTTTGCGTCTTTTTTCATTAAAGTCTACGCTTTATTTGCGCTTAAAGCCCCACGGACCTTAGAGCTTTTTTGCGCTTTTCGCCTTTGATAACACTGATTAAGAAATGCCAGCATCTCCTATGCCTGAATCATTTAGAACTGATGTCAACAAGTTAGAATTTAAGAAAGCTTTTGTGGCCTTTTCTTTAAGTTAATAATCTAGATTAACCTCCAATTAAAAGACAGAACCAAAATTTGATCAACATTCCCCTCAAGTTAAATGGCAACTCAATAATGTTTTCCTTAATCATGTTTATTACTCAATAAAAAAAAACAGATCTTTGGAATAGTTCTGCCAGAGACAGAAGATCAACCCTTGTATTCATATAAACAAATACCACAAGGCAATAATTCATAACTCCACGGATTTCTCAGCCAAGGCAGTGTGCCTCATGCTCCAGTCCATTCTATGGAGATGCATGCACACACATGGTTCAAATAGAACCTGGAAACAAGAAATTGATTTTCCATTTCAATCCTGCTGGTCAATGCTAGGCAATAATGCTGGTCAATTCTTCTAGTCAGCCATTAGTTATTTAAATTTAATCAGCTAGTATTGGGGATTATGCTAGCAAAAATTACAGGATACCATTTTGATCAGATGCATGGCACCCTCACAAATGTCAACCTTTGTGGTTAGTCCTAAGGGTTGGCCCCAGACAGATGTCTCTGTCCAACAAAAAAAAAAAAGAAAGATGCATGACACCCTCCCCCTAAGCAAAATCTGTCTAAGATACCCCCCCCCCCCCCCAGGTAAAGTATTTCTGTCTACGATAATTTAAAGCACAAATAGAGATCCCTCATGTTTTTGCCACTTCTTATCAACAAACTTGAGTAGTTCAACATTGTTCATGCAAAGAATGTTTCGAAATTGGATTGGATGGTGCTGAGCACATTGGAGGAGGTGTCACATAGTTGGGCCTTTAGAAGGAGGAAGAGAAGATCTAGCATGGGATGTTGCTCCATCAGCCCATTATGCGAGTTCTATGAATAGAGAAACATGATAGCTTTTGACGGTGTTGATATTGATTTTATCAAACTGCAAAATAGTATCTTGTTTCTAGTTTCTTTTTGGTGTACCAATGACCATGGGGTTTCTTTGTGAATAGATGAATAAATAAGATAATTGGAATTCTTTCATACAGAACCAGATTTTGATGTAGGTTCTCCATCTATTGGTATACAACTTGTACACAGGGTTTCCCCTGTCATTAATAACATCGTTTGCCTCATATCAGAGAAGAATATTTCAAAAGTTTAACCAAATCAGAGAATTATTCCTATACAGAAGATCAACTGCGTGTAACTAATTTTAAGAAAAGAAGGCAAAGACTTGTTAATACTTTAAGCAATTAGGCAGCATGATAAAAAGTTCAGGAAATGTTGGATCTTAAAAAAATCTACTATGCAGAATGCTACCGATGATAAACAGAAACAATAACCTATATAATGAGTGAAATCTGACTGAATACATGTCAATTTAGTGGGAAACACCATAATGGAACCACAAACTAGAATGAAGATAGATCCTCCTTTATTTATCATTCTTGAACCACCTTAAGAATTAAAGATACCCTGGTGACCAGGTGGATGCAAAGTCCCACCACATGGCTTAGTAGGCATTTGGACATGCGATTTCATCTCGTGATTTGTAATCATGAGATGTAATCGGCGTTTGGACATGCGATTTTATCTCATGATTCCAAATCATGAGATGCAATTCCAAATTTTCCAAAAAGCTTGATTTGAAAATTTCATATCATGATTTCATATTTTGTAAATATAAAAATTGACCCACAAGTTTAGATTTTGTAAAAGAAAAAGCCACCATTTAATATCTACATTATTTTTTGCGATTAATGGAAGGAGTGATGAAATATTCACGAAATATTCACATGATGATATAGTTACTAATGATATTGGCCAACAAACGACTTATATTAAAGAGTAGTACACTACAATCATGCTCAATTTTACTTTTTTATTGAACTAGAGTTTGATCAATAAATGTTGTAGTTTTTTTTAGAATAGCTTAGTTATAGTGTATTATACTTTTGTTATAAACTTTTACTTATTTGGTAAGATTCTATTTTAAAAATTGGGGTAAATTTGAAAGTTTTTATGTTTATAACCAAAACCACGATGCATGTCCAAACTAAACTTCAACTTCATTTCATATGATTTCATATCCTGATTTCATCTCACATGGCCAAACGGGCCCCTAGAATATCCTTGTTATACTATACTTCACTGCAAGCACCACTCTAACAGCTAATAGCATAGTAAACCTTCAGATGTTCAATTAATAATATTTAATAATGTTTAACTGCAAAACATCTAAGTACTGGTAAAAAGCATCTTCTAGGAAGCCATACAAATTTTTAAGCATGTAAAATAGCTTGCTGAAAGGGAGCTCTGACTTGCAGTGGCAAGCACAAAAAGACCAAAACAAGTATTCATCCAGCAGGAACTTACTGAACCATCGGCAATATCAATACCAACGTAATATCCAATCTTTGCTTTATCCCATTTGATGAGATCACCACCCTGGTTTAAACAGAAAGTGAGAATTAGATGCATGGCTACTTGGTTAATTACCACCTAGAAATTCTAACAGCTCAATTGCTGCCAGATAATTGGAGTGTACAATAAGGCAAAAGTACCTTCCCACAAGCAAGATCAAGAACTGCATCCCCTCTTTTCGTATAAAGCTGAATCAAGACACTCTTGATCTAACAAGCCAGAAAACCTCATTAGCAATGAACTATGCAGAATATCCCCACTTATGAATAAACAAGACATACCCAATTATTAAGTTTCTTTAAATGGATGATAGGACTTGCTTCGCGCTCTTCAAGAGTTTGATTGGTCCTCGCACTGTAATGATCAGCCACCTTCCTGGCAAAGATTTTTGTACTCTCATCTTCCAGAAAATGAGTGTCGCCTGACACCAGTTCAAACTTTTAATCAAACCGCAATAGAAAACCAACTTCTGGCTTCTTTATCCAAAAAGGTTACAACTTCCTAAAGTTTAGCATCAGAAGTTCAATTATTTATGGCATAATACATCGCCCCTAGCAGTTAAACAACTACCCTGCATCGTAAATAAAATTCAGACATTACAATAATTATAGCAAAACACTTTAGCAGCGAAAATAACAGTATCCTTGTTATTACTAACTAATGCAACAATGAACAAATATGTTATATCTATGTCTATACAGCGACAGATAACTAAAATCAAATGCAGTTACTATTAAAGAAAACATTAGAAAATTCTCTTCTAGGTTATGCTTTAAAAAAAGCAGTAGTTCTCTAACTTCACAGGCATCTAACGGTGTGACATAGTGGTCAATGAACTGAATGGTCTCAATCTCATTACAGATAAAAAAACACTAGGTGATTTCTTTCCATCTGTCCTAGTAACGGAGTCACCTGATACCTGTTACATGTTGCTGCTAGCCGGTGGCTAGTATCACGTGGAATTAGTCAAGTTACGCCAAAGCTAACCCCAACACCACAGTTATCAAAACAACAAAAACATACCAATGAACAAATATGTTGTATCCATATCTATCTATACAAAGAAATGCCAATAATCAAGTGAATTTGTCTTAAAAGAAAATATTACAAAATTCCCTTCTGGGTTGTGCTTATACAAAAGTAAAGTTTCTAACTTTACAAGTACTAATTCAACAAACAAAACGAATATGCATAAATCCATCTACACCAAGATAGGTAAATCCCAAGTGGGGTCTTTTGAAAACAAAAAATAAATAAAAATTACCTTCTGGGTTTAGCTAAAATACGAGTAAAGTCTCTAATTTCATCATGCTATATCCATATAATTCCAAGAAAAGGTAATAAAAACAAAGAAGATGATAAAATACCTTCTGGGTTATGCTTAAATTTGGATTGTGGAGGTCCATAAGAACTCGAAGATGGAGATTCAGAGTAACTTCTCTTCATAATTTAAGAACCAACAAGTACAACAGTATGGATTATGAACAAATCTGGAACACTAAGCTATAAAACAGTGAGAGAAGAACAAGGAATTAGTGAAGGGAAAGTATTTGATTTGTCAAAGACACTTTTGTTCATCGGCCTTACAAGCCCTTTTGGATTCGTTTACAAGGGGTTGTAAGGAAAATATTTAAGGACAAAAATTAAATATATTAGTAATATTTTTTATTATTATTTTAATTATTTTAAAATAGTTGAAAATATAAAGTAGTTAAGAATTTTATTTAAGGAAAACAAAATTTAATAATTTATTTAAAAATTGAAAAACTCAATTTAATTTATGAAAAATGTTTCAATTATTTGCAACCTATTTTATTTCTTTTAATGATTTAAATTTTGTTATGAAATATACTACGTGAATGTCTACTAAATGTATTATCTTTATTACTATTCATCGTGATTATTGATTTGAAGTAATACCTACATCTCCACTGCCTTCTTATTTATCTTCCGCACTCCTTAATCTTCCCAGAATTCTCAAGGATTAATGATATGTTTATGGCTATTGCTCTAATCTTTTAATATTCATATCTTATATTGCTTTAATCTTACGATATGTTATCCATATGAATCTCTAAATTCATTCGTATGAAGCAAAAGAAATAAAATGTCGGTTATATGTGAATCAACAAGGTTAGTATTTTACCGGCAAATATTAGGTCTATTCCTTTACTGTCTCAAATGATATTTGATCACTGAGTGTTGAATAATTAGTTTCAATTTCCATTAGAATTTTCCAATTCTAATTGAGTCTATTAAAATTCGTAATGGAGATTTACGACAGATGATCAATATTTTAGAGCTTTTGCAACACCTTAGAAATACTAATCTAGGGTCAGACCATCCCTATTTAATTAAGTGCTTTAAAATTTATAGGAAATTGAGTTTTATGGACACCATCTACGGACCGTAAACTATTTTTTCAGACACATATACTCGTTTTAGCATTAAGAGTAGTTTCGGGGTTGCATCCCCGATTTGATTTTTTTAGAGTTTTGGTTATAATGACTTTCAGTTCTTAGGGGTTTTCCGCATTAAATGTTTTAAACTATTGGGTTGAGTTTATAAGGACTCAATCATTGGTTGTCGCAAATGTTTTACTTTTTATATGATAAACTTGGTTCTTTAAATGATGTTTGGCTAGTTTTGGGTTAATAGATGGTTCTCCCATCAGATTGTTTAGTATGGTGCCATTTACGATGGTTTGAGTCGTGACAAACTTAGTATTAGAGTCCTAGGTTTGTTGATTTCGTCATATCAAAACGAGTCTAGTAGAGTCTTATGGGATGGTACGAAAACGTTTGTACTTTTTTGTAAGAGGCTACAAGACTTAAGGAAATCCTCTTCATTTTTCTTCTGAGCTTTGACTTGATTCCAATGGTTATTTGACCATCCAAATTGGTATCTAACTATTTCGTTCTTCTGTGCGCAGATAGTTGACACTTGACAGAAAGACACAAGGGTAGTAGCTCTAGTGGTAAAGCCCGCAATGAGAGGACGTGGAAGAGGTTGGGGAAGGGAAACACCCACCGGAGGTGGAGCTTAGAATGTGAATACACCAAGGGAAGCGACCCGACCCCCACCCCAGGATTGTCATGTACCGAGGCTACCCCCTAGATGTAACACGGGACCTAGGATTACGAGTGATCCCAAGCTAACCCCAAGTTTGGCATATCACACGCATACTAAAATATAATTAAGTAAACGAAAGCATAACTATAAAGTGAGTCAAAACTAAAAGGACTCCAAGAGAAAATATATTTGAATATCCATAGGAAACAACCCCAAAAACTGTATGGAAGCCTCTAATATTGATGAGCTGCTGGGACAAGTCCCTAGCTAACTCTAAAAATACGAAAAAACTGATAATAAGCTAACTAAACCAAAAGCATAAAGAAGCATCCTCGAAGTATGAGGGACTCACCATTGGAGCTGCTAAATTTAGACTGGAAATTGAGTCAAGCGTGATCTGGATCTTGAGCGTCTGACTCTACATCATAAAATGATGTAGCGCAAAAGTATGTGTCAGTACTTTGAATGTACTGAGCATTCATGGTATAGATATGCTAAGTTGAACGATATGTAAGTTGAACAATGTGTAAGCTAAGCAAAGATATAGACTGTACTGATGTATAACTAAAAGATAAACTGGATGCAATGACCAAGTACTAATCATGAAGATAACATGTTGAATTGTATGCGGGGCACGTAGTTTTAGGACTTGAGGGTAAGTTGAGCTCTAGTCCAACTCGGTGCTAAGTCTACTCCCAATTGATTATGTATGAAGCTACAATGCACTAAAATATTGAGTAACTCAAAATACTGACATGCTAACTGAGAATGTAACATTTATATACTGAAGATAAGGTATTCGACTTCTAAAGCATGATTTTCTTACTAGTTTACCTAGTAAGTATAATTCATGAAGTAGTGACAGATTTACACAAGCTAGGGTTCTGAGTTCTATGAATGAAATTATACTAATTTATCAAGAAACAAGTTATTTAGATCAAAGGAACCATAATATCCAAAATCACAATAAATCTTGAAAATCTAGAAACCATAGGTTTGAACAGTTTATGAGAATTTGAAGGATTAACTGAAATCTAGGGACCTAATGGGTGAAAGGAACCCACTAGTAATCCAACATACATGGTGATGAAAACTATAGAGAAATTCTTTGGATTTCGGGGCTAAACTTTGAAGAAAACTTATGCTTGTTCTTGGGAGAACTGGTCGACTTTTCCTCTTCTTTTTGCTCTAAGTTGGGCGATTTTGTTGGAGAATGAGGGTCCTGGTATTGTCTAACTAGATTAGTAGGCTTAGACTTAGTAAAACGACGTAGTTTAGGCATCAAACGACGTAGTTTAAGTGCCCAATGCATAACGACCCTAACTTAAAGTTGACGAAGTGACTTTCATGATGGGACTGACGGACTGTCTATAGGACCACAGACTGTCAATTGGGTCGTGGTGATGGCCCTACCCAATAGGGCCCTACTGAAATGAGCATAACTTCTTACTCCTGGCTTGGATTTTAGCAAACTTGGTGGCGTTGGAAATATGACTCAGAGATCTTAAATTTGATAGGTCATGGGCCACCTAATTCATTTTGTGCTTAAAGATATGGCCGTTTGAAGTTGACCCAAAACTTGGAGGCTGACAGTTCCTTTCCATGGTCCACTTCACGGACCGTGTGAAGCACCACGAGCCGTATAGGCAACCGTGGTTTTTCACATGAGCTGGGTTGGTACTGGGTCATTTCCACGACACAGTTAATGGACCGTGTGGGGTTCCACAGACCGTCTAGTGGTCTGTGGTCCTCCACTTTTCCCAAGGGTGTGAACCATGAAGAGGGTGATGGGTCGTGGTTTTGTACACAACCCGTGGACCCCTTCCGTGGTTCACTTTTTTCCTCTTTTCAGTCTTAGTCAAAAAAATTCTGAGGTGTTACAAGGATCTTGTAAATGAAGAGGTTGAGATTGAAGATAAAGTTGAACCTGAAGTGAGTGCGCATGCTGGGATTGCAGGTCTTCCCCCTATGGACGCTGGGTCTTCCCCCTATAGACGTTGGGACTGTTTAACAAGAGCAAAACACAACAAGTAATAATAATAAATATAATGCAATATATAGTCAATGAATGAGTTGTGAGGTAGGACCCTGAGGGACTCGTAAGTCTCATATACCAACCCATCAACTATATTCCTCGAGTATACAAACCAATATTTATCCTCGATATAATCAACAATAAAACCACCAAGAATTATTTCCCTAACTTTCTTTCTTTCAAAACATAGTTTCCAGAATACTAAATTTGTGATCCATGAGAATGAATATAAATGCATGATCACAAAAATAAAGGAATTTTAAATAAAATACATATACCAAGAGTCCACCCTCACACCATACTAACTATACTTAGCCAACAAGTCTTTTCAAATAATAGTTTTGCTTTCAATATCTCCCCCTTGGGAACATTCGTCCTCGAAAGAGTTCACTCTAAGTAGAATAGGATGTGGGAAAACATCTAAAACCCAACTCAAACACCCAACATGCATTTTTAACACAACTTAGCATATCAATTTAAAAGGTTATCGACAAAAAGTTATTACCTTGGTCTGGAACTGATTCGGAAGGAAAGAGATGTGGGTATCTCTAAATTATATCCTCCTCAGCTTCCTAAGTAGCTTCTTCAACAAATTGATTTCTCCATAGGACCTTGACTGATGCAACCTCATTGGTTCTCAACTTGCGAATATGACGATCAAGAATCTGAACGGGTATCTCCTCATAAGATAGGTTGTCCTAATACCAATATTCTCACTAGGTACAATAAGTGAAGGATCACCCATACACTTCTTCAACATAGAAATGTGAATACCGGATGGACAGCTGCTAACTCTGACGGTAGCTCCAACTCATAAGCTACATTGCCAATTCTCTTGGATATCCTGTAAGGACCAATATACCGAGGACTGAGTTTCCCTTCTTGCCAAATATCATAACACCCTTCATGGGTGAAACCTTTAAGTAAACCCAATCATCCACCTTAAACTCCAAGTCTCTCCTCCTAACATGTGTATAGGATTTCTGCCGACTTTGTGTTGTCTTTAACCTTTCCTAAAATAATCTTCACCTTCTCTGTGTCTTGATGAACCAAGTCTGGTCCTATCAACTCAGGTTCACCAACCTCAAACCATCTAATAGGAGATCTACATTTTCGCCCATAAAGAGCCTCATAAGGAGCCATCTGGATGCTAGAGTGATAATTGTTGTTGTAAGCAAACTCTATGAGAGGTAAGTGATCATCCTAATTAGCTTTGAAATCGATCACACAAGCCCTCAACATTTCCTCTAAAGTCTAAATCGTACACTCTGCTTCACCATCAGTTTGAGGATGGAAAACAGTACTCAAATTTACCATCGAACCCAAACCTTTCTGGAAAGACTTCCAAAATTGTGTTGTGAATTGTGCAAATCTATCTGAAATGAGAGACACGGGAACTCCATGAAGTCACACTATCTCTTAAATATATAATTTGGCATAATCTTCTATGATACCCTGGTATAAAAAGAGATATTTTTAGAAAGAACTAAATTGAAAAGAGCCAAATTGAGAATTTTGAAAGTTAGTCATTAATTTTGAGTTTTGGGTCAACTTCAAATGACCATAACTTTCAATACAAGAGGAGTTAGGTGACACATAATGTATCAAATCAAAATATTGTTGAGTCATCTTTCCAATGCCACCGAGATTGTTAAATTTCAAGTCCGGATGAGAGAGATATGCCCATTTGAGTTCAATCTATCCGATTAAGGAAATTCATCTGAATTAAGGAGGGGTATTTTGGTCTTTTCTTTACCCCCACTAGTCTAACTCATTTTTAGTAATATTTTAGGGGTCTAAACTAACTTAGATAAGTTTTCACAATTCTAAAATACGCTTAGGGTTTTGTAGAGAGAAATTCAAGAAGAGAAAGGGTATAACGGTTAAGATTCTTACGAAGCTTCGAGGATATTAGTTCTCATAGTGTTGGGTTCATTCACCCAAACACTGGTCTGTAGTTTTGGGGCTGGTGCCCCGTGCCACTCAGTGCGCCAAGGTCGTCAGGTCCCCTACCTTTCCGACCTTATTTTCGTGTGAGTTCCCTCTAATCGTACCAATATTTTCTACTTGATAACCACACTTAAAGTCTTCATTAATCTTTGAGATATGATTCATATCCAAGTCATAACTCTTGAACTTATAATTCAAATTCAAGATAGAGTTAAGAGTAAAGTTCGATGAAGTTCTTTTGAGTCATTTGATAAGTCTTTCGCAAAACTTTAAAACTTGTTTTAAGACTTGAGTACTTGAGTATGAGGATGAGAAGAGTTGAGTTTCATTTTTCCAAATGAATATATGGGAACTAAGTAATCCCAAGAGTAAATGTTTTTACATTTAAAATGAGAGGAAACTTTGATTTCCAAATGAGATTATGAGGAAGTTTTTAGCACTATCTCTTTTAAGAGAACCCTTTTGAGTAATAATACCGAAGTTGAGGATGAGAAAATGTTTTTAAACATATGAGCATGAGTTATATATTATTGAGAGTAGTATTGAGCACCGATATAGGGACGAGTTTAGATAACTCAAAGTCCTCATAGAACATGCATGCCAATATGGGTAAAGGATCATACTTTTTAGATGATTCTTTATTTATTTTTAAGCATAGCTTAGTAGATCCACTTAGTTGAGGATGTCTTATGCTCCGGCAAGGTATAGGAAAATTCTGGTAGCGTAGGTGAGGCATTGTATCATCACATAACTCATAGTGATGGTTGTCGGTTAGAGAATCTCCCACATAAGAGTAAATAATTTTTATTGTATTTTTAAATACATTGAGTTGTTATCTACTATTTTTAAAAGCTTTATATAAACTGCATCCTTATTGTTGTTTTATATTGTATTGAGTCGAGTATCCATGAGTTGAGGTTGAGTTGAGTGGTGATGAGATAAGTATTTTTCATTCCTTCCAAGTCCAAGCCTTTATGTTATGTTCAGTGTTCCTCTTGTATGCTCGTACATTCCATGTACTGACGTCATTTGACTTGCATCTTTCATGATGCAAATACACGTAACCAGGGTCATCAACAGGCGTTTCGTTATGCCATTTGCAGTTCAAGATAACTTTGGTGAGCCTCCTTGCTTAGGGAGGATTCCATATATATCTTTCAATTTTTTTAGGATGTCGTGAATCTTGTCCCAACTTCCATCATAGTTATTAGAGGCTTCATAGATAGATAGATAGATAGATAGATAGACAGTAGTAGTTGAAGAGTCTTTTAATTTTCGTTGTTAAATGTTTAAGACTTGAGTTGCCTCTTTTGGCTAGTTGAATGTTTATTTATAAATATTCTGATTTAAGTATTTGAGACATTTGAGTTAAATCTTTACTTTTGAGTCCATCCTATGTGTTGAGTAAGTCTTCCGCTGAGAGTTGAGCCAGTACAAGGGTTCACTTGGGGCCAACAATGGTTCTTGAGTGCTCGTTACGTCCAAGGTAAAGGCTCGGGGGGTGACATATTCTACTAAATAATTTGTCTTTACCGGTAAGAAGTGCGTTGATTTAGTCATTCGATCTACAATCACCCAAATCGAATCATGTTACCTGCAAGACCACGGCAAGACGGTAATGAAATCCATATTTGTAACACCTTTTATTTAAGAAAATAGAAAAATGCAGCTTTCCAGGATCTGGTGTCAGAACCAACGAAAGCCACCGACGGATCGTGTGTCAGACCACGGACCATAGGTGGAGTCCCGTGGTTTAGCCCCCAGACTTAGGGAAAACTCAGGATCAAAAGGTGACACCTACGACCGTGAACCACAGTCTGTTGGTGGACCTACGGACCGTAGGTGGGTTCCATTGATGGGATCCAAAAATTTGTGGTCTTTGAACCCACCCACGGTCGACCAGTACGGTCCGTGGTTGGACTGTAGGTGAGGGTCATCAGTTATTAAGAGGAAAATGGTTGTTGGGTCAACTTTAAACGGGTATATCCATTAGCACAAAATGAATTAGGTGGATCATGACCTAACAAATTAACTATAATTGAATCCTCTTTCCAATACCACCGAGTTTACAAATCTAAGCTTGAAGTAAAAATTTATGCTCACTTTAGTGAAGCACTGTCGGGCAGACCATGAACCACGACCCTAGTCAATGGTTGGTAGTTCAAATGACGGCCTTCAATCCTGTAGTAGATAACACTCATTAGTTTTAAGTCAGGGTCATTTTGATCCTTTTCCCTATGTATTAGGCTCTTAAACTACGTCGTTTTACTTAGTCTAATCCTAATAACCTAGTCAGACATAACCATTACCCTCATTCTCCAAAAAAATCATCCAACTTAGAGCAAAAATAAGAGAAAGAGGTGACCAACTCTTCCAAGAACAAGCAGAAGCAATCTTTGAAGTTCTGCCCTGAAATGCAAAGGATTTCTCCGTAGATTTCATTACCAGGTATGTGGGATTTCACTAGTGGGTTCCTTCCATCCACTAGGTTCCTAGAATTCAGTCAGTTCTTTGATTCTACATAACTTGTTTACACCTAGGGTTTGTAAAATCTTGGAAATTTGTTGTGAATTAAGTTACTATAGAATTCATGGTTTAAATATCACGTTTTCTTAGAAATGTTTCATAATTCCTTGTATCAAATTCAGAACCTTAGTTTGTGTAAATTCTCTTAGTTTATGAATTATACCTTCTAGGTCAGTTAAACAGAAAATCATGTTCCAGATTTCGAAGGTCACATTCTCAATATATAAATGTTGCATTCTCAGTTAGCATGCTAGTATTTTGATTTATTCAGTATTCAGTGCATTTTAGCTTCATATGTATTCAGTTGGGAGTATACTTAGCACCGAGTTGGACTAGGGCTCAGCGTACCCTTATAGTCCCAGAACTACGTGCCCCTGTAGGATTATAAGTCCCTTCTGTTGGTCATCAAATTTAGTGATCACGCCAATCATGCCTTTATACCCCTGGTAGGGTATATTGGGTCCTCTCGATAGGTCATATACACCGGACTTCACGTTTAGCTCACGTGGTTTATGTCGGTTAATAGTAGCTCCCACAGTCAGCATGTTACTTCATGATTAGTACTTGGTTATTGCATTCAACTTAGCTTTTTAGTTATGTTTCAGTATTAATATCATTGCTCAGATTATGTCATTGCTCAGTTATGCTCGGTTTAAATCATATATATTTGTTCAACTTAGTATCTATATCATGTGTACTCAGTACATTCTAAAGTACTGATGTATACTCTATGCTACATCCTTTTATGATGTAGGTTCAGGTACTCAGCATCCAAATCACGCTTAGATCAATTCTCGATCTGAATTTAGCAGCTTGAGTGGTGAGTCCTCATACTTCGAGTACAATAAACACACTCTCCATTTTAGTTGTTACATTTAGTTTCAGTTTTGTTAGAGTTAGATGGGGGTATGTCCTAACAACTCAACTCAGTTAGAGGCTTTTCAGACATAGTAGTAGATTCAGCTTAAGTTATTAAGTGGTTGTTTCAGTTATCAGTTAACTCTTAGTATATTTTATATATTCAGACTAGTTAGGCTTGTTCCTCTTAAGATAACAATTGATTTAGTTTCCGCTTAGTTCATTTTACTTAGATATTTTTAGTATGTTCATGATATGCCAGATTCAGGATTAGCTTAGGGTTACTCGTGATCCTAGGTCTCATGTTACATCAAGGGGGTAGCCTCAGGGCATGACAATATTAATCATCTCCCACTTCCATTTCAGAAAATCTATATTCTGAGCCATGCTACCAGGCCTTTGGTGCTCTACCTTGAATTGCTGGGAATTTGGGCATTTAGCAATGAACTCTGAAATACACCTCTTCATACTATTCCATCAATAGACTTCCCTCAAGTCACAATACATCTTTGTGAAACCGAGATGGATTGAATATCTGGAACTATGAGCTTCATCCATGATCCTCTCTTGGAGTTCATCCACCTTTGGTACACACAATCTTCCTTGATACCTCAACACACCATCTCCTGCTTGTTCAAAAACCATCATTTTTTGCTTATGAACATTTCCTTTCAATTCAAGAAAAATAGGGTCTTGGTCTTATTTCTCTTTCACTTCATAAACTAGTGATGATTTAACCTCATTTATCACCACCAATCCACCTTCATTGGAATCTAACAACCAAACTCCCAATCATGCAAGTCTGTGCATGTCTTTGGATAATTCTTTCTTGCCTTACTCAACATGAGTAGTACTTCCAATAGACAACATGCTCAAAGCATTATCAACAATATTAGCCTTACTTGGGTGATAGAGGATACTCATGTCATAATCCATGAATAACTCTAACCTCTTCATTTGTTTGAGATTAAGCTTTTTTTGACTGAAGACTCTTGTGATTGGTGAACAAGATAGTGACGCCATATTTTCAAGGCAAATACTACATCATCCAACTCTAGATCATAGTTGGGTAATTCTTCTCATGAATCTTAAGTTGTTTGGAGGTATAGGCTATAACCTTACCATTTTGCATTAATACACAACCAAGTCAAACTTTGGACGCATCACAGTGCACAAAAAATCCTTGTGTACCCGACTACCCTCTGGTAGGGTCAACACTGGGGCAGTAGTTAACCAGGTTTTCAATTCTTGAAAGATTTTCTCACAAGCTTCAGACTATTGAAACTTCACTGTCTTCTGAGTCAACTTTATCAACGGGGATGAAATGGATGAAAACCCCTCGATAAACCTTCTATAAAAACCAGCCAATCCCAAGAAACTCATTATATCAGTTGGAGAAGTGGGTCTAGGACAGTTCTGTATTGTTTTAATCTTTTGAGTGTCAACTCAAATCCTTTTTCCAGATACAATGTGGCCTAAGAACACGACGAACTCAAGTCAATACTCACACTTAGAAAGTTTGGCATACAACCCTCTATCTCTGAGAGTTTGGAGAACTATTCTGAGATGACTAGCATGATCCTCCTCACTCCTCAAATAAATAAGAATGTCATCAATAAACACGATAACAAACATGTCAAGATATGGCTTGATCACTCAGTTCATAAGATCCATGAACGTTGCAAGAGCATTAGTCAAGCCAAAAGACATAACAAGAAAACTCATAGTGACCATAACGGGTCTTGAATGTTGTCTTCGGGATGTCACTTTCTCTTACTCTCAACTGATGATAGCCAGATCTGAGGTCTATCTTAGAAAAGTAAGTGGCACCCTGAAGTTGATCTTAAAGATCATCAATTCTTGGAAGAGGATACTTATTTTTTATGGTGACCTTGTTCAACTGGTGGTAATTAATACACATCCTAAGAGAACCATCTTTATTCCTCACAAATAAGATCGAAGTGCCCTAAGGTGAGAGACTTGGTCGATAAAACCTTTATCAAGAAGATATGTCAACTGTTTTTTGTACTCTTTCAACTCAATTGGAGCCATTCAATATGGCAGAATGGATATAGGTCGAGTATTAGGAAAAATATCTATGACGAAGTCTATTTCTCTCTCAGGAGGGACTCCGGGAAGATCATTTGGAAAGACATCTAGAAACTCACTCACAACTGGAACTGACTGAATAGGCGGTGTCTCAGCACTAAAGTCATGAACTTGGACTAAGTGATAAATCCACCCCTTGGAAACTAACTTTATGGTCTTAGCACTTCTGAGCTACTCCTCCACTCTATAACATGCTCATTAGGAAACTAGAACCTTACTACTCAAGTTCTACAATCAACTGAGGCATAACAAGCATAAAGCCAGTCTATACCTAGAATAACACCAAAGTCCACCATGTGTAACTCGACTAAGTCAGTCATGGTGTCCTTGTGATTGATAGAGATGGTAAAATCATGATAAACTCTCTCGACTAGAATAGACTTACCAACAGGTGTGGAAACACTGAAGGGCTCAAGAAGTCATTCGGGAATAATATTAAACCTCATAGCAATATACAGAGTCACAAAAGATAGACTCACACCAGGATCAAGTAATGCATATACACCAAAAGTAAAGACTTTAATCTTACCAATTATAACATCTGGTGAATTCTCTTTCTCTTGGCGACTGGTGAAAGCATACTAATGATTTGCTCCTCCGCTTGTCCTTCAAGTAGATCCTCTTGGAGCAGCCCTATCTACTGGAGTTGCTGAAGAAGATTTGACTCTAT
This sequence comes from Solanum stenotomum, assembly GCF_019186545.1. Classification (NCBI taxonomy): domain Eukaryota; kingdom Viridiplantae; phylum Streptophyta; class Magnoliopsida; order Solanales; family Solanaceae; genus Solanum; species Solanum stenotomum. Next base: position 49,691,599 of record NC_064288.1, read on the forward strand.
TGCCCCCATTACCATTACCTTGCATGTTGTTAGGGCACTCTCTCATAAAGTAACCTATCTGAGCACACTATAAATAGCCATTGGAGCCACCACGACACGCTCTTGGGTGGTTTCTACCATACTTAGCACATGTAGGAGTTCAATTGGCCCCTTGTGCCACACTACCCTAAGATTGAGCAGGTCGAGCTCTGAAGTTCTGCGAATTCTGATTCCTGAACTCACATCTATTCTTTGGTGCAGGTGCACTAGATGATGATGGTGCAGGTCCAGTTGGCCTTTTTTGAAAAGATGTTTGGTTCACATTTCCAGTCTTATGCTGTCCGGACTCATTACTTGTTGTCTTAGCCTTTTTGTTGTGGAACTCTTCCCTATCTTTCAACTTATCTTCCTCAACCTAATGTACATGGATCATAAGCCTTGCTATGTCTATGTACTCCATCAACATAAAAGCCTTACCCCCTTTGCTTGAAAAGCGGGACAATCCAGACACAAATAGACTCATCCTACTCCTCATATCAGCAACCATCTCCGGAGCCTAATAGGACAAATGAGTAAACTTGAGGATGTACTCATGCACACTTATGGGCTCCTGTTTAAGAGTGAAAAATTATCTTACATTTGCCTCTCTTAGCTTGCTAGGAAAGAAACGCCTCATGAAGGCACTTTCAAACACGCTCACAATTGGTGCCCATTCATCCATGCTTTTCTTCGATTGGTCGTACAAATCCTAGCGACACCTTTGAGCTGGTATGTAGCTAACTCCACTCGCTCAACATCAACAATATGTATAACCTCAAACACCTTCTACAACTCCTCCACAAAGTTCTCCAGATTCTCAGTGACATTTGACCTAGTGAATTCTAGGGATTCATCCTCAAGAACTCACGAATCTTGGATATATCAGCCACATCTTGTCAAACCACTATTTGTTGACCAACTTAATTGGTCACAACTTCACTCAACATTCGGATAACATCTCAGAACTCAACATTAGTGATCTCTCCTTGAGAGGGTTGCACTTCAGGTGCATTAGGTACCCCTTGATCTTGTGGATCAACATTTCTCCTTGCAGGACGACCTCGAACAACTCTTCATGAAAGCATGATCTGAAAATATAATCGCAAGCATGAATTAGAAGAGACTTATATAGAGTAGAACTCTATCGCATGAAAAAGACTAAAAAGGAACTGATACTTTTCCTAAATGTCGTAGCCTTCTAATTATAGATGTGGCGCGCTTCACATCGATAGTAAATTTATTTTATAGACACGGCTTCATAGACACCATAGGTGTCTTGATCTTTGTGCTCTAATACCAAGTTTGTCACGACCCGACCCTATACCCTGGACGTGGCCAGCACTCGAGAACCATCGCTGGTCCCCAAGAGAAACCATGGTCTGGCTCAATACTCACTAGAAGACTTACTCAACAACATAGGAATTTAATTGCAAAGATTAACTCAATTGTCTCAAAATAATTAACTCGGGATATTTAAAAATATCCAACCAGCCATAAGAAGGTAACTCAAGTCTTAAAACATTAACAAAGAAAATGGAAAAGACTCCTCAAAATACTATTGTCTATGAAACCTCTAAATACTATGATAGAAGTTGGGATAGGACTCACGACATCCTAACAAACAATGCCATAATGTAAAGCCCTCTAAAAAGCAAGGAGGCTCACCAAAGCTAGTTGAAATGCGATTGGATCAACGAAGGATCAGTTGATGATCATGAATGCATGTATTCATGATGCAGGCCAAATGACACCGATATATTAAATTTACGAGCATGCAAGGGGAATACTGAACATAGGTATATATAGTTGAACTGACACAAATGGAAAACACACTCACATCAACTCAACTTACCATGAAAGAAATAATGAAAGATGCAAGATGTATAAAGCTTTTAAAACATTAGATAATAACTCAATGTATATAAAAATACAACAATAAACTATTTACTCTTATTTGGTAAATTCTCTAACCGACAACCATCACTATGAGCTACGTGATGATATATCATCTCGCCCACGCTGCTATAACTGTCCTATACCTTTCCAAATATAAAACATCCTCAACTAAGTGGACCCACTAAGTTATGCTTAAAAGCAATAAGGAATCTTCTAAAAAGTATGATCATTTACCAATGTTGACATACATGTTTATGAGGATTTTGAGTTGCCTGAACTCATCCTCATATCGATGCTCAATACTATATATATATATATATATATATATAAACTCATGCGCATATGTTCAAAAACACAGCTCTTCCTCAATTTGAGATAATTTCTCAAAAAGTTCTCTTAAAAGAGATAATGCTTAAAAACTCCTCATGAACTCATTTAGAAATCATGGTTTCCTCTCGTTTTAAATGTAAAAGTGTTACATAGTTGGGAATATTTAGTTCCCTTATACTCATTTGAAACATGAACTCAACTTTCCTCATTCTCATACTCATTCACTCAAGTTTTAATCAAGTTTTAGAAGATTGTAAAAGACTTCTCAAAACAATTCAAAAAGGTTTCTCAAACTTTACTCTTAATCTTTATTGTAATTTGAAATAAAGATTTAAGAGTTATGATTAGGAAATATATGATCTCTTAATGATTAATAAAGGTTTAGATAGTTATAATTAAGAAGAGAGCGAAGACACGATTTAAAAGAACTCGGACGTAATGAAAGACGGAAGAGAAATGAAGGCAGGCGACCCTGGCACAGGGCGCCAACCCCTAAACAACTGAAGCCCTTTTTGGGCGCACTGCAGGCGCACCCCGTGGCGCCTCAGTGGTGCGCCGCCCCACCCTAGGCCCAGAAAATCCGACGAATTTTCCTCTTCTCTTTCAAGCCATATCTCAGCTAGAATTTATTGGTTTACTCCCAAACTCGTTTAGATTCACAAACCCAAAAAATTAATCGAAAACCTACTCAAATTCCATCAAGAACATCACTCATTCGCAAAACTCTCATCTCAAGAACTCAACAAGACTCCATTGATAAAGAATGAAGCAAAACTTCAGGAACTCCTCAAGAATCTCAATATACACAATCTCATGGACGATTTCATAATTGGAAACTCATGGTTGGCGTGAGGGTGAACAAAATCAACACTATAAAAATTTACATACCTCGTAAGAAAATAATTCTTGGTGAAAATCCTCAAAGCTTGGAAGAACTCTTGAGACATTCTTCTTTTTCTCCTCTTGAACTTCTCTCTAAAAACCCTACGCTCTTTTGGAATGACTAAAATTGATCCCAATCAGTTTAGACCCCTAATTGGGTGAAAAAATGTGTAGGTCTAGTGGGGTAGGGAAAATACCAAAATACCGCTCCTTAAAATGGAGGAATAGCCTTAACTAGACAGGTTGCACTCAAACGGGCATATCTTCTTCATCTGAACTCGAAATTTTGCAAAATCAGCGGCATTGAAAAGAGGACTCAAAGATCTTTGATTTGAAACCTCATGGGCCACCTAACTCCCTTTGCTCTAAAAGTTATGATCATTTGAAGTAGACCCAAAACTCATAATTAAAGAATAACTTGTACGAATCTCAATTTAGCTCTTCCAAGATGATACACTCATGCTCCTACTAATGGTGCAAATTCCTAACTTTGTTGTGAATGTGCATTTGTGTCTTTTGAAGGTTAATGAAGTTGTATGGCGTTGTGGATATGCTCTAGCGATTCTTGATATAGTAATTCTCAATACAAAAATTGGTAAAGGTGTACAAAAAATGAACTGATTGATTTCATATTTCTTAAATCGATTTCAATTGCTTAAAATTTAATTTATAATTTAAAGGGATAAAGCACAAGTACATCCTAGACTATGACTGAAATCTAGAGACACGCCTAAATTTAA
>NC_064288.1:49697365-49730236 GCF_019186545.1 Solanum stenotomum
TCTCTCTTCTCAATCTAATTATCTATATATACTCTTCAATATTTCATCTATTAAAGCACATTGCTTCTCAACTAATATTATTGAGTTTTTCTATTGATAAAATTTGTTTCTTTTGTATCATTTTATAAGATACTCTAATCTCCATTTTTATATATGCATGGATTGTTCATCCACAATGAACCTTTGCTGAGACATAGTCCCTTATTTGCCATCGGTTTTAACAATTAAGAGTATTCAAATTGAGGTATGTTGCCTTGTAACCATATATTATTACTCTAGAAGTGATAATTATTTTTTACTTAAGCTGCATAGACCGTTTCAACAATTTTTTCAAAAAGGTTTTTGAGTTTTTTTTAAAAAAAATTAGAGATTATAAAAGTTCTCTTGCAAAAAGTGAGGGAGAGGTAGTGGTATATATGTATCTAGGTGTATCTAACTTGCAATCTTGAATAAATTATTAATTGGTGTGACAATATGTAATTATTTTAAACTATAGGGAGAATTAGTAATTATGATAGAAATGTTTGTGTAATTAGGTAGTCTTCTTTAAGTAAAATCATTAATGATTATGAAAAATAGATTTAAGAAATCAAATATCATAAAGAATTAATCAAATGGGTCAAACTACTTGTCATATGGCCAAGCTCGGATAGGCTATAAATAAAGGTGAAGATACACGAATTTTGAAACAAAAATGAACACCACAATATAATATTCATCAATAGAAGAGGATCTATTATTTGTCAAAGAGGTGCCAAGAATTTTTGGTTTGGTTTAGAGAAAATTTTGTTATTATTAATAGGTACAATTGATGGTCATGTTACTATTTAATTTTTTTCGTTGGCATCAAATTCCACCAACAACATGCGCAGTGGTATCAAAGCGCAAATATTTTTATTTATTTTCTAGTTTATCATTACAATTTTTTTTTAATTTTATCACTTTTTTACAGATAAAAGATCTTTATTTTAAACATAGATATCTGATAAAAAATTATTTTCTTTTATTCAAAGGGTAAGAAGGCAAAATATTGCATTTATATTTAATAAAGATAGGGTTTAAAATGGTAAAAATGACCCTATCTTCATAATTTAGGTAAAAAGAAGTTACACAATTTGATGAATTTTCTAGGTAGAACTGTGGTAGTAGATAAAAGGCTGAATGATTTGACTTCGATAAAAGATTTATACAATTTCAAATAATTAACCATGTTCTCACTTAGGCCGATAAAGAAAATTACGTGAAATTAACTATGTTGTAGCGCCTATTAAATTGTTGTGAATATATTATCTAATTGTTTCTTTGTTGTCATTTTAGAAATGGTTGGACGGAGACGAACTCGAAGTACTCCAATTGTGAGTGATACTAACAATCAAGCAAGAAGACAACGTAGAAGAGTTCATCAACGAAGGACAATAGTCATGAATGATTCTGATTCTGATTCAGAAATTATTAGAAATGATGTTCCAAGTTCTATTCAAAACATTTTTAGGGATCAAAGAGCTTGGAAGAGGGAAGGGAGAAGAAAATATGAGGAATTCAAAGAGATCCAAATGGATCCTTCATCTTCCATACCAGAATATATTCAATTATTTCAGATGAAACGAGAAGAATTGACTTCTCATTTTATATCGGTCTTGGATTCGGAAGCTATAGTCATATTTATTGTTTCTCTCCCAAATCATTGGAGGAAAGTAATGATTAACATTTTTATTTGTGTTGGTACAAATGAGGATTTTCTGACATATATGTATGCACTTAAAGTAAAGTGGGAGGAAAAAATAGATATAGAAGCTAAAATAAAGAAATATTGGCTTCTAAGAACATGTCCTAGGCCTCATTTTTATCAACGTTCTCCTATAGACAATCTAGCTAATATTTTAGCTCATAGTGTTATAAATCCTCATCACCCGCGTAATAAGAAAGATATCATGTAAAATAGACAAGTGCTTATATGACTTGTAATATTTTGAATATTTTTTATGGAAATATGTTCTTTATCTATTTATTAAATTTTTGTGATATTAAAATATTATTAATATTGGGTTAAGACTCGATTAAAATTCTTTAATATAACACATACTACGAAATAATTATAATTTTTTTATATCCATTTGATCTGCAAATGATGATTGAAAATTTTGTGACCCTTAATTCTCTATTATAAGTAAAGAAACTATGTGAATTGATTTTCTTATGTGTATATCACATGCATTATTGATGAGTGGCTCTAACATAATTCTCGCTTATAAGTATAAGCAGATTATGACTTCAAAAAGTATAATTTCATACCTTAACAATGGTGTTAAGTTGTACGACAAAAATTAGAATATATGAAATTCTATTCTTTCTACAAAACCTAGGATTTTATGATATGCATATAATTTCAATGAAATTCGGTTCTTCTTCATGAATAGACTTCACTCACATGATTTTACTTGTATTCCCATAGTAATAAATGTATTTTTATGAACCCTCAGAATAAAAGTATTTTTATGGCTCAAATTTATGTTCTTTCAGATACATATTTGAGATTATCAAATACCATAATTTAAGGCGCATTTCGATAAACTGTCTCTCAGTTATCATAAAAAAATTATTAGTTTTATCTGTCAAATTATCTGCCATGAATGCAGAATCTGAACTTGAAGAAGGAAAAGAATTAAGATTTAGTCTGACTATAGTACAAGCTGGGTATTTATAATGGTCAACTCAACGCTAACTAATAAGCTGGGTATTTGTTTAAGAGCCGTTTGTTTGGGTGGGGCGTACTAAACCCACTACGTACCACACCACCAAACAGAGATGCCACTTTCAATGATGGACACCGACCCTTGTGTTAAAGTAGTATCGAGTTTCGCTTGGAAACCGGCAAGTTTTGAGTTTCCAAATAAGTGGTACCCTTTATTTAGAGTTCGGTAGGTCAATTAAGTTGCCTAAATCTCTTCCTTATCTGTTGCTTTGTAGCTGCCTTCCTCGCTTCGTCTTCAGCTTTCAGAGTTTAAGTGTACTAACATATTCAACGAGTCGCGAAAACGAAATATTCTACATAAAATTTTAAAAATAAGATGTGAATTGTATACCCTAATCCAAAATGATAAAAATAAGTATCTCATGCAATTGAATTATCTCTCATATATCGAGATAAGTAGCATTTAGCTTTTCACATCCTCTGATACATCTGACTTTAGCCCCTATTATGCTTGCAAAGTTTGTTTCTTACATCCTCTGCATTTCCACTACTTCCTCAAATATTTTTAGGTTACGTGTGTTTTATTAAGAATGAAGGGACAATAAGAATTGTTGTCGTCTGGAGAGAGTTGGTGTACGCAGATTTACACCTATTTCTGTGTGCAAAAATCTTCACATTGCTTTATATACTGATTCTTATACCATATTTTACGCCGCATAAAATAATGCATAGATTCCTACCTAACTTGCACAATTAGTATTATAAATAAGAGTATGCAAAATTGCAACCAAATAGTGTGTAAGTTTCACTCGTACAAGAGCTTTCTAAAATAAAATAAAACACCATGTCTAATACATCCAACCATCTTAGAACTAGAAAGACATTTAGATTATAGAGGAAGACTGGTCATCAATTCATCATAGGTCGATTGATAAAAAGTATTAACTCTATCGCATAAAGAATATTAAAAATCTTGAACTCATTATAAGAATTCTAGAAGCTCAAACGGTACCTTTAACAAGAGCAAAACACAAGAAATAACAATAAATGCAATACAATATATGGTCAATGAACATTGTGAGGTAGAACCCTGAGGGACTCGTGGGTCTCATACACCCACCTAGGAACTATATTCCTTGAACATACAAATCAATAAATTTCATTTCAAAAATATTGAGGATTTCATAAGCAAATTTTCGGTCAAACTTAAACTGTTTGACTCTCGAAAAATGAAAAGTACCACATAAATTGGGACAGAGGGAGTAATAGTTTTGCTTTCAAAATAATTCTTATCTTGGTGTAAAAAACACTTAAAGCAAGAAATGCATGATAACTAAGTACAACTTTACAATGATAAGATGTTCGAATCACAAGTGTTTCCTTGACTGGAGCTCACTCTCATGTTCAATAATAAATTGAGAACTTCAATGCTTATGCTCCTACTAATGGTGCAAATTTCTAACTTTGTTGTGAATGTGCATCTGTGTCTTTTGAAGGCTGATGAAGTTGTATGGCGTTGTAGATATGCTTTAGCGATTCTTGATATAGTAATTCTCAATACAAAAATTGGTAGAGGCGTACACAAATGAACTGATTGATTTCATATTTCTTAAATTGATTTCAATTGCTTAAAACTTAATTTAAAATTTAAAGTGATAAGGCACAAGTACACCCTAAGCGATGACCGAAATTTCAGAGACACACATAAACTTAACTATTTGTTGGACATCAGTTTTAATAATCACACCAGTCATGCCTTTATACCCCGGCAAGGTATATTGGGTCCTGTCGGTGGGGAATATACATCGGACTCCACATGTAGCTCACGTGGTTTATGTCGGTTAATAGTACCTCCCACTGTCAGATTCATATTTCATTGACCATGCATTCAGTATTTACTTCAGTATTCAGTTCAGCAGGTTATCTTCACGATTAGTACTTGGTCATTGCAACCAACTCAGTTTTCAGTTATGTTTCAGTATATCTATTTCCATGTTTAGTTATCATATTGTTCATCTTAGCATATGTCCTGCATGCTCGGTACATTCAAAGTACTGACGCATACTTTTGAGCTACATCGTTGTATGATGTAGGTTCAGGCGTTCAGCATATAGACCACACTTAGCTCGATTTCCAGTCCATACTTAGCAACTTCAGTGGTGAGTCCTCATCATCAGAGGATGTTTCTTTATGCTTTTAATTTAATTAGTTCGTTAGTACTTTTAGTATTTTAGAGTTAGCTGAGGACTTGTCCCAGTAGTTCGTCAATATTAGAGGCTTTCAGACATAGAGTCAAATTCTGTTGTTTTTGGGATGTTCCACATCTGAACACAATTATATTCTCAATTGAACTTTTTTAGAATTACTCATCTTTAACTTATGTTGCCGCTTACATAGAGTTATTTCAGTATGCTTGTGATATGTCAGATTCAGGGTTAGTTTGGGGTTACTTGTGACCCTAGGTCCCATTTACGCCTAGGGGCTAGTCTCGGGGCATGACAACAAAGATCTCCAAAGCTAGACACGATCAGCCACTGCGGTGAGTACCCTGACTAGAATCTGAACATAAGTAGGAGTGAGTACAATCCACAAGTACTCAATAGGCTTGGCTAACTGAGCAAAAGGAATTAATCGACTTATGACGTATACTAAGAAACGCTTCCACCTGCATACAGAAAAGTCTCATACCGATATTGGTGCCACTAATTTATAATGAACGACACGAGTAAAGTAAACACATAAGGTCACAATAGTTCTGATATCACAGACAAGTCAAGCAATTCAAATGGTTAATGCAATGCAGTGAAAGGATGCAATGATATGGTGGTACAGTGGAATCAAGATTGTCGACCTGTCATATACACCCTGTCGAGTTAAGGCTCCTAGACAAGGATCCATGGGGGACTCACGGTCCATATACCAAATTACAATCTTAATATCTCATCAACTTGCCACCTCAGCGTGGCCAATGATATAAAAAGGTGTCTCATTTTCTTTCTCAAAAGGAATCTCCACATTTTTCTCAATTTTCCAAGAACATGATATGATGAATGAGGATGGATGCATCACAACACATAGATAACATGGAGGCAATAATAAACTCGACATGTATTAATAGTCTAAATTTCTCAAAACTCGGCTGAATCATGATATACACCTTCATATGAAAAATAGTGGGAAAAAGTTCATTCGAAATAAGTGAATTTCATTTAGAAAGCATTTCGTTTACTCAAAGTATTATAAAGGTTTAAGCTCAGCCCCTCACTCAGGCATTACAAATCAAATAACATTACAAGCCTGTCACAAAGATAACTCATGAATCAAGTGCTCTCAAAGCAACTAGAACAACAATTAAGGCCTCAATATAGGCTAAACAACACAATCAAGCCCCCATACGGGCAACACAATATAATCAAGCCCCGGCACGGGGAACACAGTACAACTCACAGTCCAAAATCATGCTACCATCCCATCCCATAGACTAACACATAAGACCAATTACCTAATCCTAGTCTAGAAGAAGGATAAGCCAAACCTACCTCAAGGCCGAAACATCACCCAAACAACTCTACCGGAGAAAAACCTCAACCACACACTAAACGAAATGATCATCAACTATCAAGAATGGAAAGAGTTCATCAAAAGGAGTCCAACGATACCTGCTAGGATTTGAAATCGGGGAAAAATAGTTCAAAAATCACTTCAGAAATCAAAAGGGTAAAATTACATTTTCAGTTGAAAATCAAGTTCTACAAGCCAAGAGAAGTTTGTGGTTGAAAAATCCATTAAAAACAAGTAAGAATCGAGCTCTAAATCAAGAATTTACTACTTTTTCAACTTTGGGAGAAAACCCCCAAAACCCACATTTGAAATGCACTCAAAAATGAGAAATTTTGGAAAAACTTTGTCAAAATCAGTTTAGCCACAATACAAAGACCTTAAATCCCGAAAATCAATGAAAACTCATTCAAATTGGCCTTCAAATCAACAACTTTCAATTTCTCTACTTTAGAGTATAAAATCTCAACTTAATGGATAGAAATCATGAAATATGAAAGGTATATTCTTGGAAAAAGAGTAAAATAGGGTTAGAAATATGTACTCAATGATTATGAGAGAAAAACGCATCAAAAATCACCTCAACCCGACTTTTCTAGCTCCCATAATGTTAAAGATATGAAATAGATATTTAACTTCGCGATTCCAACACTAAAACCCATTTTTCAGTGCTCGAAGTCTATTTTTGTGCCACTAAAAGTGTGCACCAACAACCTTGAAAACATCTTCTTGACCCCCAAAACTCATTTGGAATTTTATAAACACAAACCAATAGTGCAAATTCATCATAAAAAATGTTTTGGAACCAATGGAATCGTCAAATATATTTTTAAAAATGGTTATGACCGAAATACCCCTCGGAACCCATTTAGGTCAAAAATTTCATCATTTTACCTAAATATCTAAATCACAACCTCGGGACTCTAACCAATTATCTTACTAAACCAAAATCGACGTTTTAGACTCGATAAAACTGACATAATCCCTATACGACGCTTAGAACTCATAATGTTGACCAAAGTCAACTATATAAAAAATTCTCAACTCAAAAGGGGCAAAATCACCAAAAACACACCCGATCACATCGGGGACCATACCAATCATTCCCACAACCCAAACTACTCATGAAAAAGCTAAGAGGGAGGGTAAAATGGTCATCTCACCATTAAAAGCAAATTTAGAAGAAATGGGATATTATACTATCCACCACTAAAACACGTGTTTGTCCCCGAACGAAAAGCAAAATAAGATACCTGAAGGGATGAAAAACTGAGGGTATCTACGATGCATATCAAACTCCACCTCCCACGTTGCCTCTTCAACAGGTCGGTGCCTCCACTGCACCTTCACCGACTCAATATGCTTGGATCTCAACTATTTAGTCTGTATATCCAAGATAGCAATCAGCTCCTCTTCAAAAGACAAATTCTGATCCAAAGCAACAGAATCCCACTTAATCACATGAGAATCATCATGAAGATATTGCTTGAGAATCGAAACATGGAACACGAGGTGAACCGCAGATAGGCTCGAAGGTAAGGCCAATCCATAGGCTACCTCTCCACACTTCCCCAAAATCTCAAAAGGTCTAGTGAACTGCGGATTGGGCTTTTCTTTATTTTCAAACTTCATCACACCCTTGGTGGGGCACACCTTAAGCAAAAACCTCTCCCCAATAGAAAAGGACACATCACGAACACCAAACCACATATCTCTTCTGCCTACTCTGTGTGATTACAAGGCATTGCTAAATCAACTTCACTAGTATAGTTAACTTAACCAACATCCTAACTGATTGATAGTTAGCAACTAACTAATTAGCCAATTTTGAAATCAGTTATAACAAACTCTGCAATCAACTAAGTGCGGTATTCACTTTAACATTATCATGATATGAGCTACTTAGTTATTATCAGTAATCAATATGACACATTATTATCAGATTATTATAGTCTTAAGTTAATTGCATGTTTCCATTGGGACTACGCTAAGTTCAATAAATTTACCTAACTCTTTTTACATAAAATTTTAAAAATAAGATGTGAATTGTTCACCATACTCTGAAATGATAGAAATAAGTATCTCATACAATTCAACTATCTCTCATATATCGAGATAAGTAGCATTTCACTTTTTCCATCCTCCGATACATCTCACTTCCACCTATATTATATTATTTTCCTAAATTTTATATATATATATATATATATATATATAAATATTTTTAAAATAATATTTTAAGCTTATAAAACAACAAAAAAAATCCAATGAAAACATTTTTGTTGATACCAAACACACCCTTAAATGCCATTTTAATCCGTTTGCTAAACTGTCCCCACTGCGCCGCCTGGAGCAAGTAAACAATTGTTCATAATTGTTATCTATCTTTTCTGGAGTCAGAGAAACATTTTTCTTTTGTTGAGTCTCATCAATGGTAGGACCAATTCGTCCACAATTTGTGCTTTTTGGCTCATCCATAGTGCAATTCAGCTTTAGTCATCAAGGATGGGGTGCAATACTCACTGACCTTTATGCTTGCAAGGTTTTCTTCTTTTTTTTCACATCCTCTGCGTCTCCACTTCTCCCTTAATTTTTTTTAGATTACGTGTGAGTTAGTACATGAATTTTTATAATCGATGTGGTGAATTGCGAAGTAGTGGATAGTGGGTACCACTTGATTTTGCAAATTTTTTATGGTTCTCACATAAAACGAGTCAAGAAGTCAGAATAGTGGTGTTATGAAAGTTATGATTAGTTTAATAATGAAAAGAAATGTTATATTGAAAATTATAATGAAAGAATTGCTATTGTGTAATTAAGAATTAAGGGACTATAACAGTTTGTTGGGTTCAAGTGTACACAGATTTTACCCCTACTTTTGTATGCTAGAAACTTCACATTGCTTAATATACAGATTCTTATTTCTGCATAAAATAATGCATAGATTCCTGCATAAGTTACGTGATTAGTATTATTTATAAGAATAATATGCAAAATTGCAACCAAATGGTGTGTGAGTTTCATTGAATTTAATGAGGGGATCAATTTTTCCTCATTCAAGAAACCAAACTAAGGTATACATGGTTATGCTGAACTCAATTCAAGACTTTCTTGTTTACTACAAAAAATGTTAAGCACTAATGGATGAGTGAACATGAAATTTAGCTAAAATTATTCTTTTTTTGTACTATGAATGCTTTGTTTTGTCAAGAATCAGGAAATTTGGACAAAAGATGTGTGGAAACATTAAAATATTATTATGTATTACATGAAGTAGCAATATGGCCCTGCTAAATTGTTGACATTCACCAGTAGTGGAGATGATACACTTTTTAAACCTTTTTGTCTCCATAACAAGGAACTAATAGGTTTGAATTGTGAATTGTGTGAACTACATCATCTAAAAGTATAAACTGTTAGAGATGGGACACTTTAATATATTCATTTTAGGTTCTCAACGCCCCTTACGGGATAAGCATGCGGAAATGTTCTATTGATAGATGTTGATGAGACTCGAACAGGGAACTTCTACCTGTTGTCTAGTATGGTACTGTGAAGTGTTTGATTATTCCCTCGTTCTTGGTTGAGGGACTAAGCAATCTAAATCATTGCCATTCGTGTATGATTTCAACAGTAAGAAAGAGGGGCTGAGATTGACCAGCGCTTAGCAAGTGAGATAATTGCTGTTGTTGGCATAAGTTGCATGTTTCTTTCAAGTATAGTTAGTTAACAATTCCTTAGAACATGATAAGTACAGTTTACTTGATTGAAAACTTTCTCCTTTTGTGTCAAGTTTTCCAACAGCTACATGATGCTCCTTTTGCATCGTGAATCATCAATAATTGGTCGAGCTTCAGTTTTAATTGCTAAATGATGTTATGGTAAAGAATTATAGGACGGCTTTAATTGAGTTGTTCTTAAGTTCACCTCTATTTTGTTTTGCTGTAATTTATTCTTTTTTCTTGCATTGTGTTGTTTTTCCATGCTTTCAGATGTGATTAACTATTGAAAGGTTTTCAAGGTAGTGGTGCCTCTTCTTTCGTGGATTAAAATGATAATCGTTTAGTTTGAATTTGAACTTTTTTCAATAAGTGGTGTAGATACATGTTTTGAAATGAAGAACGAAATACTTCTAAGGCTAGCTCAATGCCTACTTATTATGTTTTGTATGTGCTCTGGAGTTTATCGTAATTTTCAGTCACTTGCTTGTACAAAGGCCGGGGCTTATTTAATCAATCACACTGATGAAATAGGCAGATATACTGCTGCGTGGATATGCAGGTTGGAATTCAAGGTGCGCACTTCAAGTCTTGGATGAAGTGTTCCCCAAGGTAATTGGTTGATGATCAAAGTGTGCTGTCCTTTTCCTACTTCCATGTTTGAATAATTTTATCTATGTTCCAAGACAATGTAGCATTTGCTAGGCAACTTCATGGAAATTATTGAAAATCATCTAACATAGTGTTCAGTTCCTCTATCCCGCTCATATTTAATGTTGTTCGCTCATATGTTTTTAAACTTAGGATGCAGCTGTACAGCCTTCTCTGGTCATAGTTTATTTTGGAGGGAACGATTCAATGGAACCTCACCCAAGTGGCCTCGGTGCTCATGTTCCTCTTCCTGAATATGTAGAGAACATGAGGAAGATTGCAATTCATCTGAAGGTAACACTTCTAAAATTGAGTTGCACGCCGTGAATATATTCCAATGTGGTCTGGATTAACATTAAAGAATAAGAATACCTTGTTTTTCCTCACAACAAGTCTGCACGGGAAACTGTAATATGTTTTTGTTTCAAATTTGACAATATGTATTTCAACCTTTTATTTTGGTGACACTTTCATTCATCCTATTCCCAGACCCCACATAGTGGGATTTCACTGGGTATGTTGTTGTTGTTGTTGTGTTTCATTCATCCTATAATAACTCAGTTCTCAGTCATCAGGTCAAATTAATGGTGATACAAACAGTATATTTGAGCCACTTGCTTTTCTTGGATGAAGTGTTAGCAAAATATTAAAATAAAGCGAATGTACACAGATATTCTGATAAAATCTAGTTAGCACTTCAGCATCAACCTTTTTTTTTTTTAACAATATTTAATTTGGTTTGATTTGTAACATGTATCTGCTGCACTACCAGAGCCTCTCTCAGAAGACTCGGATAATCTTTCTCACTGCTCCTCCGGTGAATGAGGCACAAATGGCTGAAGTATTTGGGTAATCCACGTAACGCTAAGCATGGAAGTTTTTTTCATGGTTTGTTGAATTTCTTATTGCTAAACTAGTGACACATGCTTCTCATTACTGCACATAACCAGTAATGATCTTGGTCGATCAAATGAATCCTGTCGGAAATATTCAGACGCTTGTGTACAGTTGTGCCAAGAGTTAGGTGTGAAGGTTATAGATCTTTGGAAAGCACTTCAACAGAGGGATGATTGGTTGACTGCTTGCTTTATGTAAGTTTTTTATTTATTCGAAATCACTTTTTGTGTTTTGTCATGCTGAACATGTAAAATTAACTGTCGCTTTGGCGATACAATATCCAGCTTCACACACTACATCAAAAATGATCATTAGCGACAATTAATTCTTAATTACCACTAAATATGTATTTTTAGCGGCAATTAACACTCTTTGTATATGTCCCTAAAGCCTTTAGCGACATTGGTTCTAATGGCACTTAACTAATGCCGGTAAAGACTTTATCACTCTTTATTAATGTTAGTATTTACTGCCGCTAAAAGTTGTTTTTGTTGTAGTGACATATGTGTCAATCAATTAAATTTGGAACTACCCTTCTTAAGATATCTACTTTAAAGAGTCAACTGGTTCAAGTTTAAATTTTGGTAGATCTTTCCTTTTGGCTAGTACCTGTAGTAATCAACTAAAATGCTACCATATCTTCTCGGTAAGGACTGTATCGCTGTTAAATGTTCTGAAAAACTTGAAAATGCAAGGGGATACTACAGATCTTTCTGTCATAAGTGGCATGTTTTGTTTGCTTGGATATGGACATAAGTGACATCAAATTTACTTGAACTATGTAACGAAGTAGGCATTTGTGAAGGAATGGACTTACATGGTTGTTATGGCTGCCTCGTGGCAATGGTGACGGATATTTGTTCGGATGGACTCTTTTTCCACGGGTTAGAAATCAAAGCATCTATAGATGAGCTTAGGTTTTCTCTCATTTTGCTCGTCATGTCATAGATCACTTACATGATCGAAAGCTCCACCGATCGGCTACCTACTAACCTTCTACCCTAATCCTTGATCTTCATATCTAGGGTCATGTCCTCAGTAAGATGAAGTTGTGCCAAGTTATGTCTAATCACCCTCCCCAATTATTTTCAGCCTAACCCTATTTCTCGTAACTTCTACTACAACCAAGCTCTCACATATCCTAACTAGTGCATCCTCGCCCCTCCTCTTCAAATGTCTAAACCACCTCAACCTCGTTTCCCTCATCTTGTCCTCCACGGAGGCCACTCCCACTTTGCCCCGTTTAACTCTGTTCCTAATCATATCTCTCCTAGTATGTCCACACATTCATCTAACCATTCTCATCTCCACTACCTTTATCTTCTGAACATGAGCATTCCCGAGTGACCAGCACTCTACCTTGTACAACAGTGTTGGTCAAACCACTACTCAGTATAACTTACCAATTGTTGAGCACAATATACATATTAAATTTTGTCAGTGGTTCTGATCATAGATCTAGCTGAATGATACCTTGCATCCTGGTTGTTTTTATACTAAACCTTCTTTGGCGCTTATTCTGTTGGCAATCATCATGTTTATGTGATATCTCCTTTCCTATTTGCTTCTAATGTTAGATCATCTTTGACACGTCCCGTTGGCAATCACCATCTTCATGTATAACTTTCTTGATTTGTTTTCTGAAGGGATGGAATACATTTATCATGTGAAGGCAGCGAAATTGTGATCAAGGAAATCTTGAAAGTTATCAAAGAGGCGGACTGGGAACCTAACCTGCATTGGAGATCATTACCTACTGAATTCCCCGAAATCTCTCCGTGTATCTGTGTTGATCCAGAGGGTTCGACGGCTATAAAAGTTTCAGAGATGGATTTTGCATGGCAGACTCAATGGCAATAGTTCAGACTCTGATTATTCATTTGAACTTGTCTTCATGAATCAGTTGGTTTTCTTACCATGTATGTGAATTCTTCCAAGAAAATATAATGCAAGTCTTCCCTATGAAATCAACTTATTACAACTCTTTGTTTTTTTTCTTTTTTCACTCTGTATTTGGTATCCGTTTTGAATTTCTGGATTGGCTGCATTCGCAGCCCCATAAGGTTCATTTACGGGGAAGCACTTTCTACAAGTATTTTCCCATTTATAAGGCTCAAACCTGAAACCTCTAGTTAATGATGAAGGCGTAGCTCCAACATTTTGATTTAATAGGTTCAATCTTCAGGTTTTATCACTGAACACATGAAATTATAGGTTCATAATCTATTATTTATTAAACATTTGTAAGAGGCAAAGACATGCCATTATTAAGATAAAAGATTCTTATAATATATGATGGAAAGGGATCCTTAATTATAAGTTTAAAGTTATTTTAAGCTAATTACCAAATATAATACTTAATTCTTTTCAAATATAACAATTTAGAAAAATAGAAGATCCGTGAATTTTAGGCTCATATTTTGGTAAATCTGATGTTATGCCTAGTGTATGTCAGCATAATGTATTAACATGACCCTTAACTTGGCTTCAGCGGACAACTATGCCCTCCAACTTTGAGTGTGCACAAATAGGCACTGAAACACGTATAAAATTGAACAAGTAGACACACGTGTCCTACATGGCATAATACGTTGGATGGCACATAGGACACAACATTGTCATGTAGGGTGCCATGTAGAACGAATGTGTCTATTTGTTCAATTTTATACAAGTTTAAGTGTGCTTGTGCACACCCAAAGTTAAAGGTAATAGTTGCCGGCCAACGTCAAGTTAAGGATCATAATTATGTATTATGCTTATATACAGCTGTATTTTCTATTTATCATATATACATACAATTGTACACAGACATACGGGTGCATACAACGGCATACAAGTATGTATATCACTAAATATTGTCCGTATGTCAAAGTATATTATTGTATGCCATGTGTATGTCAAGTGTATATATTGGTATGTATAATGATATATTATGATATACATGAAGAGAAAAAATTGTGGATATCATAGAAGAGAACTCTAACACGACTAGGGTATGTATAAAAGAGAAGACAAAATACCATTTTTTTATGAAACTAATTGGAAGTTATATATATAGGATCCCCTGAATTGAATTGGTCCATGAATCTAAGAAATGGTGAGAATTCTTGATCTCTCACAATATCTCTCTCAATTTGAAAATCGATGATATATATATATATATATATATATATATATATATTCATCTACTTAGTGGTAAAATTTGGATATCACTATGTCTATGTGATGATAATTTTCTTTAAAATGTCATGTTAACCCTTGAATGATCCCTAAAATATTATTTAATTAATGTTTGTGAATGATTGGTAGAGATGTGTGCAAAATAACAATATTATAAACCACATCTAAGAATAAAATAGAGATTATTTAGTGGTTGTAAACACATAATTGGCCTTAATAATTAGGCAAATACAAGTTGACTATTCTCTCACATGACTTTTTAGTCTTCCTTTCAAAGCTATGGGAAAAGAAAAAGTCTTAGCTTAATCTGAGATTACTTTCATTGTACTGCTGCTAATTTGATCGACCAATGACATTAAAAAGAAACGATTGAATTAATAATTAAAACCCTAGCTAGTTAAGTTATTACTATATAATGTACTTTTTACCAGTGTTAAGTAAAAGAACATAAGTACTTGAAATTGAACTCCAAAATTTTATAGCTAAACATGTTTTCCAAAGTTTAACTCCGCAAAAAAATCAAAAAATTTCAAGCCCAAACACATCGCATTTACCCTACCTAATAGGAAGATGCAATTCATCGTAAAATGCTGACAAAACCATCCACTACATTCATATACAACTCCAACCAGCTACATCAAATAATCTTAACGAAATACACGGAAAAGCCAACAAGAATCTCGTAGGATCGAAAAGTATATAAAAGAGTTCACAGTAAATATACAAGCATCCAAGAAATTTTTGTATATAATGACTATATGATACATCAAGGACAAATCTCAAACCAAGCATTTAGAGGACGACATGCCCAAACAAATGATAACATTACCAAACAAATGATACATACAGAAGGTGGTATTAAGGGAAAAAACTAAATTAACAGCAGCAAGAACAGTGGCAGCAGCAGCAGCAGTACAGAGTCGCCAACATCCAACTTCCACTGTAGAAATCAAATTTAGTGGTGTTTGCCTCCTCCAAGAATAATATGAAACAAAACTAGGCAACATACACCACAGTTCAAAGCCTCAACATTAGTGATAGACCAGAGTAAGTCTCAAATACGGTCAGATACGTGCACTGCTATCCAATCAAAACCTTTAACTGGAGAGCTGGAACCTCCCACTAGGCTTTTTCCTTCTCCACCCCTGCAAAGTTGAAAATTGTTTAATTTCTCCTCCATCTTAAGAGCAAGGACTTCAGATATCAGACAGTAACAGAGACTTACAAAGGCAGCATAGTAAACAAATGTCAGACCAGCTAAAACAATGAATCCAATTTGAAACACGTTGTACCTGCGAAGACATCTTTCCCCATTCATAACATGATTCTTGCAGCCAGAAAACCAGCTCTTGGTGAAAATCTAGAAACAACAGCAACTTACTTGTATAGATACTTAATTCCACGAAGAGATTGCAGATTGTGACCAAATATTTCTTGAGCTGCAGTGGCTTGAGCATAGTATGCAAAGGCCGTGGCGCAGAACTGAATCACACTGCAAGTGCAGAAAACAAAAGATCATACTACCAAACTTTTACACCAAGTGAAAGCAGGAGAAAGGTGGTTATCAATCCAAAAACTGCAGATTGGCTAATACCCTTTCAAAAACCAGAATATTAAGTGAACATATATTTAGCATCCACGAATTTCATATCTTCTATATACCACCTATCAACTCAGCCAAGTATTTAATAGATGAAAACATTATCCAACAAAGTAGATGAAGCTATCTGTTTTTTATTTAGAAATAAAGGGGGCAATGCACGTCCTTTAAACAAGTGCCTCATAAAATTCAGCACAGAAGTTTCAGCATATCCTGTCAGAGTAATCCTTTCTTTCCTTTCCATAGTTGCTTACATATGGTGTAACTAGTAAATGGTCTAGAACCACAATACCCCCAAGTTAGATCAAAGCTACAACAATAATTCCCAGTTCAACTTATAAGCAGCAGGCTGCTTCTTTTGTAGGATCTAGCCATAACCTGGAGGACCTGATTTAGCATGTTGTTTCATGCCTCACTTCAGAGTTCAGCCAAATATCAACACTCAATTTCCCAATAAATTGAATCCTAGCTGGTACATTAAATGCTTTACTATTTGCATGGACAACCCAAAGTGTCCCACACACCAGTGGTCTAAGCACTTGTCCTTCAGATATTCATCATTAAGATCAATTATTACACCGCTGAAAATGGAACAAATACATAAGAAAAATTGAACAGCACTAATCCTACCTGATGGAGCAAAGAAGAATAAGGCCCACATTGAAAAGAAAGGAGTTCATGAGCGTAGCTCCCCACCTGTAAATAGTGGTCCAGCACAGCAGTGAGACAGGGAAGACAGAGGAAAGCAGGTGGCAAACAGATTCAATAAAGTATAATTTCAAACAGCAGAAGAAATTTACTTCATTGGGTGAATCGTAACAAAAACTAATCTCAAGCCAATCATCATTGCTCCAGCAATCACCGCAAGCAGAAGGTAGAAGCAAAAAAATGCAAAAGCTGCAGTGCCCAAAAGACCTGGAGAAATATCAGAAAAAAATACCATCACATTTCATGTTATCAGTCACCATACGTAGCAAATAAGGCAGGGGAGAGAAAGGTTGAAGGTACCCCAAATATCATCTAGTTTGATGAAAACCTCATTAAGGAAGGAAGAAAGTGGAGGATCAATAAGAAGATATATCACGATATGGGCAACCCAAGCTACAGAGACAATCAGCCTGTTTACATGAACCAAAAAACACAGATTCACTACATACCATCTATTTATGTCACAAATTATTCCAAAAGAACTAGTGGAATTAAATTCCATCACATTCCCACATACCCTAAAACGCCTAGAATGAGTTTTGCCAAGTAACCTAGAACCGTCATTGCCCAAGCAGTCTCAGCCTGCCAAAAAGAGGCCATCAAACTAGTTTGCTCAACAAAGATACTTTGGCAAGGTATGAAAAATAAGATTTTAGCCTGCCAAGTATAAAAGCACGTCTCTTTACCTTTTCACCTTGAGGATACATTTCCTCGAGAGCCTTGACATCGTCTTCAAGAAGAAGAACCTCCTGCAAGGTAAAACAAAATATCATTTATCACACTAACATAAAAAGAAACCAGTATTTTTCAGTATATTCATTTCTTGATATATTAATCTGACAAGAAAACAGAATCTTCATCCAACATCCTAAGATAAATGAGATAAAATTGACATGAGGTCTGACATAAAATCATCAATAACTTAATGTAGAATTTCGAGGCAAAATGGATCATAGATATCAAGAGGAGTGTCACTTGCATACACAGATTATGGACATCGATTGGTCATATTAAAATAGCATAGCATGGTTTATTCAGCCTTTGCGGGAGAAGCGTCGAGCTCAACTTATAAAAAGTTCTATTTTATTTATTTTTATTTTCAAATTTCATAAAATGTATAATGGCTACTTGAACAGTGATTATCACCTCACCTCCCACCCCTTTTTCCTACTTACACAACAGATACTATTTGCGGAGTCATACAACTTGATATTCAATTAGAAACTATTCAAACATTTCTATATTTTACTTTTGTTGTGCTGTGAAGGAGGGGTGTCATTCCCCTATCAACAATATTATGTTTACTTATATTCTTGATATTTGTTTTGTAGGAATTTGTTGTTGATTCTTGTGAATTGAAATGGATAGATTTTTGAAGAAACATATTTCTTTTCAACCAAGTTCTAGTTTTAGATATAATTCTCCGCGTCTTATAGATGAGTTTGATTTGTAGTCACTTAAACCCGATCCTTGAGAAAGAATACCAATTGATAAATATAGCCTAGAATACGGGATGAAGTGAAACTATATTCAACAAGGGCCTTGTCAACCTGTTGTTTTTAATTTCCTCAAACTAAATTCAAGAAGAAAATGCATCGATTTAGTTCAACATGGTTTGAGGGTTAATATTCTAGGTGGATAGAGAATTGTGTGAAGAGAGATGTTGCATTTTGCTTATGTTGCTATTTACTTAAAAATGACTATCCAAGAGGGAAATGC
This sequence comes from Solanum stenotomum, assembly GCF_019186545.1. NCBI lineage: Eukaryota > Viridiplantae > Streptophyta > Magnoliopsida > Solanales > Solanaceae > Solanum > Solanum stenotomum. Next base: position 49,716,090 of record NC_064288.1, read on the forward strand.
GGGTGATTTTTTCACAAAAATAGATTTTAAGGGTTGGAATCATAGTTCGGATTTCGGAACGATTTGATTTATATGTTGGTGAAGTAAACAACATCCACAATAGGTGTTTCAACAAGATGCTAGATTTGGAGAATCAATCTCAATCCATTCAAGTTGCTTTTGACAAGCAATCTAAGAAAACAAGAAGTGAGCATCAAATTCGGTTAGAGGCTTCTACTAATGTGGCAAGGTTCCTCTTGGAATTTGGGTTTATCTTTTCGAGGTCATGATGAAAGTGAATCTTCAAAAAGCTAAAGGCCTTTTTCTAGGTTTTTTGGAATGGCTTGAAAAAATGCTATGATGTCTTCTCCAAAAATTCAAAAGGATATTGTGAGTGCTTGTGCACAAGAAACCATGAAAGTATAATTGATGACTTGGATGGAGATTTTTTTTGGAATATTAGTTGATGAATCCAAGAACATATCACACCATGAACATATGGCCCTTACTTTGCGATATGTTAATAAAAAGGCAAAGTGAATGAACAAGTTATGCGCTATTATTCGTGCTGGTGATACATGGCACAATCTTTGAAGGAAACAATATGCTCTTTGCTTTGGAGATACTCTGAGTGTATCCAAAATACGTGGACAAGACTATGATGGGGCATCAGGCATGTAACATACAGGGGGAGATAAATGATTTTTCAGCTTTCATTTTGCAGGAAACTCCATCGATATATTGCATTCACTATTTTGCTCACCAATTAAAATTGACACTTGTACCTATTGCCAAAGAAAATTTGCTTGTGGACAACTTTGCTATAATTGCTAAAGTGTTGAACGTGATTAAAGCATCATTTAAGTGTAGAGATCAACTTCGGGACCATCAAGCAGAAATGTTGGAACAACTATTAGAAAGCAATGAAGTTCAAAGTGGAAAAGGTTTAAATCAAGAACGAGAGCTTCTAAGACTAGGTGACACTCATTGGGATCTCATTTTACAACATTGGTTCACTTTGTTGTTTTATTTTCATCTATAGCTCATGTGCTAGATACAATTAAATGTGGATGATAAAAATGAAAAGAACATTCAGAGAAACCATGATAAAAATAAGATATACCTTTTCGACTGCCTTCACATTCTTCCGCCATTTTCTTCCCTTACTTCCGCTCCTTTCTTCTTGATGAAGCGCATCAGTTGCTTTCTTCAATTCTTTTGCTTTTTTACCTAGCTCGGTAGCTTCCTGCAAAATCAAAATGAAGCATCATGAGTCATGACACCAGCGTGTATACCTTTCTTTATTTAATTTTAAACATCCGAGCAGGAAAATATGCAAAGAGCTTCTAACAGAAGAAAATACCTTGATATACTGTGACCGTGTAATAACAGCCTTTGGACGCCTGATGAACGAAAATATAAGTCCCAGCGGGAGACAAGCAATGCCAACACCACCAAAAATCTGGATATAATATGAGAAGCAGATAAGTCAGTACCAAACACGCATATTAGGGTGGCGGGTTCTCTTCTTTGTCCTCCAATGCTGCTCCTCAACCTCACAAGAACCGATCACCCTAACCCCCTCAACTATAATAAGAAGACACAACAAAAGATGCATGGTCAAGTAGCCACCCTTACAGAAAATTTATTTATATTCAACTGCAAACGACGGAAAAATTCCTCAACTTGATTCTAAATTCTACACTTAAAAACCAGCTAAGTGATATCTCAGAAGTTCTCCATATTAAGAGGCATTATACCAAAACAGAAATGACTGAAGAACTGAATATTCAGTCTCTTCATCACAACAATAACAATATTCAAGTGTCTAAAATTAAGTATTGTCATACCGTGAAAAGTACAGATCCAACAATGGTAGCCAGAGCAACGACATATTCAGGAAAAGTAGCACGCATAGTCCAGGTTGTCTCAGAGGAAGCATTAGCAGAATATGCAGAACACTGGTAACAATTGAAGGCAAGGATTAGAATGGCGGCTTTGGAACAAGACATTAAACTACTTATCGATGCTTACATAAGCTCAACTAACTAAGAAACAAAAACATTCAAATTTGCACCAACCTGACGGGCACCATTTCCAACACATTGTTGACCATTGTTAAAATCAAATGAATTCGGAAAGGAAGTGGTGGCTGATGACAGGTGTCTTACAGTGAAGTCTGCCTTTCCAGCGAGCCCTGATATACTCAAAAGAGGGGTAGATAAAGATCAGAAAAGATGTGTGATGAACAACAAAACCAAAGCAAATTACCCGAACTTAAGCAAATTAAATATAACTTGACACTTCAGTATACTTATCAGGAAAAAAAAAATGGTAAAATGTGCAAGGAGATCCACAAAGTTAGAAGCAATGAAGGTAACAAATTGCAATTGAAAACTATATAAACCCTAAGGAAAGGGATGAATGTAACTATGTAAGTAAAGTATGTTCGCCATTGCATAATTAAGCGAAGAGCAAGGTGCCAGATTAGCAGCAGTTTTGGGGTCGCAAAAGTTTATAACTACTTGCAGTGGCAGTATAATACTTGATGACATGCGGCATGCGGTGGACAAGATCACATCCCCCTCTCTATTGGTCCTTCAGCAGTATCCACAAGTAAAAAATGCATAAAGTTTCAAAATCTGGCCCAAAAATCACACTTCCATATCTGATCAAAAATAGATCCAAGTAGCACTACAACAACTAGAGTGGCAAAGATGGGAAAATCAGTGGGACGGTTGTGATTGAGCCACAAACCAGATGAGACATTCTTGACACCATCTTGTGTATAATCAGGAGTATTTAACTTATAATAAGAAAACTAAAATGGCAAAATACAACTCCTAACTCTAGGCATACAATCCCCATAAACAGCATCCAATTATTCTTCTTTTCGTATTTGTCCCGTCATCTATAGGGGGCAAAATTCATGAGAAAAAACTCCTAACTGAAGAAACTGTAACACATGATACTGAAGTCCAAATAAGAAACACAGCAACTACACATGATAGAGAAGCTCAAATAAGAAACACGACAACTCCCTCAATAAGCTCTGGTAATTTGAACAATTAGACAACTAAAGTAAGTATGTGAATGTGACCTTTATACCAATTTCATTCCATATCCAAGACTCACACTTTTAACTCTGCCTATGAGAACTTCGCAATGCAATCGTCAGTTCAAACCACAATAAAGAAAGAGAATGTAGGTTAACTGCTAACAGTAGCCAAAAGATACTCTTAACTCTTGCATTTAATGGATACAGATAATTCATTGAGTCAACCCAACTAATTTTGGTATATGGCATAGTTGATTGTCATCTAAAATACCCAACTCCGTACCCAAATTCTGGCATTTCCCCATCAAAATTAACTAGTCCCCAAGCTCACCCGACATCACATTAGTATCCAAAGATAGAAATGCACAGCATATTATACATGTCAACAAGTCTCATCAACACACAAAGTTACTCGAAACTTACCATATAAAATTCCAAGCAACAAAGCACACACAATTGCTGTGACCAACACCCAACACATTGCACTTTTAAGCCTTTTGGCAATTGTCCTACAGAATACAGAAAATCAAAACATCAGAACAGCAATTCCATACCATACACATCATGTCCAAAATTGTTCGAATACACGTACTTATCCTGGTCGCCTTCGTAGTAGAACATAGCAAAAGGAATGACGAAGAAAACGAGAATAGCATCAACAATGTAGATAGCAAGCCATAGTTGCTTCATCGGGAGCGTGAGATTACACGCTCCATTATAAATCGCGTGTTGACAAGCCTGCCGATTTGCAACATCGGCCGGTAACATGAGAATAGAAATGGCAGCGATTGAGAGGCCAAAAACGACAACAAATTTGGGGAAATAGGCTTGATTAGCATCATCAGGATGCTGATAATTGATGAGAAGATAGACATTGAATATGAAAACGAGAATACATACGACTATGGCTACAATAACCAAGGCGAGATTGAAATCCCCCATTGTTGTGTGAAGATTTCTCGATTCGGATCAATTTTGAAGGTTGATTCGAATCGGAACAACGTGTGAATGAGAAGAATTTAGGGTTTGGGTTTGAAATTTGATGAACAGAGGCCCTTTTTCAGATCTGGGTTTTCGAAAAGAAGGAGAAAAAGAGAACGGGCGGATTTGCTCCGGTAGCAGTTTGATGTGTTTGAGCTGGAGAGTTTTGAGTATTACTAATTTACCCTTTTTCAAAAATAATATTTTTTTTTTCTCTAATAAGTATTTTTGATCTGCCAACAGCAATGGAACGTAGAGAGACTCGAAATATGTCTTCTAATTTTGGTAAGCACAAGTAGATATCTTAAATTTATAAAAAGTTGAATAACTAGACATATTAGTGATTTGTGTTTCTATTTCGTGAATATTTCATCATTTCTTTAATATTTTAGTAAAATATTATGTAGATATAAAATAGTGATGTGGGTCAATTTTTATATTTAAAAAATATGAAATCATCATACAAAATTTTCAAATCAAGTTTTTTTGAATTAATTTTATGTCGTGATTTAAAATTACGAGATGAAATCACTAAACGGAGGGCTTAAATGTAATTTGAAATATATTAGTAGAGGGAACAGGCTGGCAAAAGTAAGGCATTATTTGTTGTTTCCAACGGTTTCGCTGGATTAGAAAATTTTAAAATATGCACTCTATGCTCTCCACTCAGACAGTCGCCCATTATTTTCTACTCCTTTTTTTTTTTCACTTTTACTACGGTCGAAATTATACGTCGTGTTTATGAAGAAAAAAAATAAAAAATAAAAATTTGTAAAATTTATCTATTTTGCGATTACTTTATGATGTATGTTGAAAATTAAACTCGTTCAAATCTTTTCAATCTCTCTTCGATTTTAGTAGGATTAGTTGATTTTTTATTTATTTAAGAGTTATCTAACGATTATCATAATTAATAAAATTAGATAGAATTAAATATTCATAAGTTAATATCCTACCACCAATCAACACAAGCAATATACTCATAATGTTTATCATAACCATGTATCATCTTATTTTAATAAGAGACGTATGAAAATTAGGAGTATTAAATTTGTATATGAAATATAATCTATAATTGATTTTGTTAAATAATCAAGTTTGTATACTTTAACACTTTTTGTAATACAGATAGTGTGTTTTAATTGTACAAGATTCTATTAAAAAGGATTTAATACTTTTTGTAATACAAATAGTGTGTTCTAATTGTACAAGATTCTAAAGGATTTTGTTCTATATAGGTGACCATAAAAGTTTCAAAAATATCTTTTTTTTCTAAAGATCTATAATTGAATATACCAAATAAACATTATGAACACCTCAAAGTCTAGTACCTACAACTAATGAATATATTTTTATCTAACGTTGGATTATAATATATTCTTTTTGAAAAATTAAGGACTGCAATATTATTTTTAAAATATGGATTATAATATTGCTTGGATTATAATTTTATTTTTAAAAATAAAATAAAATAAAATAAATATGTATTTTGAATTTTAAAAAGTGGATTTGATCAATTTTTAAGATACAATTTTTTGTCACTCTCAAAATTTCTACCCCTCCGGCTTGAATAAATAGTCACTTTAGGTCAGAAATACTTGTCATTTTAAAATTTTAAGACTAAAATTTACAATTGTTTTCAAGTATGATTTTAATATTAAAGAGTATGAATAATATTTTAGAGGAACTAATCAAAATTGCTTTAATTAAATAGGAATAATTTAGTAAATTACATCGTGTATATTTATTTTAATTGGTGTAAAAGAGTTAACACGGCAATTAAAATAGAATGGAGGGAGTGACGACATTGATTTTTGTTTTGATAAATTCATATTGAATTTTGGATTAAATCGTAAATTTATAATATATCGATCAAGTCAATTTTTTTATTAATAAATGGATTAATGTTTAACTTAAAATATAAATTAAATGAAGTCTAATTACATTTGGTTCAGACTATTAAATTGACAAGACAAGTCCAAAGCATACTCTTTAAAACCAAAGTCCGCTAGAATTACTTGAAGACCAAAAACTTCAAACTCTAACTCATGCTTATATAAAGGGATCTTCATAAGGGCAGAAAAAAGAAGAAATACAAAGAGAAACTTTGTTCTTGAGTGGTGTTATGCAAGTCTCATGTATACAAAAAAGTCTTCGTTTCCAAGTGGCGAGCTGCAAGTTTTCATATTGTGATCAAAGTTCGATTTTGCATTCGTGGTGAAATTCCAACTAGTATTCCATTGATTCAAGAACAAATCAATACTCTTGAATTGAATCGTAAGAAGAAAAGTGAGAGGATTTCATCTTTTTATAAAATATTTTATAAAGACGGTAATCCCTCATAAGTTATTGAAATCAAATAATACTATTTTACTTGTTTAATTAAAATTTGTCTATGATTTGTGAGCATGCATAGAAGGAAATGTGGATTTTCTTGACATCTGAATATGAATATTTATGTTCACTCACCTTTATGAAATTAGAGTTGGATTATGATGACATTTCGTTATACTAATTATTTGAATTGTGTATTGAACTAATACAAAGTTTTTGTGCAATTAAAAAATTGAAATGAGTTGATTGACTTATAAAAATCGTGTATATCATGATTATGTATGTATTATTCTAGGATAGATATTGCATGACTGTATATCTCGTGCGCACATGCACATAGAAAGAAAGCAGGTGTATACACATATTAAGTCAATATAATCTATCAAATTATGAGTAATGATTATTCTATAAAGAAGGCAGGTGAATACAAAACACATACATAGTCTTCATATCATCATTTTTAAATATTATTAATTGTTGAAATACATGAAAGTGATGGATTACATGTTGAGAAACTACTTTATTTCTTCCTTGATGTTGGTTGGGTTCAAAAATCGTATTGAATTGGCGGTTGTTGTTTTATAGCTACTAATCTGTGTCTTTCATAAATGCAATTCTAATAATGATAACTAATTTTGATAGAGCAGTATAAGAATGACCCTCGTCATTACTTCATTTGAGGGTCAATCGATGATGTTATTTAGTACAGTATATTTTGATATTCGTTCTTCTTTTCTANTTCTTCAACAAAATGGTGAGATACATGTTCAAAGATCCATTCAAGTGATAATCTTGTAACTTATTCACTAAAGATTGCCAACATCAATATTTGAGAAGTTGTGTTACAAGATAGGAATGCATTGTTTCCGAGATATCAAGTAAAGTTTTTATCAGGGGGAGAAAAATATGTGTTGTACTCTTTTCCTTAACCATGGTTTTATCCCAATTGGGTTTTTCTAGTAAGGTTTTTAACGAGACAATATTCAAAGCGTATTAAAAAATATGTGTACTCTTTTTCCTTCACTAGGATTTTTTTCCACGGGGTTTTTTCCTAGTTAGGTTTTAACGAGGCATATTATCTATGGACATCCAAGGGGGAGTGTTATAAAATAATATATTGTGGATGTCCACTACATCAAGAATTACTCCATTACTTTCCTCCATTATGAAGATAACCATAACCTCCATAACTTGCACCTTTATAACCATTATTCTTGTAACCTTTCACTTCCATAACCTCCCCCATTATATTCATGTTAATGTCATGTTTATGACTAACCTTTTGTATGCCTCTATGTTACACTATAAATAGAGGTATAATGGTTCATATTCTATAGATGTGAAGATTTAGTGTACACTTGAAAGAAAGAAAGTTATCTCATATTGTTCCTCTTGTCTTATATTCTTCTTGTCTTCATCTTTATATTATTCTTTTGTTCTTAAGTTTTATAATATAAATTTATAATATGTCGATCAAGTCAATTTTTTTGTTTAACTTGCAATAATATGAATTAAATGAAGTTTAATTATATTTGGGCCAGACTATTAAATTGACAAGACAAGTCCAATACTCTTCAAAATCAAAGTCCGCGAGAATTACTTGAAGACCAAATACTTCAAACCTTAACTCATGCTTATGTAAAGGAATCTTTATAAGGGCAAAAAAAAAAAATACAAAGAGAAACTCTGCTCTTGAGTTGTGCTATGCAAGTCTCATGTATACAAAGAAGTCTTCATTTTCGAGTGGCGAGCTCCAAGTTTTCATATTGTGATCAAAGTTCGATTTTGCATTCGTGGTAAAATTTCAACAAGTATTTCATCGATTCAAGAACAAAACAAAGCTCTTGAATTGACAACCATAAAAAGAAAAGTAAGAGAATTACATCTTTTTATAAATTTTTTTTATAAAAATTGTAACCCTCATAAGTTATTGAGATCAAATAGCACTATTTTACTTGTTTAAAATGAGCCTATGAATTGTGAGCATGCATAGAAGGATATGTGGATTATCTTGATATCTGAATATGAAAATTTATGTTCACTCACCTTTATGAATTTAAAAGTTGGATTATGATGGCATTTTGTGATACTAATTATTTAAACTGTGGATTGAACTAATATGAAGATTTTGTGCAATTGAAAAATTGAAATGAGTTGATTGACTTATATAAATTGTGTATAGCATGAATATGTATGTGTTATTCTGGGATCGATATAGCATGACTACGCGCGCGTACACTCACATATACATAGAGAGAGAAAGCATGTGCATACACAACATATACAAAATAAGTCAATATAATCTATTAAATTGTGAGTCCTGATTATTCGATAAAGAAAGCAAGTGTATACACAACATATACATAATATTCATATCATTATTTTTATATATTAATTGTTGAAATATGTGAAAGTGAAGGATTACATGTTGATAAACTACTTTATTTCTTCTTTGATGTTGGTTGGTTTCGAATATCGTATTTGTAGCTACTAATTTGTGTCTTTCATAGATGTAATTTTAATAATGGTAACTAACTTTAATAAAGCAGTATAAGGATGACTCTTGTCAGTACTTCATTTGAGGGTCAATCGATGATATTGTTTAGTACATGTGTTTTTTGGCACTCATTCTTCTTTTCTGCTCCTCTATATATTGTGCGGATTTTAAGCCTGGTACTAATGGCAGGTGATCCTCATTTCAACTGCAACTCACTGAAGTTTTTGACGTAGCGACTTGTTATTCCACAACATTCAAACTTATCTCTTATTGCATCTTCTTAATCTTTATATTTCACACAACGTAGCATTTTAAATCATGTTCTTGTGTTCTTAGAAGTTTGGATTCATGTCACCAAATCTTGGAATTATGATTATTATTTTTCCATTCTTATCTTTGACTTTATGGAGAAAAATAATTTGCTTAAGACTTGTTTCACTTTCTAAATTTCTTTATTTTTCGCATTTGTGAATATTCGACGGGATTAGCGTAAGTGTCATCATGGTTCTTGATTTTTGGGTTGTTACCCCTGTAAGTTATGAATTTTTTAAGGTATAATATTTTGAAATTGAACTCTTATCTTGTAAGGTAAAACTTCTATTTTGCAATTTATTTATTTTTATGTTGAAATTATTTTTGACTATTTTTTAATTACTTAAATAACAAAAATTAAAAATCATCAATTTAAGAGGAGCATCATTGGTTATGGAAATCACACGGCTTACTTACATTCTTCGAGACACCAACTAAAGCTGCACAATGCTCTTTTTCTTTACTTAGATAATATTTTATCTTCTCACCTCATCGAGAATTCAGTTCTTCATGATGCATATATTTATCCACTCAACTCATCTTTACCACTTAATTTCAACATGTTTATTTGATCCTCCTAATTTTGCCTATCAGTCCATTATTTATGCGCGTGAGTTCGATAGTATAAATTCTTTATAAGTCTAAAAAATGAGAAGTCAATATAAAGTAAAAAACGAAAAGTTCTTTCTAAATCAATAAGGGACACTTTCTTTTCGAATGCTACAAGTTTTCTAACATATTTCACATTTTATCTTTAGATATTTGAAAGTAATAAGTGAAAACAATCGAGTTGAATCAATTTTAAAAGGTCCAATAAACTTTCAAATTTTGTCATGTTTGCATCAATTTTTCCAAGTAGATGGACTTAAAATATATGTCATAAAAACATATGAAAAAGAGCTTGGAAGTAATTAAACAAAGAAGAAGAAGTAAAAGGAGAGAGCACGTGTTTTTTTCCTCTACATTTTTTTATAATCATAATATTTAAGTCAACTTACACGTATCTCAATCAATTTTATAAAATATTTATCATCTCTGACCAACACAGTTACAAAGTACCACATATCATTCACCTTAGTCCTTTGGTTGATTAATTTGCATTGTACTCATTTGGATATGAATCCCACAAAGGATCAACTCAATAGTATAAGAGAACATGATAACTATGTTTGAACATTTATACACTTCCATTTTCCAATGGAAACACTATCATTTGTGGGACTTATCTCTCCCCACTTACAATAAACTTTAATAACAAATAAAAAAACTAAAAGAAAAATGTAACAATAATGAAGGAAGAAACATTTAGCCAATAATAAATATAATATGTCCCACTTTAGAAGCTAAACATTTTTTCTTCATTAACTTCATACGAATTAAGCTCGCTTTCTCTCTTATCTTTCTCGATCGAAAGCTAAGCGTACCAAATCGTCTAAGAAAAATCTAAAATAAAAAAATATTCTTTTTTACGAATTTAGATATTAAAACGACGACGAAAATTGTACCAATTTTTCTTGCAAATCCCAACTATTTTCCAAGTGTTTTTCTCAAAGCTAATTGTCTCTTGTGATCTCCCCTTCATCATCTTCTTCTCTTTATTTACTTCCTCTCAAGACTCTCAATGCGTTTTGTAATAAGAAAAATAAATAAATTTTGTTTTTCCAATTTTTTTATCCTCTTTAAAATGTAGAAATTTCAATTTGTTAATATAATTTAGTTTTGTTGTTAAATATAGTAAGTTGAGTTTTTTCCGGTAATAAGTTTATTCCTTACCATTAGTATATTTAGCATGGAATTATTTTGATGGGACAAAACTTTTTAAAAATTCTAATGGATTGCATTAGCTTGTATTAAAAAAATAAAGAAATAAAGGGTTGGTAATTATTTATTTGCTTATCCATTTCTTTTTTATATGTGATTGTCCATTATTTTAGCATTTTTTCTCTCTCTCGCACACACAACTCTACTTTGATTTATTTTTGGCTATATTATTTTTAAAGCCTATCTCTTGAATTACAAGGATTAGACAACAAAAATGTATGTCACTTTAGAACTACAAAAGGAAGGTATTTTCATTCCCATTTATGCATAAAATTAGATAAAAATTGACAAGATGTGCGCATTTTTCGTTATAATAATTTGATTTGATAATAGTGTCACGATCAAAAAATAGACGCGCTGACATTCGTTTATTCCCACCAAGATAAGTCAGCCTCAATCCAACGAAACGAAAGAAATGTGGAAAGAAAACAAAAATGAGATAAGAGTGGAAAATTTATTCATTCTAGTATAACCCCAAATCTTGGTTATCACGTGTACAAACCACTGATATAAAAGTGTGGAATTTAAAGATAAGTACAAGTCTCAATGTCTTTGTTTCTCAAATAGAACAAAGCATAAAATAAGGAACAAGAGGGATCGTCGAGATAACAAACAAATACCTCTCAAAAGTCTTTTGACAAGCCTCGAAAGTAGGAGAAGAAAAAGAGCAATCACAGGTACCGAGCTCGCAACTTACACAAGTGTAGAAGCAAGGAGTGAGTACCAACCAACACGGTACTCAGCAAGTAACCAATTAAACAAGGCAAAACTAGCTAGAAAATGAGTACTTCTTTCATCCTAACCGAACCTCATCAAATTACAACCTGCATAGGAATCAACCCAACCTAGAAGTTTCACAATACACAGTTCACAAGACTTAACAATCACAGTTGAACAACCAACAAGTATCAAGTATGTCAATCAAAAGTATCAAATATGTCATTCATAAATATCAAGTAGATCTCTCTCAAGTGTTAGATGCACCAAATCACAATAGTCAAACTCTCGCTGGAACCATTTTTCTTTGGCACAATATCACTAGCCAGATCCGTTTCCCTTCGACTTTATATCACATCACTAGCCGAAATCATTTCCCTTTGGCTTTATATCATATCACTTGTCAGAGCCATTTTCCTTCGGCATACTATCACTAGGAAGTATTTTCCTTCGGCTTTATATCACATCACTAGCCGGAACCATTTCCCTTTGACTTTATATCATATAACTTATCAGAACTATTTTCCTTCGGCATATACATCACATGTCTTATCACGATGCACAATAATCAATGCAAATAAGTAGTTTCATATCATAAGGACGAGACAACAACTCAAGCAATTCGAGTCCACATTAATGCCATCAAATTATTCCATCAATCAACCAAATAGGGTCCACAACAAGGTAATTCACAAAGCATTATGATCAACATGTTGCCTTTTCATTAATCCCATTTTTATTCCTTAAGATTAATCAAGTGAAACAATGAACTCATCACCTCATTCTCATTTCTCCCCAACACACGCAATGAAAGGAAATACAAGTTTCTACAAGTTTTATAAGGTTTAGAAAGTCTTTTCCCTTAATTCAATCAAATAGTCAACTAAACTTGAGTCTTCACTTTCCAAATAATTTCCAAATCCACCCAATCAATTTAAATCAAGTAATCACAATAAGATTTAGGAAATAGCAACACCCAACTCATACATTTTGAAAAATGGGTCAAGCAACTCAAAAACTCAATTCCAAAAATGAGGTTTGAGTTCGAAAATCTTTAGTTGAAGATGTTACCCAAGACATTTGAAACTCATTGGTGAAAACCATTTCGAAAAAAGAATTAAAATCAGTTCACAATCACCATTTTAGTTCAAAATCATTAATTTGATTTGCTGAAACCGAAAAAAAAAATGATGAAGAAATTCTTCTATGATCATGAATTTCGTTAATATGATTGAGTATTTTTGGGTTTTCATTGTATAGATCCAGAATTTATGGGTTAAGTCGTAGTTATGAGATTCGACGAAGAATCTGATTAAGAGATCTGAGCTGGATTTTCAGATGTTGAAAGTGAAGTTTATTCAGTTTGTATCGGGTTTGATGTCGTCGTCACAGATGAGGATAGATCAGGTGGTGATAGATGGGTGAGGGTGGAAACGAAGGTTGGGGCTGGAGGAAGGTTGACGGAGGATGGTGATTGGTGTGGTGGAGAAGGAGGAGAGGGAGAGGTTTTGCGAGAGATTTGAGAGGATTTGTGTCGGAGTTCAAGAAAATGGATAAAACAGAAGATGAAGAAGTCTTTTCTATAACTTGCAATCGATAAGTCGAAAAGAGAAAATATTTGAAATTCAAAAATAAAGTGATGAAGATAATTGGTAATACCATGGAGTGATTTTAGGCGTGAAAAAAAAGAAAAAAAATCGTGGGGTGATAGTTTACAGTGATGTATTCGGAAAAGTGAGAAATTGTGGGAAAAAATATCTTTGTAATTTTTTGGAATGGTAGGGAATAATAAAAAAAAATAGGGTAAAAATGACGTGTAGATGCTTGAATGAAGTACCAATTACTTTGATTCAATCATAAATCTTATCAAGTTTATAGTAGAAACTGAAAATAATAATAGTTGTTACAAAAAAAACTTCTCTAATCAAGCAAGTAAGTCAAACAAATCACTAATCAATTTATTGATATAACTAGGAACAAAACACAATGCCGCAAGCTCGACTAAACCTAGTCATCCATACCACAAGTAACAAAAAGGCGGATTCTCAAATAGTACATGACTATTTTAACAAACGAATCAAACATCAAACAAACGAAGATCACTCATGAATTCAAGTAACATCACTAAATTTAGAAACAAAAAAAAAAACATTCGAAATGTATGACTTTGAATCTAATTATTACAACGCATGAAGTTCAATATATTAGGAATCAATATATGTTTAATCAACATTTTCTGGAGGTGCTTGTGTGGAGGAAGAAGCATTGTTTTCCACTTGCGATAAAGAATTTTTCAAATCAAAATCAACGGATTTCAACCAAAGCTCGAGTTCATTCACCTCTTCTTCATTAAATTCCATAATAGATTCCCACATTTTTTTCATGTTAGTTTCCTCAGTGCCAGATGTCGGATTAGATAGACCCCTTTCTATGATATCGAGCTCGTCA
>NC_064288.1:49730447-49913270 GCF_019186545.1 Solanum stenotomum
AAAAAAAGTTTATTGATAAAACGCTCAAGAAAATGTGGTGCTTATAAAAATGAAATAAGATGATTATTTATACAAAAAATTCTTCATAGTTATGATAAATTTCTAGCCAAATAGTACAATAAAAAGTAGATTTCTTGCAAAATGCAAAAATTATAGTAACAAAATAAATTTATATGGTAAGAAAATCAAGTTTTTAGTCAAATAAATAAATATTTCAATATGGTTAATAAATTTTGGTAAGCTAATGAGAATATATTTGTTGAAATAAAAGAGTAAAGCTCATTTTCCCCCTTAAGATTTTGAATTTGAGAAGCGATACCCCTTCACTTTTGAATAAGATGATAAATGAGAAAAGTACACTAAATAGCATAAAAAGTTAAATATTACACTCACATACCCCATTTCTTAATAATTTTAAATATACACAGTCGGCACAAAAAATTTACACCGCATAGCCTCCCGCATAAGGTTACATATATATGTATATTAATATAATATTCAATTTAATCCATTAAGTTGTCCGCTTGATTTCCTTATATGATTTCTTATTTTTAATTTATTTGTGCTCCAAATTTCTTCATCTTCACACCGATTTAATCCTACAAATAAAATGTATAACATAAGAATAATTCATAAAATTTATGCTAAAAAACGACAATGAAAAAACTAAATATGAGGTAAATAATGATCAAAGACTTAATTATTTTGATTTCTTTCTTCCTAACAATTAAGAATATTTTCTTTTTCTCTTTCTTTTTTCCGGCTAACTAAATTTTTTGTTTTTATTTTTCTTTGTTAGTTCCTTTTTTGTTTTGTTTTGTTTTATCTTAATTTTTTAAATATTTCTTTGTTAGATTATATTTTAAATATTTTTTCGTTAGATATACTCTTATAGTATCATTGACTAATAAGTAATGTATGAACGGTAAATTTTAATGATACCACAAAAATATATATACTCTTATTTTATCATTGACAAATGAATAATTTCTTAACACGAAGATAAAATTGTATTTGCAACTACAACCCCATTAAATTCAAATACAACTACTGAACGGAATCACCTTTACACAACGAATAAGCAATCAATTAGCAATACCCAGTAGTAAATTCAACCCATATTCACATAATCACACCCCAAGAATTGGGGTTTTAGTTAGACATAGTAAAGAGATAGAAATCGATACCAAAAAGTGTTTCCATCAAGTGGGTATGATTGATATCATCTTTAAACACGTCTAAGATGAAAAATCTTCAATATACACTTCCGATTGCTTAGAAATGAAAATCTTCAAAGCTAAGGAACAATGTCTCCAAAACTCTAAGTTCTAAAAACTGAAAATAATATGATTCCCTACAAAATCGGATACTAAGCTAAAAATTTAAACAAGTATTTATAGTTTGTCAAAAGTGCGCTGCGAAGGACCAATTCGGCGCAGTTAGTCGGGATTGCCGATCCACTCGGTGATCCGCCCTTTGGTCTGGTTCATCGCCTTTCTGTATTGGCCTTCAGTAAATTCAGGTTTTGTAATGTTGGACGATGGAATACTGTATCACGGAATCGTTCGGTGACTCGCCGACTCGATTTTCTCCTTCAGAGCTTGGCACACTAGAACTTTAGGCGAGACCCTAGCCATTCAGCGAATCACCTAATGGTTTAGGCGATCCTCATGCCGTCTTTTCTTTGTCTTTTCCACTGCCTTGTTCCTTTTTTGCCCAATAGTGTCCATGTTTTGCCTCTAACTCCAAATACCTAAAACTCAAGGTTTTTCATCAGTTATTGAGACAAAATATGCATTTGAGGACACTAAATCTATCAAAATAAAGCCCTAAAAGAGTCAAAATCGTGGATTCATCAACACCCCCAACTTAAAAATTTGCTTGTCCTCAAGTAAAACTCAAGTTCAGCAGTTCAAAAAGGATGTCTCAAACAACGCTACACAAGACTTAATCATGAATGCACACAAAAAGACTCAACTTACTCGTGTAAGAATCAATTGTGCACTCAAAGATTCAAGTTGTGACTCACCATTATCAAAGAATCTCAAGCTCACAATACTTGCTTCAAATGCAAGTTCAAGCTCAACAAAGGAAATCAAATGCCCTCACACAAAGAATGATTCCATATTCACACAATGGTTCAGTCGTTTAAAGTTCCGAAATCAAGATCAACACTTACACTCACAAAGATAAACACAATGCATGAATTCACCTATAGGTTTGTCCTTATTTTCCAATAGACTTTTGCTTCAGCTCATTCAAGATCAAAAAGGTCTTTTCAAGGCTTGTAATGGGGCTGATGTAAATGTATGGTCATTTAGTCTTATAGGCTGAAATCCTCATGAAATGTGATGTGAACAACACCTTCTTTCCTTTTGATTCATCATTTTCATTCAAGCTCAAAAGTCACCTCTTTTTCATCTTCCGTGGATCATTGGAAACCCCATTTTCTTTGTATTTTCACAACTTTATTCCACAACTTTTTTTTTCTTTTTCAATCTTTTTTTTTTTTAATATATGGAGGGGTTCCATTTTTCTCAAAACATGGGCAAAAGGGACTTCTTTGCATTTTCTTGATTCACCTTCTTTTTTCACCACACCCCTAACTTATGCTTTTGGCCTAAGTTGGCTATTCAAACAGATCACAAATCATGAGGATTATGGGTAATGGATCAAGAAAGGTTAAGCTTTCATCAAGTTTCTTCCAAGAAAAGGTTAAGGCTCAAGGGGTGCTCAAAAGAGGTTCACACACTCACAAGGTAAGCCACAAAAGAGGTATAATTTCAAATTGGTTCACACTCTTTAAAGTTGTCTAAGATCATCTCAAGAAATTTGCATCACTTAGTCAATCGGACCAACGAGGCAAATTATTGGTGTCATCACACATGGTTCACGGTAAGCTCATCACACAAGGCATTGACACCAATGTCAAACAAGACTACACACTTTCGCTAGTGTGCAATGTTCATTACGAGAGACTCAATTCGATACTTGGCTAGTCACAACGAGATGCAAAGAGTTCACATATTGTCTATGTAACTTTAATTGGCCTCGTCGTAGCCACACATTCATGTTTGTTCGATTATAAGAATTATTCAAGTCATCGGTATTAATCAAACCGATACTCAAATTTGCACCAGAACAGCCACATTCAACACAAACAAGAGTGGCAAAATTTTTTGGAAGGGTGAAAAATCATGTACAATTAAAAACACAAAGCCACAAGCTCAAACCTTCCATAC
This sequence comes from Solanum stenotomum, assembly GCF_019186545.1. Taxonomy (NCBI): domain Eukaryota; kingdom Viridiplantae; phylum Streptophyta; class Magnoliopsida; order Solanales; family Solanaceae; genus Solanum; species Solanum stenotomum. The sequence goes on from NC_064288.1 coordinate 49,733,690, forward strand.
AAAGCAGTGTATAACACAAATTTAGCTCAAAGCTCAAATGTATAAACAAAACAAGAATTTTGAATGTCACACAAAAGGTGGGCCTCACCCCACTACAAATAAAAACATTTGTCTTAAATGCAAACAAAAATATAATATACATAAGTCAAAATGAAAAAAAGACAGAGAGGGAGGTAAATAGGGGATCCTNTCTAGCCATGTCTGCAAAGCCTCGAGACAAAGTTAGAAAATATTTGACAAAAACACAGAAAATCAGTTGCAGGCAAACTTGCCGAACCTTTCAGGGAATCGCCGACATTATTTGGCGCGTGAGGGTTTTCTCGCCGAAAGGTACAGTTCTGAAAGGATGCAGGGGTGCAGACAAAGGGCGATTCAAGAACACGTTTGGCGAGTCGCCGAGTGCCTTCAGCGATCTTAGGCTTCTCGCCGAAAGTTACAGAGCCAAACAACACATAAAACATGAAATTAAAGGCGAGATGAGGACATTAGGCGAACCGCCGAGTGGTTCGGCAAGCTCGACCCAGCCCGCCAAATTACCCAATATGCTTATTTTTAACCCAACTTCTCGAAATCAACCCCGCAACCCTCAGAAACATAATTAAAACATGCATAGTACAAATGCAGACAAGACCCATAACATACAAGCACTACCCACATAATTTTAATGCTCTATATAACTAATACATTTCTTAATACACAATAGAGTGCATTAGTTATACATAGCATGAAAAAATGCACCAAACAAAGGACTACTAATACATATAATTAATTCATGTATTATATTTGCTAATACACTCTACCAAACGACCCCTGAATGTACTGAGCATGCATGATATAGATACTACGTTGAACATATATAGGCTGAAATAAGGCATAACTAAACAATACTCTAAATATTGAACGTAACTGAAATAGTTAAACTGAATGCAATGAACAAGTAGTAACCATGAAAATAACATGTTGAACTGAATACTGAAGTATAACTGAAAACCTGGTTAATGCACTAATAGTCTGATTGTGGGAGCTACTATTAACCGACATAAAACCATGTGAGCTTAACATAGAGTCTGATGTACACATCCTATCGAGAGGACCCAATATACCTTGTTAGGGGTATAAAGGCATGACTGGCGTGATCACTAAATCTGATACCCAACAGAGAGGACTTATAAACCTATGGGGGCACATAGTTCTAAGACTATGAGAGTATGCCAAACTCTAGTCTAGCTCAATGTTAAGTCTACTCCCAACTGAATATGTATACGACACATTATGACTGAAATGATGAAATATTGAATAGCTCAAAATACTGACATGCAAATATGAGAATGCAACATTTATATACTGATAATGTAACATTCAAAATTTGGAACATGATTAACTGTTTAATCGATCTAGCAAGTGCATTTCATAAATTAAAAGAAACTACGCAACTAGGGTTTTGAGTTTCATACAAGGAATTTAACAACGATTCCAAGAAAACATGATAATTCGATTAAGAATACTATAACAGCTAAATCACATTCAATATATGAGATTTTAGAAACCCTAGGTCTAAACAAAATATAGGGAATCGAGAATCTGACTGAATTCTAGGTACCTAGTGGATGAAAGGAACCTACTAGTGAAATCCGATATACATGGTGACGAAATTCATGAAGAAATCCTTCGGATTTCAAGGCTGAACCAAAGAAAATCTCTCGCTTGTTCCTGAGGGGTTGGTCGACTCTTTCTCCTCTTTTGCTCTAAATTTTAGTGAGTTTTGGAGAATAAACGGTTTGGGGTAAGTTCTGACTAATTTAATAGGCTTAAACTGAGTAAAACGATGTAGTTTAGGTGTTAAATGACGTAGTTTAAATGCCCAACGCATAGGGGAAAGGACTAAAATGACCCTGACTTAAATCTAATGAGTGCCACCTACTACATGACTGATGGACCGTCGGTTGACCTACCAACCGTCGGTAGGAGTCGTCGATCAAGCTCTTCCCAATAAGGCTTTACTAAAACGAGCATAACTTCTTACTCGTAGATGAGAATTTACCAAATTTGGTGGCATTGGAAAGATGATTCAATTATATTTCATTTGATAGGTCATGGGCTACCTAATTCATTATGTGCTAACATATATGACTGTTTGAAGTTAACCTAACAACAATTTTCCTCTAATTGGCTGTTGACCCTTACCTACAGACTACAGTCCGTAGGTCCAACCACGGATCGTACTTATCGACCTCAGAGACCATAAAACTCTAGACCCCAATGATGGAACCATCCTAGGTCTATGATTCAATCAACGAACCGTGGTTCACGACTGTAAGTGTCATCTTTAAATTATGAAAATTCCCCTAAGTCTGGGACTGAACCACGGGACCCCACCTACGGTCTGTGGTTCTACCTATGGTCTGTGGGTGATTTTCGTTGGTTCTGACACCAAATTCTGGAAAGATGCATTTTCTATTTTCTCGAGTCTGAGGTGTTATAGGTACTTCCACTGCACTTTCACTGAAACAATCTCCTTGATCCTAAGCTTTCGGACTTGCCTATCCGAGATGGTTATATGTTATTTCTCAAAAGATATGTCTGTATCAAACACAATCGAATCAAGTGAAAGCACATGAGACTCATATGCCACGTACTTTTGAAGTATGGAGACATGAAGCATAGGATGCACAAGTGACAAGCTAGGTGGCAAGGCCAAGTTATATGTCATCTCTCTCACTCAGTTGAAAATATCTAAGTGTCAAATAAATTTAAGGTTACGCTTGTCCTTCTTTTCGAACCACATGACATCCTTCATGGGTGACACTCAGAAGCCAAACATAATCGCCCTCCATAAATTTTAAGGCCTGGACTCGCTAATCTGCATAGCTCTTTTGTCGACTCAAGACTGTCAACATTATACCCTGAATCATACGGACATGCTCCATAGCATCTTTAAGCAAATCTGTATCTAAAGAGTCCATCTCAGTTGATCAAACCATCAAATTGGAGATCCATATTGTTTGCCATACGATGCCACAAATGGGACCATCTGAATACTAGAATGGTAACAGATTTTGTAGACAAACTCGACTAAAGGCAAATGTTGTTCCCACCTAGCACCAAATGAATCACACAAGCTCAAAGCATGTCCTCCAACACCTGAATCGTCCTCTTGGACTAACCATATGTTCGAGGATGGAAAGTTGTACTCAGGAAGTGAACAAAGAACTCTAATCAAAGACAATAGAAATAGGGACTCCATATAGTCACACAATCTGACTAATATAAAGTTGAGCCAACTTATCTATCGTATACTTCACTCGAACTAGGATGAAATAAGGGGACTTGGTAACCTATCCACAACAATGCAAATAGAATCATAACCACCCACGATGGTAGGTAGACCCATAACAAAGTCCATAGTAATTCGCTCCCACTTCCGAGCAGGAATATGTATCCTCTGAGATATACCTCCGGACCGCTGGTGCTCATACTTGAATTTTGGAAAGTCAAGCACTTGGAAACAAAATCGGCAATATCTCTTTTCATGCCACACCACCAGTATTGCTAACTCTAATCATGATACATCTTCGCCGCTCTCGGATGGTTGAAATATCGAGAATAATGGGTCTTCTTAAGAATCAATCTAATCAACTCGCCCACCATGGACACACCGATCATGCCCCTAATCCTCAAGACACCCTCAGAATCAAGGAAAACCTATTTAGCTTCCCCTCTCATCACCTTGTCTCGAATGAGACACAACTTCTCGTCATCAAACTAGCAATTATGGATCTGTTCAACTAAGAAAGAACAAGTCTCTATGAAATCAATCAAGCCACCGGTCTTGTAACACCCCTCAAAATGAAATAGGATAATTAGAGCTTCACATGCGTGTTAGTAGTTGATAAACTTGTATAAATGTTTGAAAATGATTTTATAGGTCAGTTTAGTTCAGTTTGAAGTCAAACGTCAAAGAGACATTCAAGACGTTCGAAAACTAGCCGTTTGCATACTAGTGTGTTCTAGTGTGTCTTGCATGTTTTTATGTGTCGTATGAAGTCTAAAATCAATGGTGGTGACCCTACTATCCTAATAGGCATGTTTAGGGTCCCAACGTCCAGGTACGACTCCCTAAGGACCACTTCCAAGGACCCAAACATTTTCATAAAAGGCTGCCTAGGCAGTGTGTTTGGCAGTCTTGTTTGATGCCCAGGGTGAAGCCTCGTCATGCCTTTGACGCACCGTCAAAAGGGGGCTTAGCTCCACACTTAGTTGTGGGAGCTTAGCCCCAAATGTTGAGCCTCTTTCCCAATCAATGACCTACTAGGACGGTCCGTCAATGGTGGCCGTCGTTTGGTGCCTTGTTTCACTGCCAAGTTTCTGCCAAGTGAGGGGTGAATTCACCCCACGTTCTAATTAGACCCTAGACGACTATTTTACCTATTTTTGGGTATTTTAAATTAGTTAAAACTCTTTAACCTAGTTAGACCTCATTATTCCAATTGAACCTTTCCTCCAAAATAAAATTCTCTCTCTAGAACTCCATGGAAGACATTGATGAAGCTTCAAGCTAGGGGATAGGTTCCTACTGATTTCTCCTTCAAATTCCTAAGGAAATTAATCACAAAGGTATGGGGATTTTATGTTTGATTCTCCTTTCAATCAAAGAGCCAAATCAAAGTGATTTCAATATTTTTCATAAACACTATAAACCCCAATTTCAATTCTAAGCTTGGGTTCTTGCATGAAAGTATTACAAATGATGATTTATGTTAATATTGATAGTTTTAAGATCAAAAACTCCATGAACCCTTGCATATCTTGAAATCCTAACTTTTGGGTCTAAAGTGGGTGTATTGATTATGAGCTAATAATGTGATATTAATGTGTAGATTGTTATGGGCTATTGATTTATGTATTGTTCTATATTGAATTATGAGGAATTGATGGTCAATTGTGTTATATTGGATGTTGGCCTTGAATGGGAAATTGTGACCTAAGGTTTATGATGATGAAGAAGTTGTGAATAGATTATTGATTCTAGTATTATATATATATATGTTATAGATGTTAGAATTGTGAGGTTTGATCCCTTTGAAAGTGGGGAGGTGTTTACTTTATAAGCATGTTGTGATCATGGCCTTGTAGGCAAAGTTGGATGATTGTTGTTTTGGGTAATGTTGATTATGTGAAGGTAATGTGATATGATGTGAATTTGTGTATGGTCTAAGAGTATGAAATGTGACCTTGTGTAGAGACTTTATGTGTTATGCTTGGTTGTTGTCTTCTTTGAATGACTTATAATGAAGGTGAGGTTAGGATAGACTATGTTTACCTACTCTCACACCTAGTGAAGAATGAATGGAAGAATGTGAGAATGAATGAAAAGAATGGAAGAATGTGAGAATGAATGAAAAGAATGGGAGTTAATGCTAATGAATGAAAGTTGGGTCTATTGTAAGGATAGTCTCATAATGTACTCCTTTAAATGAATGGGGTTCCTAGATGAAATGTTTTCTTATCTTTGAATCCAAGAGCTTCCTAAATGAATGAATGTTGGGCTAGGATGGGTACTCCTTCGTGAGTTGAGATGAGAGTACTTTGTAGCAATCCTTATCCCTAAATGAATGAATGAAATGAATGTCCAAACTCCGTAGGGGGGTAATGTCTAGCACCGAGAGGATATGAAGATGGGTGGATACTCCTTCATTAGTTGAGATGTGAGTATTTAGTAGCAACCCTTAAGATGGGTGCTCCTTCGTGAGTTAAGATGAGAGTACTTAGAAGCAATCCTTCTATCTCTTAACTATATGCGCACATAAGACTAGCTAGTGGTCTCTACCACGTAAAGGCTAAAAGAATGACCCTACCTTAGGCAAGTGGGGATTCCTCATCCGGTAAGGGTTACTACAGGGATTCCATGTCAAGCTCCATGGTCTATGTCGGTTAAGGCTCTTCCCACACAGTAATGAATGAATGAACTAGGGTCTCTTAAGGGTGTACTACTTAGGATAGGTGGTGGAATGGGACATCATCTAGACATTGCACAAGTAGACATTTAAGGGAGATCTTGGTGTGTCTTAGTAATGATAATGAATGAATGAGTCTTATTGGTCTAATTAATAAAAGTGTTGGTCTTTGAGCATGCTAATGTGAAAGTGAGTCATAATGAATTGAATGTAAGTGCTTATGTGGAATTGAATGTATGTGATGATCTTATATCATTAATGAATGAAGTTGTCTAAATGCATTAAGTTGAATGAGCGATTTATGTTGAGATGTGAATGGAGCTTGTCTTGTGTAGCCTTAAGGATCACTTGGGTGTGGTATGGAGAGGTAATATGGGCTGCCTCACCATGTCTTACTTAAGTGAGTCTTGGGATGACATTTGATGAATGTTCTAGTTTTATGAAGTGACTTGTTGGCATATGTGCTTATATGTCTTATGTGATTAATTAGTGAAGGTTGAGGTATGCATGGTAAGTGCACTTTGTGTGACCTTAAGGTGGTGCCTTAGTATGGGTGATGGTATAGGACGTTGCCCATACATTGCACAAAGGTATTGCTTAAGGGTTACTTAAGGTGGAGGTCCAAGGCAAGAAGGAAAAGTTAAATGAGTTATGTATGTTTATGATGTATTGTGAAGCATATGACTTTGTATTGTTGGTTGTGACTTGTAAGGTGCCTATTATGTTGATGTTCATAAGATTTTATCTAAATGGCATGAAAGCATAACTTCCAAACAAATGTCCTTTTTAGCATGTTTTGCATATCCTCATACTTAGTACGTGTGTTGTACTAGCCCCTTTCTTCCATTTACTACAAGTGTAGGTTGTGGTAACTAGGAGGAGATTGTGCTTTGGAGTTGCTTGGATTGCTTCACTCTTCCAAGTCTTTGGTTTGTCCTCAAGATTCGAGGACTATGTTTAGAAGTTTCTTAGTCATTGTAATAGACACTTACGTTTCATTTCATTTGTAAACGGTCGTGTCCCTTAGTACATTTTAAGTTCTTGTCTAAGATTGGCTAAAGAGACTTAGTAGTTCCGCTTGCGTATTGATGTTTTCAAATGTTGATGACTCTTGAAGTCTTATGGTTTTATTGAATAAAAGTTCTAAATTCTTAGTGATTTTTATGATCTATGCGATAAATGAATGCTAAGGCTTATATAAGACCTTCGAGAGGTCGAATACACATGTAACGACTAGGGGGTGCTCTTAGGTCATTACAGGTCTCCTTAGAAATCTACAACCGGACAAGACTTTTGGCTAACTTCTAAACATCCCTAGCCGAGCGACAAGACTCCTCATGCTAGAAATCTTCTAATTCAAAGCATCAACCACCACATTGGCCTTTCCTGGATGGTACAAAATGGTGATATCATAGTTCTTCAGTAGCTCAAGTCATCTGCGCTGCCTCAAGTTCAGATTCCTCTGAATGAAGATGTACTGAATACTTTGATGATTAGTGAAGACCTCACAATGCACCCTATGCAAATAATGTCACCATAGCTTAAGCACAAACACTACATTTTTCAACTCTAAATCATAGGTAGTTCTTCTCATGGGTCTTCAACTGTCTAGAAACATTGGTGATCACCTTACCTTTCTACATCAGAATACCGCCTAACGCGACTATAGAAACATCATAATAAACGGTTAAATCCACACCATTCTTGGGTAGGGTTAAAACAGGAGCCGAAGTCAACAAGGTCTTTAGCTATGGTATAATTTAAGATGTTACTTGTGTCTTATCTCTATTATATAATCCTTTTAAATTATCGTCATTTCAAATAAAAATTGTGTCTTTTTGGGTTCGAAAGAATTAGGACGACATACGAAAGCTTACAATTGCAAATCATATGGCGACAAATTAGACAACACATAAAACTATACTAAAAGAAATGTATATTATTATATGATATGACCAATTGACCTACATGTTTAAAAAACATAAAAACTGTAGAGAGAAAATCTCTCTATAAACAAAACTCTCAAAAAGATTATATTGTGGATGTTATTATGTTTTTGGTATGAGAAAGGGGGTCTTTAATTTATAGAGTTCCAAAGGTTTCTTCAGGAAAAGTAAAACCAATTATGGAAATGCTTTAACTTACCTTTCATGGTAGGCAAAAGGGTCTGATGGACCCTTATACTTGACTCGGATTGTAAATTGGACCCTTCTACTCCACAAAGTTTCAACTGGACACTTCCACTCAAACAAAATACAAATTTTAAGCCCCTTTGACCATTGATTGACCTTAGGTGTCATTAATTTAGCTGAGTTGGAAAAATACGTGTTACACACGCGAAATAAGAGCGTGGATTGATTAATAGGTTACTAAAACTAAATAAAAAGTAAAAAAAGAGCAACATACCTTGAAAAGAGGCAAAAAAAGAAAAAGATAAAGAAAATCTCTGTCTTCTTCAAACCCACTCACCAGAAAATAGCACATCTCACACCTGATATATCACTATCCTCTCTATTTTCGATTACTTTTTTCTTGCAATCTCACTTTCCCTCACTTTTAAAATGAAACCTCACGTTCATAAAAAATCCAACAACAAAAATAATTGGAAACGAAAGAAAAAATTTGTGTCCAAATTGAAAGCTCAGATCGGAATTGAAGAAGGATTTTTGCTACTACTAATTGTTTCTTTTTATCTCTTTAGAAGCAAAACTTTTTAAAAAACAAAAAACAAATTTTCATCTTTCTTTTAAATTGTAGATACAACTTTGAAATTTTCATATTTCTTGATATTTCTTCTTTCAAGTTTGGATTTTTCTTTCAATTTAAAACTTTTTGGTGTCAAGTTTAGTATTAAGAGTAGTAGGGTTTGAGTACTTTCTTCTATTGATACTAATATCAGTTTTGATAAAATTGTAAGCTCAAATGGGGCTGTCAATAGACTTTCTTTTGGGTTAGGGTTAGTGAGAACAAAGTGAAAATCATTTTCATAAAAAGTAATTATTTGTTTAATAAAATAAATATATAAAAATAGCATTGTGACCATTAAATTAATCAGATGGATATGATGTGGCTTATTTTTTACGTGGATATAATGTGTCATCCATATCAGCTCGAGCGAGGAACACTGGCTGATATAAGAGTTTAAAATTTCTATTTTGTTTGAGTTGAGGTGTCTAGTTGAAACTTTGGAGAGTTGAAGGGTCCAATTTACAATCTGGTCAATTATAAGGGTCCACTAAACCCTTTTGCCTTCATGGTAAGAAAATTAAGGCAAAATTCTAACACGCCTTAATTTGTCGTGTGATGTATTTTTTCCATTATTAAGTTGGATTTACTACTAATTACTTGAATTAACAACTCTGCTATTTCTTTTTAGAGGAACTTTTGCATATAGCCACTAAAAAATAGTCTAATTACTCTCCATAGCTATAGTTTGATAATGACAATTCGTAACTACGTGTTATAGGGGGGAGAGAGGCGAGCGAGACTGAGAGAGAGGAGAGAGGCGAGCGAGAGAGGGAAAAGAGTGGGAGAGAGGTGAATTGTATATGTATATCAGTTAGATAATTGTATATTATACATATGCATTTGTATATATGACAAGCGAGATTGGGAGAGGGAGGAGAGAGGCGAGCGAGAATGGGAGAGGGAGGAGAGAGGTGAGTGAGATAGGACAATAATTTGTATAATTCGCATCTTGTTTGTATAATTCACAGGTACGCTTGTATAATTCACGTGTTTTTGTATAATTGAGTGATATAAAGTCTAGAATTATACAAATATAATAAAACTCGAAATAAAAAATTGATACAAACATAAATATATGAACTTTAAATAATTATACAAAATATATTATACAAATTACATTATATATAAATCATATTATACAAAATCCAAAAACTACACATTTATACAAACTTTAAAATGTTGTACACAAAAAGATTGAATGTATAAGATGACAAAACTGAAAAATCAAAGGAAATCGTCGTCATATACAAATACAAACAATTGTATACAAATACAAATCAAACAAAGAATTGTTAGTTGCGAATTATACAAATGTGACAAATTATACATACACAAACGTGAGTAATTATACAAACTCAAGTCAACCCACGTAATTAATGTATAATGTTAGTCGCGAGTGGTAATTATAGAAAACTATAGGTATGATGAGTAATTAAGTATTATAAGTTTGCTTAACCACGTAATTTTTCGTTCTTTTTATTATATTATTAGAACAAAGGCCAAAATGTCAAATAAAAATAAATAATATAAATGCACAATTCATATGATTGTAATCATTTAACTGTCACACTTTTTTATTCTTAACTTTCAGTTGGCAACCTAATTTATGACTACCTTTTCATTGAAACATATCTCAATGGTGATTCGGCCAAATGTTTATATCCAATGGACAATAGGTGTGTGGAGGCCAACTTAACATCGAAGAATGTTTTAATACAAATGGAGTGATGGTTTAGGTAGTTAAATGAACAATGTATAGTTGAGGTACGAAACTCTTATTCCTAATTGACAATAAGCGTGTGAAGGCCAACTCAGCATCGAAGTGTGTTTTAATACAAATGGAATGATGGTTAGGTAGTTAAATGAAACAATGAATAGTTGAGGTATGAAACTTGCGAAGAAAGTGATAGTATAAGTGTATTTAACAACAACTCACCGAAATGGGGCAGCTATATGATGTTTGCACTATCCATTTCGCTCCATTCTTTTATTCCTGTGAAGTCTGACATGTTTCATTCCGATATTTGATAAGTTGAGGTTCTCTAAGACTAATTTACATATATTTTCTGCTGATATATAAATCTATATACAGTCTAAAAAAACCTCTTGCAGAAACAACTTTTACTATAGGTGAGTGTTTTGTTATTACGTTCTGTTTTTTTTTTGCTAGGTCTCATGGATTCGAGAATATTTTATTTGATTTTAGGTCTATCTCATTCCTGTTAGAACCTTCAGTTATCATGGTTCACACCTATGCACTTGCACATTTAGAGATTTAAGTAGGACACAACCAAACTATCTCAAACGACCTTTCTCATCATGTAAACTCAACTTGCACCTCCAAATGGATGTGATGAGATCATTTTTCTTTTTGTTTATTCTCATATGACTACACATCCATCTTGCTATTTGCATTTATGTGACGCTCATCTTGTGCAAGTGTTGAGGCTTATATGTGACAAATTTGTGAATGCTTTTCGAAAGAAAGGGGAATCAAGATAACAACTACAATTTCCATACTAAGTGGTTGGAGAGTGTAAATTTTATGCACTTGTGAAGTTGACTGGGATTAGGTCAGTGTGTAGGTTGATGTGGAGTTTGGGGGAATTATGGCTGGCTGCTCATGGTAGTGTGTTGCTCCAAATGATAATAAATCTCGTAGCTTTTGATGGCTTCACTGATTGAGTTTACATTGTGCAATCCTAAAATTTTGTGAATCACTCAACTACCCTAATTGATCACCTAGCATGCTCATATCATAAGTATTTACTTAAAGTTTAATTCCTACGCAATTAGGTGAGAGACCGTAAAAAGCATTCATATTTAAAAGCTTTTTCTCTCTTACATTTCTCCTGGTGAACACAACATTTGACACTTCAGAGCTTCCTTTGTGGAAATAATTTTGTTGAGCCAAGATATTTATCTTGTAATGCTGAGTCATAGTTAGTTACTGATAGAGTTAGTTAGAGTTAGTTACTGATTACTATTAGCTGAATTGATTAGCTGTCAAATTAGTTAGTTAGTTGAATAGATATTTCATAATATTGTATATATACACGCTTCTATCATTGAATGCAGTTTAGTTTTGATTCTCAGAAATCACAGCTCACATTGTATCAGTTCTTCAGTTTCTCTTCTTCTTCTCATTGCAAGAAGATCTAAGCTCCCATTAATGGAGATAAATTCTTAGATTTGATAAAGTTCTCTTTACTACAGTATATATGACTTTTATAGGAAATATTCACGTTAATATGCTTGTCCATTTCTGTTTTCTTGCTTATTTTCTTTCACTAAAGACGTTTGATACTTCAGAGTTTGCCTTGATGAATGTTTTCTCTTTTCTTCAGTCTCTATGACTTTAATACTGGGAGTTTATGGACCAGGTAATTTGCAGCTTGGACCAAATTCCTCAATCCTGATAAAACCTAATCCCTTATTTGTGAAAAATATAAAGGTAAATTGTGTAATTTCTTAGCCTGTTTTTTATATATTCTCTAAGCTCGTAGTTTGACAAAAAAATTTGTGTCCTCCTACAAGGTGGAAGATATGGATGGTGCAAACAATAGACCAACGGTGTATGGGTTCTATGAAAATCTGTCTATGGAGTGGGCAACTTGAACCATGGAGTTGTACAGGTCAAATAACTATTATCATGTAAAATTTTCACTTAAGATAGTACTATTAAGAGACAATATGGGTATAAGCTTTCAATTTTTTCCTTCTTGTTTAGTTCTGTGAAAAATAGGTCCGCTAACATGATAAATACTAAGTGTTTCAATAAATTAGGATTATGTATCAAAACTAATATTTGAAAAGATATATTATACATGATAAAATTGTAATGTATCATAAATGTGAAACAAATGAATTGTACATTTATTTTAGAATCAAAATCAACTAGATACATTAAAAGAAAAAGCAACAAGAATTAAAAAAATCAATAATTTGATCTGCTAAAAGCAAAAAAAAATAAAATATAATAATGAAAAAATCCTTCCACACTTTATTCTTTACTCTGTATCAATTCTTGTAGCTTTTTTCACTTTCAACAATGACGATGTCCCATGGATCTCGATCCAAATCCCTTAACGGAGCCATCAACAACTCTTGATAAAATTGTGATGTATCATAATGATGAAACAAAGGCATTATACATTAATTTAAGAAACAAAAACAACTTGATACATTAAAAAACTGAACCCGTATGTATCAGAAAAAGAAGAAGAACAAAAAATTGGAAAAAAAAATCACTAATTTGATCTACTGAAACAAAAAAAATGATAAAGAAATTCTTCTAAGTTTAAGATCTTGAATTTTGTAAACATGATTGAGTATTTTTGGGTTTCCATGGTGTAGATCCAGGATTTATGGGTTAAGTCATAGTTGTGAGATTCGACGAAGAATCCGATTAAGAGATTTGGACTGGATTTCCATATATTGAAAGTGAATTTTATTGAATTTGTATCGGGTTTGGTGTCGTCATCACATATGAGGATGGATCATGTGGTGATAGATGGTGAGGGTGGAAACGAAGGTTGAGGCTGGAGGAAGGTTGACAGAGGATAGTGATCGGTGCGGTGGAGGAGGAGGAGAGGGAGAGGTTTAGGGAGAGATCTGAGAGGAATTGTGGCGAAGTTTAAAAATATGGATAAAACAAAGGATGAAGAAGTCTTTTCAATAACTTGCAATCGATAAGTCGGAAAGAGAAAATATTTGAAATTCAAAAATAGAGTGATGGAGATAATTGGTAATACCATGGAGTGATTTTAGGCGTGAAAAAAGAAAAAAAAAATCATGGGGTGATAGTTTACAATGATGTATTCGGAAAAGTGAGAGAAATTGTGGAAAAGAAGGATTTTTGTAATTTTTTGTAATGGCATGGAATAATAAAAATAGGGTAAAAAAATGATGTGTAGATGCTTAAATGAAGTACAAATTACTTTGATTTAATCATACATCTTGTTAGGTTATTTTTCCTAAATTTTATAGTAGAAATTGAAAATAATAATAGTTGTTACGAAAAAAACTTCTCTAATCAAGCAAGTAAGTCAAACAAATCACTAATCAATTTATTAATATAACTAGGAACAAAATATAACACCGCAAGCTCGACTAAACCTAGTCATCCAGACCACAAGTAACAAAGAGGCGGATTCTCAAATAGTACACGACTATTTTAACAAACGAATCAAACATCAAACAAACGAAGATCACTAATGAATTAAAGTAACATCACTAAATTTAGAAACAAAAAAAACAAATATTCGAAATGCATGACTTTGAATCTAATTATTACAACGCATGAAGTTCAATATATTAGGAATCAATATATGTTTAATCAACATTTTCTGGAGGTGCTTGTGTAGAGGAAGAAACATCGTTTTCCAGCTGCGCTGTCAATTCAAAATCAACAGAGTTCAACCAAAGCTCGAGTTCATTCACCTCCTCTTCATTAAATTTCATAATAGATTCCCATATTTTTTTCATGTCAGTTTCATCTATGCCTGATTTTGAATTAGATAGACCCCTTTCTATGATATCAAGCTCATCAAACTCAACTTTTAGTTCCTTCACTTTGTTTCGAGAATTTGCAATAGCAATACGATTACTTTCACTTGCCTGTGTATTTGGACTTAAAAATCGATCGACAACCGCATCCATTGTAGGGTGAAAAAAAGAGTAGGGTTTATCGGTCGGAGAAAATAATGTTATCCCCACATCAACATCGTATTTCCCAACCAATTCACTAGCTTTTTTATATAATGTCGATCGGCGCTTTGAAAATGTTGTGTATCGAGCATCTTCATTTTCTATTTTGACCATTGAAATCTTTTGACGTCCTAAAGTCTTTTTTTCTGCCATGACTCAACGTTTGATGAAAAATGATTTTAAAAAAATAAGTTTATTGATAAAAACACTCAAGAAAATGTGGTGCTTATAAAAATGAAATAAGATGATTATTTATACAAAAAATTCTTTATAGTTGTAATAAATTTCTAGCCAAATAGTACTATAAAAGGTAGATTTCTTGCATCATGTTAAAAATTATAGTAACAAAATAAATTTATATGGTAAGAAAATCAAGCATCTAGTCAAATAAATAAATATTTCAATATGATTAGTAAATTTTACCAAATTTTGGTAAGCTACTGAAAATATATTTTTCAAAATAAAAGAGTAAAGCTCATTTTCTCCCTTAAGATTTTGAATTTGAGAAATGATACCTCTTCACTTTTTGAATAAGATGATAAATGAGAAAAGTACACTAAATAGCATAAAATGTTAAATATTACACTCACATACCACATTTCTTAATAATTTTAAATATACACAGTCGACACAAAAAATTTACACTGCATAGCCTCCCGCATAAGGTTACATATATATGTATATTAATATAATATTCAATTTAATCCATTAAGTTGTCTGCTTGATTTCCATATATGACTTCTTGTTTTAAATTTATTTGTGCTCTGAATTTCTTTATCTTCACTCCAATTTAATCCTACCATTAAAATGTACAACGTAAAAATAATCCATAAAATTTATGCTCAAAAATGACAATGAAAAAACTAAATATGAGATAAATAATGATTAAATACTTAATTATTTTTTTTCTTTCTTCCTAACAATTAAGAATATTTTCTTTTTCTCTTTCTTTTTCTCCGGTTAACTAAAGTTTCTGTTTTTATTCTTCTCTTTGTTAGTTCCTTTTTTGTTTTGTTTTGTTTTATCTTAATTTTAAAAATATTTTTCCGTTAGATTATCTTTTAAATATTTTTTCGTTAGATATACTCTTATAGTATCATTGATTAATAAGTAATCTATGAATATAAATCTTAATGATACCACAAAAATAATATATATATATATATAGTATCAATTAAGCAAAAATATTACTTGGGGAATCTATTGTAATTATTCAGGGGCATCAATGTAAGGGGTATATATTTGTAATTAATTTGTATTTATAGAATATTTAGTTAGTTTCCCCATTAATGTATTTCAACAGATTTGTTTTGACCAAATATATATGTATATATATATCAATTAAGCAAAAATATCACTTGGGGAATCTATTGTAATTATTTAGGGGCGTCAATGTAAAGGGTATATATTTGTAATTAATTTGTATTTATAGAATATTTAGTTAGTTTCCCCATTAATGTATTTCAACAGATTTGTTTTGACCAAATATATATATATATATATATATATATATATATAGTATCAATTAAGCAAAAATATCACTTGGGGAATCTATTGTAATTATTCAGGGGCATCAATGTAAAGGGTATATATTTGTAATTAATTTGTATTTATGGAATATTTAGTTAGTTTCTCCATTAATGTATTTCAACAGATTTGTTTTGACCATATATATATATATATATATATATAGTATCAATTAAGCAAAAATATCACTTAGGGAATCTATTGTAATTATTCAGGGGCATCAATGTAAATGGTATATATTTGTAATTAATTTGTATTTATAGAATATTTAGTTAGTTTCCCCATTAATGTATTTCAACAGATTTGTTTTGACCAAAGTAAAGTTTGCATTGCATTTTCAATTAAATCTAGATTGTGCATTGTTTGACACTTTCAACATGATTTTCTTTATATTTAGGTTTTGAACCTAAGAATTGTTGCTAAATGTGGGACAGTCCCATTATTGAACCCCAACCCATGTTGATTGTAGTGTGTTCATTCTCATCCCATTTATAGATGAAAGTAACAAGTGTCATGATGTCACAATTCAAAAGTGGATGTGATGACACTAATCTATTTTCACTAAGATAAGTCAGCCTGAAATGCAACAAAACGAAAGAAATGTGGAAAGTAAAACAAGAACAAGATAGAACGGAAAATTTATTCATTTTATTATAACCCCAAAACCTGATTGTCACGTGTACAACTCACTATAGATAAAGTGCGGAAATGAAGGATAATTACAAGTCTCAATGTCCTCGATTCTAGAATAGAGCAAAGCATAAATAAGAACAAGAGAGTCCACCGGGATGACAAGCAACTACCTCTCGAAAGTTCTTTGACAAGCCTCGAAAATAGGAGGAGAAGAAGAAGAGAAATCACATGGTACCAAACTTGTAGCCTACACAAGTATCAATATGCATCAAGTCATAATAACTAACTCTTACTGGAACTAGTTTCCTTCCGCACAATATCTCTAACACCTCGAGCTTAAAAAGAGCTAAATTGAGAATTTTGCAAATTAGTCTTTAATGGTGAGTTTTGGGTCAACTTAAAATGACCATAACTTTCAGTATAGGACGAGTTAGGTGGCCCATAATGTATCAAATGAAAGATCTTTGAGTCTTCTTTCCAACTCCGTCGAGTTTGATAAATTTTGAGTTCAGATGAAGGAGATATGTCCGTTTGAGTATAGCATGTCTAGTTAAGGCAAGTCATCCGTTTTAATGAGGGGTATTTTCCTTACCCCATTAGTCTAAAGCGTTTTTTCACCCAAATAGGGGTCTAAACTTATTTAGATCAGTTTCACAATTCCTAAACACACTTAGGGTTTTAGAGAGAGGTTCAAGAGGAGAAAAAGCTTCAAGAGTTTAAGATTCTTGCGAGCTTTGAGGATTTTTGCCAAGAAATTGATTCTTTCGAGGTATGTAAGCTTTAATAGTGTTGGGTGTGTTCACCCTCATGCCAANACTGTTACTAAATGTGGGACAGTCTCATTATTGAACCCCAACCCATGTTGATTGTAGTGTGGTCATCCTCATCCCATTTATAGATGAAAGTAACAAGTATCATGATGTCACAATTCAAAAGTGGACGTGATGACACTAATCTATTTTCACTAAGATAAGTCAGCCTGAAATGCAATAAAACGAAAGAAATGTGGAAAGTAAAACAAGAAAAAGATAGAACGGAAAACTTATTCATTTTATTATAACCCCAAAACCTGATTGTCACGTGTACAACTCACTATAGATAAAGTGCGAAAATGAAAGATAATTACAAGTCTCAATGTCCTTGATTCTAGAATAGAGCAAAGCATAAAATAAGAACAAGAGAGTCCACCGGGATGACAAGAAACTACCTCTCAAAAGTTCTTTGACAAGCCTCAAAAATAGGAGGAGAAGAAGAAGAGAAATCACATGGTACCAAACTTGTAGCCTACACAAGTATCAATATGCATCAAGTCATAATAACTAACTCTTACTGGAACCAGTTTCCTTCCGCGCAATATCTCTAACACCTCGGGCTTAAAAAGAGCTAAATTAGAAATAGCTAAATTGAGAATTTTGCAAATTAGTCTTCAATGGTGAGTTTTGGGTCAACTTAAAATGACCATAACTTTCAGTATAGGACGAGTTAGGTGGCCCATAATGTATCAAATGAAAGATCTTTGAGTCTTCTTTCCAACTCCGTCGAGTTTGATAAATTTTGAGTTCAGATGAAGGAGATATGTCCGTTTGAGTATAGCATGTCTAGTTAAGGCAAGTCATCCGTTTTAATGAGGGGTATTTTCCTTACCCCATTAGTCTAAAGCGTTTTTTCACCCAAATAGGGGTCTAAACTTATTTAGATCAGTTTCACAATTCCTAAACACACTTAGGGTTTTAGAGAGAGGTTCAAGAGGAGAAAAAGCTTCAAGAGTTTAAGATTCTTGCGAGCTTTGAGGATTTTTGCCAAGAATTTGATTCTTTCGAGGTATGTAAGCTTTAATAGTGTTGGGTGTGTTCACCCTCATGCCAATCATCTAATTTTCATGAATTATTTTGTTCTTAAGGTTGATTGATTTGGGTTCTTGAGGAGTTCTTGAGGTTCTGTTTCATTCTTTAGCAATGGAGTCTTGTTGAGTTCTTGAGATGAGGGTTTTGAGAATAAGGGTTGTTCTTGATGTGATTCAAGTGGGTTTTCGATGAATTTTGTTGGGTTTGTGAATCTAAACGAGTTTGAGAGTAAACTATTTGATTCTAGATGAGTTAAGCCTTGAATTGAAATAAGAAAATTTATCAAAAATCTGGGTAGAAGGGTGGGGCGCTGCTCCAGCATAGCGTCCAAAATATTGTCAGTAGTTTGGGGCCTAGCACACCATGCCACTCATTGCACCCCAAACCACCTTCAGTAGTTTTGTACGTGGCGCCCCGCGCCACTCAATCAGGGTCGCCAGGTCCCCTACCCTCATGTGATTTTCATCCATAATTTTGTTCTTGAGGTTGATTTATTTGAGTTCTTGAGCAGTTCTTGAGGTTTTGCTTCATTCTTTAACAATGGAGTCTAGTTGAGTTCTTGAGGTGAGGGTTTTGAGAATGAGGGTTGTTCTTGATGTGATTCGAGTGGGTTTTTGATGAATTTTGTTGGGTTTGTGAATCTAAACAAGTTTAAGAGTAAGCTATTCAATTCTAGATGAGTTAGGCCTTGAATTGAAATAAGAAAGTTCATCAAAAATTTGGGTAGAGGGGTGGGGCACTGCACCAACATAGCGTCCAAAATAATGTTCAATAGTTTGGGGTCTGGCACACCACGCCACTCAATGCACCCCAAACCACCTTCAGTAGTTTTGGAGCTAGCGTTGCGCCACTCAGTGCGCCAGGGTCGCCAGGTCCCCTACCCTTCTTTCCTTCTTTCCGTGTGAGTTCCCTCGAATCATACCTAGGTTCTCTACTTGATATCCACTCTTAAAATCTTCGTTAATCCTTGAGAGATCCTATATATCCAAATCATAACTCTAGAATTCACATTTTAAATTCAAGTAAAGATTTAAGAGTTAAGTTTGAGAAAATCTTTTGAGTCATTTTTGAGAAGTTTTTTACAATCTTTTATAACTTGTTTTAAGACTTGAGTAAACAAGTATGAGAATGAGAAGAGTTGAATTGAGTTTCATTTTTTTAAATGAGTAAGAGGGGACTAAGTATTCCCAAACATCTAAAAGTTTTACATTAAAAATGAGGTGAAACCTTGATTTCTAAATGAGTTCATAATGAGTTTTTGAGCATCATCTCTTGTAAGTGAAATCTTTTAAGTAATTATCTCAAATTGAGGAGGAGTTATGTTTTCTTTAAAACATATGAGCATGAGTTATATATATATATATATATTATTGGGAGTAGTATTGAGCACCAATAGGATGAGTTTAGAAAACTCAAAATCCTCACAAACCATGTATGCCAACATGGGTAAAGGATCATATTTTTAGATGATTCCTTATTGCTTTTAAGTATAGCTTAGTGGATCTACTTAGTTGAGGATGTCTTATACTCTGGCAAGGTATAGGACAGTTCTGGCAACGTGGGTGAGACGTTCTATCATCACATAGCTTATAGTGATGGTTGTCGATTAGAGAATCTCCCAAATATGAGTAAAGAGTTTATTACTATATTTTTACATACATTGAGTTATTATCTACTATTTTAAAATATTTCTTTATACTACATCATTATTGTTGCTTTTATATTGAGTTGAGTGAGTTGAGACGAGGTAAGTATGTTTTCTTTTTATCCGTTCAAGATTATGTTTATCTTTCGGAGTTCCCCTTAAATGCTCGTACATTCAATGTACTACGCCATTTGGCCTACATCTCTATATGATGCAAATACAGGTATTCAAAGTCATCAACAGGCGCTACATAGATACCACTTGTAGTTCTAAATTTGTTTTAGTGAGCCTCTTTGCTTCTGAAGGATTCCACCTTTACTTATAATTTTGTTAGGATGTCGTGGGTCTTGTCCCGACTTCCATTCTAATTATTAGAGGCTTCGTGGACAGTAGTAGTTGAGGATTCTTTTTCCATTCTCATTGTTAATGTTTAAGACTTGAGTTACCTTCTTTTGGCTAGTTGAATGTTTCCAGACATTTTTGAGTTTGTTTATTTTCAAGACAAATCAGTAAATCTTTACTTTTGAGTTCATCTATTGTTGAGTAAGTCTTCTGCTGAGTATTGAGCCAGGCCAAAGGATCGTTTGGGGACCATCAATTGTTCTCGAGTGCCAGTTACGTCCAGGGTGTAGGCTCGGGGTGTGACAATATCACTAGCTGGAACCATTTCCCTTTGGCTTTATATCATATCACTAGCCAAAACCATTTTCCTTCATCTTTAACATCACATTACTTACTGGAACCATTTCCCTTCGGCACATTATCACTAGCCAAAATCATTTCCCTTCGAATTTATACCATATTGATAACACTCAAACTACTCTCAAAATAAATTTGAAGAGTAAACGGTCGTTATCGATAAAAATACTCAACTAAGAGTCGTGGTCGAATACCAAAAGAAATGGTGTAATGATAAGAATTCAACTAAGAAATTAAGAATGTAGACTTGTTCATTGTAGTAGGTTAAGACAAATGTGTGGGTGATTCCACCAAATTTACTAACAGAGTTTATAGTATCAAATGTCACAATTAAACAAAAAAAAAATTGGGAATTCAAGTAATTAACCAGTTATCTAGGAGTGTGGAGATTGGAATCAATGTCACATATATGTAATTGTATTTCTCAATAGTTCTAAACAATCATGGATAGGTTGGGTCAACTGCAATGACACTAATCTTCTTTCAATCTCATAACATCAGTTCATGGAATATCTTTTCAGTCTCATCAATTTGAATAAAAAAACAACCCATTACCTTATAATATCTCTTTCGAGTAGATTTGGGACAAATAGATCTCAATAATAATTTCTCTTTCAAGCAAACTATAAAAATCAAACTTAAATTACATGCATCAAACTAATTACCCACTTCAATCAATCTTATACAAACATTAATCGAAGATCGAAAATACGATTAAGTTTGCAACCTTAACTCATAAGTTAACCTCATGTTAATTAGCCTAAATCCATGATTGAACAACAATAAAATAGAGCAAAACATAATACCCATTATATTAAATCAACACCCAACTCCATAATAGCACCCCATAGACTTGGGGTTTTAGCCACCCATCACCAAAAGTAAAGAAATTATACCTATCATGATAGCAACCATTGATGTGATAAAACTAAGCAATTATAATCAACACCCACTTTCATTTCAACTTCCAATTGGCAATTGCAAAAGTAAAATTGAAAACCCCCAAACTAAAGATGGTTTTCACAAGATCAAATATCTCATACACAAAGCTCTAAAAAAATACTTTATTCGAACTTTGGCCAAAAAACTCTTTCCTCTCTATTTGCATTCTCCTATAGGCTATATATAGTTTTCCAAAATTCACTATGTGACCAACTCGGTGATATTAGTATTCCCATCGGCTTTATATCATATCAATAGCCGAAACTATTTTCCTTCATCTTTAACATCACATAACTTACTGGAACCATTTCCCTTCGGCACATTATCACTAGCTGAAACCATTTCCCTTTGAATTTATATCATATTGATAACACTCAAGCTACTCTCAAAATAAATTCGAAGAGTAAACGGTTGTTGTCGATAAAAATACCCAACTAAGAATCATGGTCGAATACCACAAAGAATGGTGTAATGATAAGAATTCAACTAAGAAATTAAGAATGAAGACTTGTTCATTGTAGTAGGTTAAGACAAATGTGTGGGGGATTCCACCAAATTTACTAACAGAGTTTATAGTATCAAATGTCACAATTAAACAGAAAAAATGGGAATTCAAGTAATTAACCAATTATTTGGGAGTGTAGAGATTGGAATCGATGTAACATAGAGGTAATTGTGTTTCTCAATAGTGCTAAACAATCATGGATAGATTGGGTCAACTTAAATGACATTAATCTTCTTTCGATCTCATAGAGTTAATTCATAGAATCTCTTTTCGGTCTCATCAATGTGAATAACAAAACAACCCATTACCTTACGATATCTCTCTTTCGAGCAGATTTGGGGTAAATATATCTAAATCATAATTTCTCTTTCGAGCATACTGTAGAAATCAAACTTAAATTATATGCATCAAACTAATTACCCACTCCAATCGATCTCTTATGAGCATTAATCGAAGATAAAAAAATAGGATTAGGTTTCCAACCTTAACCCATAAGTTATCATCATGCTAATTAGCCTAAATCCATGAATGAACAACAATAAAATATAGCAAAACACTATACCCACTATATTAAATCAACATCCAACTCCATAATAGCACCCCTAGACTTGGGGTTTTAGCCACCCATGACCAAAAGTAAAGAAATTATACCTATCATGATATCAATCATTGATGTGATAAAATTAAGCAATTATAATCAACACCCACTTTGATTTCAACTTCCAATTGTCAATTGAATAAGTAAAATTGAAAAACTCCATACTAAAGATGTTTTTCACAAGGTCAAATATCTCATACACAAAGCTCTGAAAAATTCTTTATTCCAACTCTGGCCAAAAATCTCTCTTCTCTCTATTTTCTTTCTCCTTTAGGTTATTTATAGTCATCCAAAATTTGGCCTAAAATTCACTACGTGACCAACTCGATCGGTGATATTAGTCGGACTCGTCGAAGCTGATTGACGGATCATCGTCCGTTCCTCAGCTCGCCTTTCATTTGCTTTAGGCTTCAGGTGTTTGAACCTCAGTAGGCGAGCTCGTTCGAGTGTGTTTTTCACATTCGACGGATCACCGTTTCCACCTTTGTTCACCTTTCAAGCCTTCATTTTTTATCCAAGTCTTCTAACCTACGGTGATGATCATATTGTTCACCTTTCAATTTCGATGAGTCGTTGTTTCTCTTTTGATTTGCCGACCTACCTCGATTATATTCAGTTGTGAGCATTGTAACTTCGGGGGAGGTCATGTCATTTGGGCTATCCGTCATTTTGGTTAGACGAATCCCAGTGTAGAGTTTATACATCTTTCAGTGTTGATGACCTTTCTTTCAAGTATCCATCATCGCCTTGTCCTTTAGCCTTCATAGTTGTAAATCATCAAAATATCATTAGAATAAGACATAACTAGGCATTGAGGACACTAATTATTGAACTAAAAAATTCCTCAAATGAATGTAAATCTACCACTCATCACAAATCACTTGCCAGAATCATTTCCATTCAGCATAATATAACATTACTTCGTCAGAACCATTTTCCTTCGTCACATTATCACTAGCCTGAATAATTTCTCTGTCTTTATATCATATCACTAGCTATAAATATTTTTCTTTGGCTTTATATCACATCACTTGCCGAAACTATTTCCCTTAGGCATAACATCACATGTCTCATCATGGTGTACACAATAAATGCAAATAAGTAATTTTATATTATAAGGAAGAGACAACAATTCAAACAATTCAAGTCCATATTAATGCCCTCAAAACATTTCATCAATCAATCAACATAAGGTTCATTACAAGATAATTAACAAAGCATTATGATCAATACATTACCTTTTCATTAATCCCCTTTGTGTTCATTAAGGTTAAACAAGTGGAACAATGGTCCTATCACCACATTCCCATTACACCTTAACACACACAATGAAGGGAAATACAAAATTCAAATAGATTTACAGGGTTAAGGCGATCACTTGCCTTAATTCAATTAAATAGTATATCCAAGACTTGAGTCTTCCCTTTCCGAACAACGTCCAAATGCACACAATCTATTTCAACCAAGTAATCACAATAAGATTCAGGAAATAACAATACCCAATTCATACTCTTTGAAAAATGGGTCAATCAACTCAAAATCCTATTCTGTAAATGAGATATGAATCCATAAAATCTTTACTCGAAAATGTTACCCAAGGCATTTACAACTCATTGATAAAAACCATTTTCGAAAAATGAGTTAAATCAGTTCACAATTACCATTTTAGTTTAGAACTCAAGTTCTTTAAAAACCTTGTCATTTGCCAATCAAAATCTCCAGTTTCGATGTTAAAATTCATAAATGAGTAATCGAAAATAAAGTTTTAGGGTCACAATAGCTTACCCAAATGATTTAGCACATGAGATCTATTCAAAATCACCTCCAAGAGTTTTACAAAGCTGAAAAATGAAGAATGAGGCTTAAACCCCAAAATTTCTGCTCAAAACTCCTCTTAGATGTCGGAAAAGCGGATTCAAGTTCACTTAAGCAGACATATATAAAGTGAACCACATGTTCACTTTTGCAAACCTCGTAAAAGTGGCGCCTCTCACAAAAGCGTAGGCTCTTTCTCTTTTGTGAAGTTCGCTTAGGCGAACAAGTCCTTGCAAACCTGCAGACACCGACAAAACATAGCCAAACATAAATCATCAAATGGACCTTCAAGATTTGTTGAGAACCCCGTACACACAAATCATATATGCAAATTGACTAAATTTGATGTTCTCAACGCATATGGAATCATCAAAATGCCAATCGGAGTTCTCCTTAACCCGACATCCATAAAAGTTGCATAAACTAACATAACACCTAAAATACCAAAATGAGCTCGGGACCTCTGAAAATTCAACCAAGACCTCACTTAGGCCTAAAATCATCCCCAAATTTAAAGGAACTCCTGGAATTCTGATTCGAGCATCTGAACCCCGAATGTTGACCAAAGTCAAGCCAAAAGCTAAATTTTCACAAATTTCCAACTTAGGACCTCAAATCCTCAAAAAAACTCCGAATCTAATACGAAAACTCTGAAAGATCAATTTTCACATCTCGAGATTGATGGAATCAACAAAATTCCATTCTAATACTCGAAACTTCAAAAGACACAAAAAACCACTTTTAAGCAACTTTAGCCTTTTAAAATACAAAACTTATATATTTCTCAACTTCTTACTCAAATCTCGCAATCAACATTCAAAACTCAATCGAAAATAACTCGAGGACAATATCAGAAGGGGAAAAACGATAATTTTATAAAATTAATTAAAAATGACCAATTGGATCATTACATTATCCACCACTAAAAACCAAGTTTGTCCTCGAACATAAAGCAAAAAAAAGTACCTAAAGCCTAAAAAATATGAGGATATCAGACACACATATCCGACTTTGTCTCCTAAGTCGCCTCATCAACTGAACGGTACTTCCACCGCATCTTCACTGAAACAATCTCATTAGTCCTAAGCTTTCGAACTTGCCTATCCAAAATGGTTATAGGCTTCTTCTCAAAAGATATGTCTGGACCAAACACAACTGAATCAAGTGAAAGCACATGAGACTCATCTGACAAGTACTTTTGAAGTATGGAGACATGAAACATAGGATGCACAAGTGACAAGCTAGGTTGCAAGGCCAAGTTATAGGCCATCTCTCTTACTCAACTCAAAATATTAAAAGGTCAAGTGAATTTAGGGTTAAGTTTGTCCTTCTTTCCGAACCTCATTACATCCTTCATGGGTGAAACTCAAAGCCAAACATGATCGCTCTCCATAAATTCTAAGGCTCGCACTCTACGATCTGCATAACTCTTTTGTCGACTCAAGGCTTTCAACAATATACCATGAATTATACGGACATGCTCCATAGCATTTCTAAGTAAGTTTGTATCTAAAGAGTCCATCTTAATTGATCAAACCACCAAATTAGAGATCTACAATGTTTGACATGCAATGCCTCAATTGGGACCATCTGATTACTAGAATGGAAACAAATTTTGTAGACAAACTCAACTAAAGGCAAATGGTGTTCCCATCTAGCACCGAAATCAATCACAAAAGCTAAAAGCATGTCCTCCAACACCTGAATCGTCCTCTCAGACTGACCATCTATCTGAGGATAGAAAGTTGTACTCATACATAACCAAGTACCCAAACCATGATGTAAAGCCTTCCAGAAATGGGAAGTGAACAAAGAACCTCAATGAGAGACAATGGAAACAGAGACTCCATGTAGTCGCACAATCTGACTAATATAAAGCTGAGCCAACTTCTCTACCGTATACTTATCCTGAACTTGGATGAAATAAGCGAACTTGGTCAACCTATCCACAACAATACAAATAGAATCATAATAACCCATGGAGGCAGGTAAACCCATAACAAAGTCCACAGTGATTCACTCCCACTTCCAAGTAGGAATATGCATCCTCTGAGATATACCTCCGGACCGTTGGTGCTTACATTTGACATTACTCAAGTCAAGCACGTGGAAACAAAATCGGCAATATCTCTCTTTATGCCACACTACCAGTATTGCTAACTTTAATCACGATACATTTTTGCTGCTTCCGGATGGTTGAAATATCGAGAACAAAGAGGCCTCCTTAAGAATCAATCTAATCAACTCACCCACATTGGGCACACAGATCCTACCCCTAATCCTCCAAACACCCTCAAAATCAAGGGAAACCTCCTTGTCTTCCCCTCTCACCACGTTGTCTCGAATGAGACACAATTTCTCGTCATCAAACTGACGATCACAAATCTTCTCAACTAAGAAAGAATGAGCCTCTATGAAAGCAATCAAGCAACCGGTCTCCTCAATAATCTGCAATTGGACAAGACTATTGGCTAACCTCTGAACATCTCAATCCAAGCGGCAAAATTCTCATGCTAGAAGTCTTCCCACTCAAAGCATTGGGCACCACATTAGTCTTTCTGGTACAAGACAGTGATATCATAGTTCTTCAATAGTTGAATTCATCTGCTCTGCCTCAAGTTTAGATCCTCCTGAATGAAGATGTATTGAATACTACGATCAGTGAAGACCTCACAATGCACCCCATACAGATAATGCCGCCATAGCTTAAACATAAACACTACAGTTGTCAACTCTAAATCATGGGTAGTTCTTCTCACGGGTCTTTAATTGTCTAGAAGCATAGGCGATCACCTTACCTTTCTGCATCAAAACACCGCCTAACCCAACTCCAGAAGCATCACAATAAATGGTTAAATCCACACCCTTCTCGTGTAAGGTTAAAACAAGAGCCAAAGTCAACAAGGTCTTTAGCTCTGGTATAATTTAGGATGCTCCTTGTGTCTTATCTCTATTAGATAATCTTTTTAAATTACCATCATTTCAAATAAATATTGTGTCTTGTTGGATTCGAAATAATTAGGACGACATGTGAAAGCTTAAAATTGCAAAGTATATGACGACAAATTAGACAACACATAAAATTATACTAAAAGAAACATATATTACATGATATGGCCAATTAACCTACATATTTTTAAAAAACTAATTAAAAACATAAAAATTGTAGAGAGAAAATCTCTCCATAAACAAAACTCTCTAAAAGACTATATTGTGGATGCTATTGTGTTCTTGGCATGAAAAAAAGGGGTATTCAATTTATAAAGTTTAAAATGTTTCCCTAAGGAAAGACAAATATGGTAGAGAATAATATTCTTCTTTCAGGAAAAGTAAAATTAGTTATGGTAATGCTTTAACTTCTTTTCAGAAAAGAGTAAAAACTCAAATATAATAAGAAAATCACTGTAAAACCTTAACACGTCTTAATTTGTCATGTGAGGTAATTTTTCCATTATTAAGTTGGATTTACTACTAATTGACTTGAATTAACAATTCTGCTATTTCTTTTTATTATTCTACTAGTTTTAACGCACATGAATATAAAATTATGTACTACACAATGTTTAAAAATAATGTGAATATTATTAAATAAAAAAATTAAGTAAACAATTATAAAATGAATGATAAAGTATAAGTTCCTATTAATAGTGGATATAAATTTTCTTATGATTACTATTGAAAGCTAGTCACTCTTAAAATCTCTTAGTTACACCTTTTAAATATACTTTCTCCTCCCTCCCCATGGTTCGTTACTTAGTTATTACTATATTATTGGAGCTCTTACATTTAATATAATATAATATAATATAAATAAATATTGATATAAAATATAGAAGATATATGAAATAAGATGTTTTTAGTTGGAGTATTATTTTAATTTCAGTAATGTTAGGGAGTGTTCAAATTTTAGTGAACTTTGAGATTGTCAACGTTTGTAAATCAAACTTGAGATTTTAAGAAGAGAAGAATAGAAAACATAAGAAAATCATAGTTTTAAATTGTGAGGAAACCCCTCCATTTATAGTAATCAAAGGGTAGTATGAGCATGTTCATATTAGTTATCATAAAAGGCACAACCCTTCGGGAAGGTAAAAAATCATCGGAAAAGTGATAACTTTTTGAAATAGTTGTAACCATTCAATGTGAAACGATGTCATCTTTAAATATAAGTGGCTTAAGAAGAAGAAGAAGAACAATCAAAAACTTTAAAAAATTGTAGTTTAAAAATTTGAAGAAATCTCTCTTTTTATAACCAACAAAGGGTAGTGTATGAAAGAATGTTTATTGTGCCTTATCAAAATAAAAAGTCACTGTAATGACCCGGAAAGTCATTTTTAGAATTTTTTTACAAAATTATTGTTTTACCCATCTCGGTAGTTGCCTTGAGTCACTTTTGATCAATTTGTGAAGTTGGTTGGGAATTTTAAACTATTTGTTTAACTACGATTATTTAGTTGATGGATAAATAATTAATTTATTTAGTTGGGGGTTAATGGGTCAAGTCCATAATTTACTTGGTCCCTTTATCACTTGACCCGTGTATATAAATTAAATTAGTGAGATTTAACCTTTTAAATTATTTTAGAAAAGAAAAATAAAGAGAATAGGGAGAAACCCTAAGCGGCATCAATGAGCAGCGAGTGCTCTTCCTTCACGTAAGTATTTTGGCTGAGCTTTTATGATTGTTGTTTTATACATAATTTCTAGTGAAAGAGTTTACACTAAATTGTCCCATTAGTTAACTAATATTACCCACTAATAATAACATGCATGTGGTGTCAGTGCGACAGTCTTCTTAATGGTGGAAGGAAAAAGAGTGAACACTTAATTGTGTATGCTATTATAATTGGGTCTTAAGGGGACAAAATGTGAGAGGCAAGTTATTATATATTGATACCAATTGATGAACGAATATAGGTTTGACATTTTTATTGGCTTATGTCGTATTTTAATGATTATTACTGCAATGTTGGTTGTGAAAGAAAGTAAGAAAATTGAATAGGAAAAGTTGAAACAAAGTCAGTGGCGTATGTATTGAAGTTGAGGTAAGAATATAGTTGATTTCTAATGCCTAATCATTGTCCAATGAGACCTAATCATTGTCCAATGAGACCTAATCATTGGACAATGATGGCCTAATCATTGGACAATGATGGCCTAATCAGTGGACGTGATTGTGGAGCTAATAGTTTAGTGAATTAATGTTTATAGTTAAACATTAGAAATATGTTAATCTGCAAATTGTTTTGAGGCACATCACTAATATTTGACATTAGTTAATATCTAGCTATCACATTATGATTCAAGTTTTGATATATTAAGATGTGAAATTGAATATTGGGTATATTATATAATATGAAAACTCTCAGAGTTGTAGTGTTTGGAGAAATTATGACTTAATCTTAGACTTGAAATTTAGGAAATATGAGATTTGACCTATTGGTTGGAATCAAGATTTAGGAACTTGATTATAAATTGAGTGAGTTTTTGGGCCTAGGCTAACCTATAGTAAAATGGGTGTTGCTAGTTTCAAAATCTTATTGTGATTATGTACTTGATTAGATTTGCATTGATTTGGAAGCTCAGCGAAAAGGAAAGACTCAAGTCCCAGAGTGATTGTTTGATTACTTGAGGCAAGTGGATTTCTAAATCTTGTTAAGTGTATGAAATTCGTGTATTTTCTTGTAATATGTGTTTGGGGGTAATGAGACTTGGTAATGGGTTGACTTGTCCACATTGATTAATTCTAAGGATGAAAAAGGGGTAATAAAATGCAATGTAATTAATTGTTTGTGTGTGATGTGTTGATAATGGTTTGAAAGGCTTGTTGAATCATTGTTGATGTGGTATCATGATTGTGTTGTTGTGAATTATGCAATGTTATGAAAATGGTCATCTCCTCATTATTTGTGTGAACGTGTCATTTGCATTGTTCTGAGACATGGTTGTGACACGTGTTATGTGAACTGAGAAAGAATAAGAAATTAAAGATGATGTACCATTTCGAGGGACGTATCGTGCGCCGCGATGGATACTATATTTCAAGGGACTTATCACGCATCGCGATGGTTACTATTATCGAGGGTCGTCTCGCACACCGCGATGGATGCATGGACATATATGTCCCCCATGGGTCTTGGACTGAGAGACAACGGGTGTGTATCACTAGGTCAGACATGCATCACTATACTTGACATTGCATTACATTGCATTGCACATATTTATCATTAGTGAACTTGGTATTGTGTTTTGCTGATCTTATGAGTGCCTTTCTATGGAACTTTGATTGATGAATATTGAGCTTGTTGTTGAGAATATGTAATTGTTAGAGTGTTGTTGTTGAGCTGTGTGCTATGTGAATTATGAACTGTTAGGTTGGACTGGTTTAAGCAGGTTGTAGTTGTGGTGGTTGTAATTGATGAATATTGAGTTTGTTGTTGAGAATATGTGATTGTTAGAATGTTGTTGTTGAGATATCCACTTGTAAATTGTGAACTGTTAGGTTGGACTGGTTTTATACAAGTTGTAGTTGTGGAGGTTCGGTTGGGGTGTAAGGAGTACCCGTATTCTATCCCCTTAGCTTGTGTTTAGAGGTTTACTTGCTGAGTACCGTGTGGTTTGGTACTCACCCCTTGCTACTACATTTTTTTTGTAGGTTACTAGCCCGGACCTTTGTGATATTTTCTCTTCTCCTTGTCTGAGTCTTCTTGTGGAGGTTTGTGAGGTAGTTGCTTGTCATTTCAGCGGACCTTCTTACTCCTATTTATGATCTTGTTCTATTATAGAAACAAGGTCATTTGAGACTTGTGTTTTTCTTTTGAATCAATTGTAATACTTTAGAGGCTTGTACACGTGACACCTAGATTTTGGGGGTATTTTTGAGTTGATTATAAAATTTCCACATTTTATTGTAATGGTTGAGTTTTAGGTTGACTTGTCTTGGTGGGATAAGACGAGTGTCATCACGTCTATTTTTGGGTCGAGACAGTCACAACCCTTCAAAAAGGTCACAACTCATCGAAAAAGTCATAACTCTTTAAAAAAGTAACAACTCTTCGGAAAATTCGCAACCATGTAGAAAAGTCACAACCCTTCGTAAAGGTTACAACTCATCAAAAAAAGTTATAACTCTTTGGAAATGTCACAACCCTTCAAAGTGAAAAGGTGTCTGCTTGGTGTTTTAAGTTGAGGTGTTATAATAATTTAACATTTAAGGTAGGTATTTCATTCTTTTAAGGTAGTATAGATCAAAAAGAAAGATATAGATTTGTCTAATTTTAATTTGATATGAAATTTTTAAAAAGTACAGAAGACTTCTAATTTAAGGATATGTAGAATATATAAAAATGTCTTTTAACTTTGTGGTCTTAAAGATGATCCCCCACCCCCTTGAAAAAAGAACATTTTATATTAAACTGAATAAAAAAAAAGTATAGCAAATAAATTGGAAACGGAGGAGTACTTGTTACTTCTAGTTTGGACTCTTCAAAAATGTTTGTGATCAAATCCTTTTTCGCCAACAATTTCAAACTTTTCATAGTTTGAACACCAAGTTGTAGTTTGTGCAACAGAAAATCATTGAACTTCTTGTCATGTAGAACTTCCTGCAAAAGTATATTTTTGGCTATGAAAATGAGTACATTTTAATTATCTAGATAGTCTCCTCATTTGAAGTTGAGTTATTCAATTCTCCTTGTTGAATCATTTTTTGTTGATCTATCTAATTTACTCACAACAAATATTGTAATTGCATAATTGAACAACTCTCACAATCTTCCCATTTATGAAAAGAAGAATATAAAACTTACAAAATTTGTAGTTTAAAAGTGTGAGCAAAACCTTTCTATTTATAGAAAACAAATGATAGTATGAAAAAGGTTCTTATTGTACCTTATCGGATAAGTCGCAACCATTCAAAAAAAATCAGGACTTTTCGAAAATGTCATAACTTATTGAAAAAGTCACAATTGTATAAAAAAAGTCACTACTCATCAATGTGAAAAGGTGTCAGCTTTTAATATAATTTAGAACAAATAAATAAATATATTATAAAATATAGAATATATACTAAATTGGGTGTTTTAAGTTGGGAATATTATAATAATTTAATAGTTAAGTTAGGGAGTTTTTGCTTTTAATGCAGTATAGAATAGATTAGAACAGTGGCCAAAATGTCAAATAAATAAAAATATAAATGTGCAATTCATATGATTGTAAATGTAATTACCTAACTGTCACACTTTATTATTCTCAACTTTCAGTCGGCAACTACTAATCGAAATCTGAAATACGTATACGATATATCCCAAAAAACAAAAAACAAAAAACAAAAACCAAAAAACAAAAAAAATGATGACTGATTGGTGAAGCCACGTTCAACTCAATCATGTACTTTTCTCATTATCGTAAAATTTTCAATTTATTTCTTTCTACAATTTTCTCCCAAATCACGATTTGTACTTCTTTTTCTTCTTCAGAATGGAGGAATCAAATCGGAATCCGTCATTTTCGTCGGAGGTTAGGGATGAGCAATTTTCCGGCGATGCATCGATGTCGCGACACGAGGAGGAGGTACCGGTGATTGACGACGATAATCGGCAGCCTCCGGTGCCGTTTCCGGAGAGGAATAATGTTTTTCACAATGCACCTTATTTTCAGGCGACTGACAATAAAGAAGCAGTGCGGTTAGCCAAAGATGATATCTGTTCTTACATTGTTGTTATTCTCACTTTCATTTTTATTTGACTATTGTTATTCTCGTATAACTACACATCCATCTTGCTATTTGCATTTATGTGACGCTCATCTTGTGCAAGTGCTGAGGCATATATGTAACAAATTTATGAATGCTTTACCATAGAAAGGGGAATCAAGATAACAACTACAATTGCCATACTAATTGGCTGGAGAGTGTAAATTTTATGCACATGTGAAGTTGACTGGGATTAGGTCGGTGTATAGGTTGATGTCGAGTTTGGGGGAATGATAGTTGGCTGCTCATGGTAGTGTGTTGCTCCAAATGATAATAAGTCTCGTAGCTTTTGATGGCTTCACTGATTGGGTTTACACTGTGCAATCCTAAAATTTTGTGAATCACACAACTACCATAATTGATCACCTAGCATGCTCATATTATTAGTATTTACATAAAAGGTTTAATTCCTACCCAAATAGGTGAGAGATCGTAAGAATTATTTGTATTTAAAAGTTTTTTCCCTCTTACATTTCTCGTGGTGAGCACAACATTTGACACTTCACAGCTCCCTTTGTGAAAATAATTTCTCTTTACTCTAAAGTAGTATCCATGACTTTTATAGGAAATATTCACTTAATATGCTTCTTCATTCCTGTTTTCTTGCTTATTTTGTTTCACTAAAGATGTTTGATACTTCAGAGTTTGCCTAGATGAATGTTTTATCTTTTCTTCAATCTCTATGACTTTGATATTAGGAGTTATGGGCCAGGTAATTCGCAACTTGGACCGAATTCCTCAATCCTGATAAAACCTAATCTCTTATTTGTGAAAAATATAAATTAAAGGTAAATTGTGTAATTTCTTAGTTTTTTTTTAAATATTTTCTCTAAGCTCGTAGTTTGATAAAATAATTTGTGTTTTCCTACAAGGTGGAAGAAATGGATGATGCAAACAATAAACCAATGGTGTATGAGTTCTATGAAAATCCGTCTCTTGATGTTCTTACAACTTCTTCTGAAGCTTATAGAATCTCTCTTCCTGCAAACACTAACAAGGCATGACGTGACTTTAAATTTCTTTTAAGTCTCTAATACCCATCTGAGGTTTGTCAAATGAATTATCTTGTGTTTGATTTTACAGTAATGAGTATATTACTTGAATCAAAGCTCTCAAATAAACATATCATATAGTGTCAATTCCTCAAGTTCGTTTGGTTTAGTCCTTATTACTGCTCAAGGCAAGTTCATTTTCGTCAAGTCTATTCCAATTTTTGTTTCCCAGTGTTGCATTTCTTGTTTAGGGGTCAACTTAAATCTATACTAGGTTGATTACTTTGTGAGGTAGCATCAAAACTTTGCAAATCAATCCAAATTAATGGGATTTACAAGCTCATGTTAACAGTAGATATTGCATGATATCCCATGTAGAGGACCGTTAGAGTACTCAACATGGTAGAAGTCTGGTCCACCTTACTTTTGCAGTATAGCTTCTATGGTTTTTAAGTTCATTGTTATATTTGATTCTTATATGCCTTTCCAGAGAAACAAATAATACTTATGTACTATAATTTAGCTTACATTTGACATATTATTCTTGTCTAAGCTAGTCTCTTCTGAATCCCAGT
Organism: Solanum stenotomum; assembly: GCF_019186545.1. NCBI lineage: Eukaryota > Viridiplantae > Streptophyta > Magnoliopsida > Solanales > Solanaceae > Solanum > Solanum stenotomum. The sequence continues at coordinate 49,768,628 of NC_064288.1, forward strand.
ACCCGCCTTTCAGGCCAACGGTAAAAAAGAAATGTTCCTTGGAACTATCTCTCTTCTCATTTTCCTCTTTAAGTGGTCCATTAGAGCAGTGTATTCTGGCTCAAACCTTCAGTGGAGAATTGTCTTTGTGGCTCACTCCCTTGGATAGCGGTTACATGTCTTGTTGATCATGTCTTCTTTAATATAGCCAGCCAAGTTCTGACATGCTAGCTCCATCTCAACTTTCTAACCCTTTTATATTTTTCTCTAAAAGTCAATGAACTGCAGGAAGCGAAGGTCTAGCTCAGTAGCTTGAAGACTCATCTTATCCAAATACAACACTATCATGGAATGTCATTCATGGTAAGAAAGAAGACTAGCTAAATTATTTATGATCTCTGCATAAAGGTATTGCACAAACTATAGCTCACAATAGATAGAAGTTACCTTATCACACCAGCTGCCTTTCTGCAGGGAATGGCACAGTCAGCCAAGACATAAGGAAGTCATCTAGTTATTATGTGGCAGTGGGAAACTTGAACTATGGAGTTGTACAGGTCAAATAAGTATTACCATGTCAAATTTCCACTTAAGATGGTACTATTAAGAGACAATATGGGTATAACCTTTCTTCCCCAGGTGAACAATTATCTAATCACATTGGTAGAAAGAAATCGTAATGTCCCTTATTTTTCAATTTTTTGGGGTGAGGGAAATATTTTCCTTCTTTGCACTCGAATTGCATTTATCTTCTTTTTATTATTTATCATGTTTAGTTAGTGAAAAACAGGTCCGGTAACATGATACATACTAAGTGTTTCAATAAATTTGAGTTATGTATCGAAACAAATATTTGAAAAAGATATATTGTACATGATAAAATTGTAATGTATCATAAATGTGAAACAAACGAATTATACATTCATTTTAGAATCAAAGTCAACTATATACATTAAAAGATAAAGCAACAAAAAAAAATCAAGAATTTGATCTGCTAAAAGCAAAAAAAAAAAATATGAAGAAATCCTTCCACACTTTTTTCTTTGCTCTGTATCAATTCTTGTAGCTTTTTTCACTTTCAACAATGACGATGTCCCATGGATCTCGACCCAAAGCCCTTACCGGAGCCACCAACACTCTTGATAAAATTGTGATGTATCATAATGATGAAACAAAGGCATTATACATTAATTTAAGAAATAAAAACAACTTGATACATTAAAAAATTGAACCCGTATGTATCAGAAAAAGATGGAACAACAAAAAATTGGAAAAAAATCATTAATTTGATCTACTGAAACAAAAAAAATGATAAAGAAATTCTTCTAAGTTTAAGATCATGAATTTTGTAAACATGATTGAGTATTTTTGGGTTTCCATTGTGTAGATCCAAGATTTATGGGTTAAGTCGTAGTTATGAGATTCGACGAAGAATCCGATTAAGCGATCTGTGATGGATTTCCATATGTTGAAAGTGAAGTTTATGTAGTTTGTATCGAGTTTGATGTCGTCGTCACAGATGAGGATGGATCAGGTGGTGATAGATGGGTGAGGGTGGAAATAGAGGTTGAGGTTGGAGAAAGGTTGACAAAGGATAGTGATTGGTGTGGTGGAGGAGGAGGAGAGGGAGAGATTTTGGGAGAGATCTGAGAGGAATTGTGGCGGAGTTTAAAAAAATGGATAAAACAAAAGATGAAGAAGTCTTTTCAATAACTTGCAATCGATAAGTCGGAAAGAGAAAATATTTGAAATTCAAAAATAGAGTGATGGAGATAATTGGTAATACCATGGAGTGATTTTAGGGGTGAAAAAAGAAAAAAAATCATGGGATGATAGTTTACAGTGATGTATCCGGAAAAGTGAGAGAAATTGTGGAAAAGAAGAATTTTTGTAATTTTTTGGAATGGTACGGAATAATAAAAATAGGGTAAAAAAATGATGTGTAGATGCTTAAATGAAGTACAAATTACTTTGATTTAATCATACATCTTGTTAGGTTATTTTTCCTAAATTTTACAGTAGAAATTGAAAATAATAATAGTTGTTACGAAAAAAACTTCTCTAATCAAGCAAGTAAGTCAAACAAATCACTATCAATTTATTAATATAACTAGGAACAAACTACAACGCCGCAAGCTTGACTAAACCTAGTCATCCAGACCACAAGTAACAAAGAGGCGGATTCTCAATCAGTACACGACTATTTTAACAAACGAATCAAACATCAAACAAACGAAGATCACTGATGAATTCAAGTAACATCACTAAATTTAGAAACAAAACAAACAAACATTTGAAATGCATGACTTTGAATCTAATTATCACAACGCATGAAGTTCAATATATTAGGAATCAATATATGTTTAATCAACATTTTCTGGAGGTGCTTGTGTAGAGGAAGAAGCATCATTTTCCAGCTGCGCTGTCAATTCAAAATCAACAGAGTTCAACCAAAGCTCGAGTTCATTCACCTCCCCTTCATTAAATTTCATAATAGATTCCCACATTTTTTTCATGTCAGTTTCATCTATGCCTGATTTTGAATTAGATAGACCCCTTTCTATGATATCAAGCTCATCAAACTCAACTTTTAGTTCCTTCACTGTGTTTCGAGAATTTGCAATAGCAATATGATTACTTTCACTTGCCTGTGTATTTGGACTTAAAAATCGATCGACAACCGCATCCATTGTAGGGTGAAAAAAAGAGTAGGGTTTATCGGTCGGAGAAAATAATGTTATCCCCACATCAACATCGTATTTCCCAACCAATTCACTAGCTTTTTTATATAATGTCGATCGGCGCTTTGAAAATGTTGTGTATCGAGCATCTTCATTTTCTATTTTGACCATTGAAATATTTTGACGTCCCAAAGTCTTTTTTTCTGCCATGACTCAACTTTTGAGGAATAATGATTTTAAGAAAATAGGTTTATTGATAAAACACTCAAGAAAATGTGGTGCTTATACAAATGATATAAGATGACTATTTATACAAAAAAATTGTTTATAGTTATAATAAATTTCTAGCCAAATAGTACAATAAAAGGTAGATTTCTTGCATCATGCTAAAAATTATAGTAACAAAATAAATTTATATGGTAAGAAAATCAAGTATCTAGTCAAATAAATAAATATTTCAATATGGTTAGTAAATTTTACCAAATTTTGGTAAGCTACTGAGAATATATTTTTAAAAATAAAAGAGTAAAGCTCATTTTCCCCCTTAAGATTTTGAATTTCAGAAACGATTCCTCTTCACTTTTTGAATAAGATGAGAAATGAGAAAAGTGCACTAAATAGCATAAAATGTTAAATATTACACTCACATACCCCATTTCTTAATAATTTTAAATATACACAGTCGGCACAAAAAATTACGCTGCATAGCCTCCTGCATAAGGTTACATATATATATATATATATATATTAATATAATACTCAATTTAATCTATTAAGTTGTCTGCTTGATTTCCTTATATGATTTCTTGTTTTAAATTTATTTGTGCTCCGAATTTCTTTATCTTCACTCCAATTTAATCCTACAAATAAAATGTACAACGTAAGAATAATTCATAAAATTTATGCTCAAAAACGACAATGAATAAACTAAATATGAGACAAATAATGATTAAATACTTAATTATTTTTATTTCTTTCTTCCTAACAATTAAGAATATTTTCTTTTTCTCCGGTTAACTAAAATTTTTGTTTTTATTTTTCTCTTTGTTAGTTCCTTTTTTGTCTTGTTTTATCTTAATTTTTAAAATATTTTTCCGTTAGATTATCTTTTAAATATTTTTCCGTTAGATATACTCTTATAGTATCATTGATTAATAAGTAATCTATGAATATAAATCTTAATGATACCACAAAAAAAAAAAAAAAAATATATATATATATACACACTCTTATATTATCATTGACAAATGAGTAATTTATTAACAAGAAACTTTAATGATAGAACAAAAGTATATATATAGTATCAATTAAGCAAAAATATCACTCGGGGAATCTATTGTAATTATTCAGGGGAATCAATGTAAGGGGTATATATTTGTAATCAATTTGTATTTATAGAATATTTGCTTAGTTTTCCCATTAATGTATTTCAGCAGATTTGTTTTGACCGAAGTAAAGTCTGCATTCCATTTTTAATTAAATCTGGATCGTGCATTGTTTGACACTTTCAATTTTCTTCATATTCAGGTTTTGAACCTAAGAACTGTTGCTAAAGGTGGGACAGTCCCATTATTGAACCCCAACCCATGTTGATTGTAGTGTGGTCATCCTCATCCCATTTATAGATGAAAGTAACAAGTGTCATGATGTCACAATTCAAAAGTGGACGTGATGGCACTAGTCTCCACTAATATAAGTCAGCCTAAAATGCAACAAAATGAAAGAAATGTGGAAAGTAAAACAAGAACAAGATAGGACGGAAAACATTCATTTTATTATAACCCCAAAACCTGATTGTCACGTGTACAACTCACTATACATAAAGTATGGAAATGAAAGATAATTACAAGTCTCAATGTCTTTGATTCTAGAATAGAACAAAGCATAAAATAAGAACAAGAGAGTCCACCGGGATGACAAGCAACTACCTCTCGAAAGTTCTTTGACAAGCCTCGAAATAGGACGGCTTAGGTGGCCCATAATGTATCAAATGAAAGAACTTTGAGTCCTCTTTCCAACTCTGCCGAGTTTGCTAAATTTTGAGTTCCGATGAAGGAGATATGTCCGTTTGAGTATAGCATGTCTAGTTAAGGCAAGTCATCCGTTTTAAGGAGGGGTATTTTCCTTACCCCATTAGTCTTAAGTGTTTTTTTCACCCAAATAGGGATCTAAACTTGTTTAGATCAGTTTCACAATTCCTAAACACACTTAGGGTTTTAGAGTGAAGTTCAAGAGGAGAAAAAGCTCCAAGCGTTCAAGATTCTTGCAAGCTTTGAGGATTTTTGCCAAGAATTTGATTCTTTCAAGGTATGTAAACTTTAATAGTGTTGGGTGTGTTCATCCTCATGCCAATCATGTGATTTTCATGAATTATTTTGTTCTTAAGGTTGATAGATTTGAGTTCTTGAGGAGTTCTTGAGGTTCTGCTTCATTCTTTAGCAATGGGGTCTTGTTGAGTTCTTGAGGTGAGGCTTTTGAGAATAAGGGTTGTTTTTTATGTGATTTGAGTGGGTTTTCGATGAATTTTGTTGGGTTTATGAATCTAAACGAGTTTGAGAGTAAACTATTTGATTTTAGATAAGTTAGGCCTTGAATTGAAATAAGAAAATTCGTCAAAAATCTGGGTCGAAGGGTGGGGCGCCGCGCCAGCATAGCATCCAAACTACTGTCAGTAGTTTGGGGCCTAGCGTACCACACCACTCAATGCACCCTATACCACCTTTAGTAGTTTTGGAGTTGCCGCCCCGCGCCACTCAACCAGGGTCGCCAGGTCCTCTACCCTCATGTGATTTTCATCCATAATTTTGTTCTTGAGGTTGATTGATTTGAGTTCTTGAGGAGTTCTTTGAGGTTATGTTTCATTCTTTAACAAGGGAGTCTAGTTGAGTTCTTGAGGTGAGGGTTTTGAGAATGAGGGTTGTTCTTAATGTGATTCAAGTAGGTTTTCAATGAATTTTGTTGGGTTTGTGAATCTAAATGAGTTTAAGAGTAAGTTATTCAATTCTAGATGAGTTAGGCCTTGAATTGAAATAAGAAACTTCATCAAAAATTCGGGTAGAGGGGTGGGGTACCGCGCCAGCATAGCATCTAAAATATTGTTCAGTAGTTTGGGGTCTGGCGCACCGCGCCACTTAATGCACCCCAAACCACCTTCAGTAGTTTTGGAGTTGGCGTTGCGCCACTCAGTCCGCCAGGGTCACCAGGTCCCCTACCCTTGTTTCCTTCTTTCCGTGTGAGTTCCCTCGAATCATACCTAGGTTCTCTACTTGATATCCACACTTAAAATCTTCGTTAATCCTTGAGATATCCTATATATCCGAATCATAACTCTTGAATTCACATTTCAAATTCAAGTAAAGATTAAGAGTTAAGTTTGAGAAAATCTTTTGAGTCATTTTTGAGAAGTTTTTTACAATCTTTTATAACTTGTTTTAAGACTTGAGTAAATGAGTATGAGAATGAGAAGAGTTGAGTTGAGTTTCATTTTTTAAAATAAGTAAGAGGGGACTAAGTATTCCCAAACATGTAAAACTTTTACATTAAAAATGAGAAGAAACCTTGATTTCAAAATGAGTTCATGAGGAATTTTTGAGCATCATCTCTTGTAAGAGCAATCTTTTGAGTAATTATCTCAAATTGAGGAGGAGTTATGTTTTTTTTAAAACATATGAGCATGAGTTATATATATATATATATATATATTGTTGGGAGTAGTATTGAACATCGATACGGGGATGAGTTCAGACAACTCAAAATCCTCATAAACCATGTATGCCAACATGGGTAACAGATCATATTTTTTTAGATGATTCCTTATTGCTTTTAAGCATAGCTTAGTGGATCCACTTAGTTGAGGATGTCTTATACTCTGGCAAGGTATAAGACAGTTCTGGAAGCGTGGGTGAGACGTTGTATCATCACATAGCTTATAGTGATGGTTGTCAGTTAAAGAATCTCCCAAATATGAGTAAAGAGTTTATTACTATATTTTTACATACATTGAGTTATTATCTACTATTTTAAAAGCTTTATTTATACTACATCATTATTGTTTCTTTTATATTGAGTTGAGTTGAGTATCCTTGAGTTTATTTGAGTGAGTTGAGACGAGGTAAGTATGTTTTCTTTTTATTCGTTCAAGATTATGTTTATGTTTCGGAGTTCCCCTTACATGCTCGCACATTCAATGTACTACGCCATTTGGCCTACATCTTTTTATGATGCAGATACAGGTATTCAGAGTAATCAACAGGCGCTACGTTGATACCACTTGTAGGTTCATATTTGTTTTGGTGAGCCTCTTTGCTTCCGAAGGATTCCACTTTTACTTCTAATTTTGTTAGGATGTCGTGGGTTTTGTCCCGACCTCCATTCAAATTATAAGAGGCTTTGTTGACAGTAGTAGTTGAGGATTTTTTTCCATTCCCATTGTTAATGTTTAAGACTTGAGTTACCTTCTTTTGGCTAGGTGAATGTTTCCAGACATTTCTGAGTTTGTTTATTTTTAAGACAAATTAGTAAATCTTTACTTTTGAGTTCATCTATTGTTGAGTAAGTCTTCCGCTGAGTATTGAGCCAGGCCAAGGGCTCGCTTGGGGACCATCAATGGTTCTCGAGTGCCAGTTCCGTCCGGGTGTAGGCTCGGGGAGTGACAATATCACTAATTGGAACCATTTCCCTTCGATTTTATATCATATCACTAGCCAAAACCATTTTCCTTCATCTTTAACATCACATTACTTATCGGAGCCATTTCCCTTCGGCACATTATCACTAGCCAAAATCATTTCCCTTTGAATTTATATCATATTGATAACACTCAAACTACTCTCAAAATAAATTCGAAGAGTAAACGGTCGTTGTCGATAAAAATACCCAACTAAGAGTCGTGGTCGAATACCAAAAGGAATGGTGTAATGATAAGAATTCAACTAAGAAATTAAGAATGCAGACTTGTTCATTGTAGTAAGTTAAGACAAATGTGTGGGTGATTCCACCAAATTTACTAACAGAGTTTATAGTATCAAATGTCACAATTAAACAAAAAAAAATTGGGAATTCAAGTAATTAACCAGTTATCTAGGAGTGTGGAGATTGGAATCAATGTCACATATAGGTAATTGTACTTCTCAATAGTTCTAAACAATCATGGATAGGTTGGGTCAACTGCAATGACACTAATCTTCTTTCAATCTCATAACATCAGTTCATGGAATATCTTTTCGGTCTCATCAATTTGAATAAAAAAAAAACCCATTACCTTATAATATCTCTCTTTCGAGCAGATTTGGGACAAGTAGATCTGAATCATAATTTCTCTTTCAAGCAAACTATAAAAATCAAACTTAAATTATATGCATCAAACTAATTACCCACTCCAATCAATCTTTTACAAGCATTAATCGAAGATCGAAAATAGGATTAAGTTTGCAACCTTAACTCATAAGTTAACCTCATGCTAATTAGCCTAAATCCATGATTGAACAACAATAAAATAGAGCAAACCATAATACCCATTATATTAAATCAACACCCAACTCCATAGTAGCATCCTTAGACTTGGGATTTTAGCCACCTATCACCAAAAGTAAAGAATTTATACCTATCATGATAGCAATCATTGATGTGATAAAACTAAGCAATTATAATCAACACCCACTTTCATTTCAACTTCCAATTGTCAATTGCAAAAGTAAAATTGAAAACCCCCAAACTAAAGATATTTTTCACAAGATCAAATATCTCATACACAAAGCTCTAAAAAATACTTTATTCCAACTTTGGCCAAAAAACTCTTTTCTCTCTATTTTCATTCTCCTTTGGGCTATTCATAGTTTTTCAAAATTCACTAACTCAGTGATATTAGTATTCCAATCGATTTTATATCATATCACTAGCCGAAACTATTTTCCTTCATCTTTAACATCACATTACTTACCGGAAATATTTCCCTTCGGCACATTATCACTAGCTGAAACCATTTCCTTTCGAATTTATATCATATTGATAACGCTAAAACTACTCTAAAAAAATTCAAAGAGTAAGCAGTCGTTGTCAATAAAAATACTCAACTAAGAGTAGTGGTCGAATACCACAAGGAACGGTATAATGATAAGAATTCAACTAAGAAATTAAGAATGCATACTTGTTCATTGTAGTAGGTTAAGACAAATGTGTGGATGATTCCACCAAATTTACTAAAAGAGTTCATAATATCAAATGTCACAATTAAATAAAAAAAATTGAGAATTCAAGTAATTAACCAGTTATCTGGGAGTGTGGAGATTGGAATCAATGTAACATAGAGGTAATTGTGTTTCTCAATAGTGCTAAACAATCATGGATAGACTGGGTCAATTTAAATGACATTAATCTTCTTTCGATCTCATAGAATTAGTTCATAGAATCTCTTTTCGGTCTCATCAATGTGAATAGCAAAACAACCCATTACCTTACGATATCTCTCTTTCGAGCAGATTGGGGAAAATATATCTGAATCATAATTTCTCTTTCAAGCATACTGTAGAAATCAAACTTAAATTATATGCATCAAACTAATTACCCATTCCAATCGATATCTTATGAGCATTAATCGAAGATAAAAAATAGGATTAAGTTTCCAACCTTAACCCATAAGTTATCCTCATGCTAGTTAGCCTAAATCCATGAATGAACAACAATAAAATATAGCAAAACACTATACCCACTATATTAAATCAACACCCAACTCCATAATAGCACGCCTAGACTTCGAGTTTTAGCCACCCATGACCAAAAGTAAAGAAATTATACCTATCATGATATCAACCATTGATGTGATAAAATTAAGCAATTATAATCAACACCTACTTTGATTTCAACTTCCAATTGTCAATTGAAAAAGTAAAATTGAAAAACTCCAAACTAAAGATGTTTTTCACAAAGTCAAATATTGCATACACAAAGATCTGAAAAATACTTTATTCCAACTCTGGCCAAAAATCTCTCTTCTCTCTATTTTCTTTCTCCTTTAGGCTATTTATTGTCATCCAAAATTTGGCCTAAAATTCACTACGTGACCAACTCGATCGGTGATATTAGTCGGACTCGTCGAAGCTGATCGGCAGATCATTGTCCGTTCCTCAGCTCGCCTTTCATTTGCTTTAGGCTTCAGGTGTTTGAACCTCTGTAGGCGAACTCGTTCGAGTATGCTTTTCACATTTGACGGATCACCGTTTCCACCTTTGTTCACCTTTAAAGCCTTCATTTTTTATCCAAGTCTTGTAACCTTCGGTGATGATCATGTTCTTCGCCTTTCAAATTTGATGAGTCGTTGTTTCTCTTTTGATTCGCCGACCTACCTCGATTATATTCAGTTGTGAGCATTGTAATTTCAGGCAAGGTCATATCATTTGGGCTATCTGTCATTTTGGTTAGATGACTCCCAATGTAGAGTTTACACTTCTTTCAGTGTTTATGACCTTTCTTTCAAGTATCCACCATCGCCTTGTCCTTTAGCCTTCATAGTTGTAAATCATCAAAATATCATTAGAATAAGACATAACTAGGCATTGAGGACACTAATTATTGAACTAAAAAAGACCTCAAATGAATGTAAATCTACTACTCATCACAAATCACTTGCCTAAATATCACATTACTTGTCGGAACCATTTGCCTTCGGCACATTATCACTAGCCTAAATCATTTCTCTTTGGTTTTATATCATATCACTAGCTATAAATATTTTCCTTCGGCTTTATATCACATCACTTGCCGAAACCATTTCCCTTTGGCATAACATCACATGTCTCATCATGGTGTACACAATAAATACAAAAAGTAATTTTACACCATAAGAAAGAGAAAACAATTCAAGCAATTCAAGTCTATATTAATGCCCTCAAAACATTTCATCAATCAACCAACATAAGGTTCATAACAAGACAATTCACAAAGCATTATGATCAACACATTACCTTTTCATTAATCCCCTTTGTGTTCATTAAGGTTAAACAAGTGGAACAATGATCCCATCACCACATTCCCATTACACCTCAACACACACAATGAAGGGAAATACACTATTCAAATAGATTTACAAGGTTTAGGAGATCACTTGCCTTAATTCAATCAAATGGTAAATCCAAGACTTGAGTCTTCCCTTTCCGAACAATGTCCAAAGGCACACAATTTATTTCAATCAAGTATTCACAATAAGATTCTGGAAATAACAATACCCAATTCATACTCTTTGAAAAATGGGTCAATCAACTCAAAATCCAATTATATAAATGAGATATGAATCCATAAAATCTTTACTTGAAAATGTTACCCAAGGCATTTAAAACTCATTGATAAAACCAATTTTCGAAAAAAGGAGCTAAATCAATTCACAATTACCATTTTTGCGTAGAACTCAAGTTCTTGAAAAACCTTATCATTTGCCAATCAAAATCTCAAGTTTCGATGTTAAAATTCATAAATGAGTAATCGAAAATAAAGTTTTAGGGTCACAATAGCTTACCCAAATGATTTAGCACACAAGATGTCTTCAAAATCACCTCCTAAAGTTTTACAATGCTCAAAAATGAAGAATGGGGCTTAAACCCCAAAATTTATGCTCAAAACTCCTCTTAGATGTAGAAAAAGCGGATTCAGGTTCGCTTAAGCGGACATATATACAGCGAACCACATGTTCGCTTTTGTAAACCTCGTAAAAGTGTCGCCTCTCACAAAAGCGTAGGCTCTTTCGCTTTTGTGAAGTTCACTTAAGCGAACAAGTCCTTGCAAAAGCGAAGCCTGCAAACACCGGCAAAATACAGCCAAACATAAATCAAAATGTACCTTCAAGATTTGTTGAGAACCCCGTACACACAAATCATATATGCAAATTGACTAAATTTGATATTCTCAACGCAATGGAATCATCGAAATGTGAATCCGAGTTCTCCTTGACCCGACATACGTAAAAGTTACAGAAACTAACATAACACCTAAAATGCCAAAATGAGCTCGGGACCTCTGAAAATTCAACCAAGACCTCACTTAGGTCTAAAATCATTCCCAAATTTAAAGGAACTCTCAGAATTCTGATCCGGGCATCTGAACCCTGAATGTTGACCAAAGTTAAGCCAAAATCTAAATTTTCACAAATTTCCAACTTAGGACCTCAAATCCTCAAAAAGACTCTGAATCTAAAACGAAAACTCTGAAAGATCAATTTTCACATCTCGAGATTGATGGAATCGACGAAATTCCATTCTAATACTCGAAACTTCAAAAGACACCGAAAACCACTTTTAAGCAACTTTAGCCTTTCAAAACACAAAACTTATAAATTCTCAACTTCTTACTTAAATCTCGCAATCAACATTCAAAACTCAATCGAAAATAACTCGGGGTCAATATCAAAAGGGGCAAAATGACAATTTAATAAAAATAATTAAAAATGACCAACTGGATCATTACATTATCCACCACTAAAAACGATGTTCGTCCTCGAACATAAAGCAAACAAAAGTACCTAAAGCCTAAAAAATATGAGGATATCAGACACGCATATCCGACTCTATCTCCCAAGTCGCCTCATCAACTGAACGGTACTTCCACCGCATCTTCACTGAAACAATCTCATTGGTCCTTAAGCTTTCGGACTTGCCTATCCAAAATAGTTATAGGCTCTTTCTCAAAAGACATGTCAGGACCAAACACAACTGAATCAAGTGATAGCACATGAGACTCATCCGACACATACTTTTGAAGTATGGAGACATGAAACATAGGATGCACAAGTGACAAGCTAGGTTGCAAGGCCAAGTTATAGGCCATCTCTCTCACTCAGCTCAATATATTGAAAGGTCAAGTGAATTTAGGGTTAAGTTTGTCCTTCTTTCTAAACCTCATTACATCCTTCATGGGTGACACTCAAAGCCAAACATGATCGCCCTCCATAAATTGTAAGGCCCGGACTCTCCGATCTGCATAACTCTTTTTGTCAACTCAAGGCTTTCAACAGTATACCCTGAATTATACGGACATGCTCCATAGCATTTCTAAGTAAGTTTGTATCTAAAGAGTCCATTTTAGTTGATCAAACTACCAAATTAGAGATCTACACTGTTTGACATGCAACGCCTCAATTGGGACCATTTGAATACTAGAATGGTAACAAATTTTGTAGACGAACTCGACTAAAGGTAAATGTTGTTCCCATCTAGCACCGAAATCAATCACAAAAGCTCAGAACATGTCCTCCAACACCTGAATTGTCCTCTCGGACTGACCATCTATCTGAGGATAGAAAGTTGTACTCATATCTAACCAAGTACCCAAACCATGATATAAAGCCTTCCAGAAATGGAAAGTGAACAAAGAACCTCAATGAGAGACAATAGAAACAGAGACTCCATGTAGTCGCACAATCTGACTGATATGAAGCTGAGCCAACTTATCTATCGTATACTTCACCCGAACTTGGATGAAATAAGCGGACTTGGTCAACCTATCCACAACAATACAAATAGAATCATAATCACCCACGGTGGCAGGTAAACCCATAACAAAGTCCACAGTGATTCACTCCCACTTCCAAGTAGGAATATGCATCCTCTGAGATATAACTCCAGACCTTTAGTGCTCACATTTGACCTTACTCAAGTCAAGCTCGTGGAAACAAAATTGGCAATATCTTTCTTCATACCACACCACCAGTATTGCTAACTCTCATCACGATACATCTTCGCCGCTCCTGAATGGTTGAAATATCAAGAACAAAGAGGCCTCCTTAAGAATCAATCTAATCAACTCACCCACATTGGACACACAGATCCTGCCCCTAATCCTCCAGACACCCTCAGAATTAAGGAAAACCTCATTGTCTTCCCCTCTCACCACGTTGTCTCGAATGAGACACAATTTCTCATCATCAAACTGATGATCATTAATTTTCTCAACTAAGAAAGAAAGAGCCTCTATGAAAGCAATCAAGCCACCGGTCTCCTCAATAATCTGCAATCGGACAAGACTATTGGCTAACCTCTGAACATCTCTATCCAAGCGGCAAGACTCTCATGCTAGAAGTCTTCCTACTCAAAGCGTCGGTCACCACATTGGTCTTCCCTGAATGGTACAAGATGGTGATATCATAGTCCTTCAATAGTTGAATTCATCTGCGCTGCCTCAAGTTCAGATCCCCCTGAATGAAGATGTACTGAATACTACGATCAGTGAAGACCTCACAATGAACCCCATACAGATAATGCCGCCATAGCTTAAGCACAAACACTACAGCTGCCAACTCTAAATCATGGTTAGTTCTTCTCATAAGTCTTCAATTGTCTAGAAGCATAGGCGATCACCTTACCTTTCTGCATCAGAACACCGCCTAACCCGACTCCATAAGCATCACAATAAATGGTTAAATCCACAACCTTCTCGGGTAAGGTTAAAACAAAAGCCGAAGTCAACAAGGTCTTTAGCTCTGGTATAATTTAAGATGCTATTTGTGTCTTATCTCTATTAGATAATCTTTTTAAATTACCGTCATTTCAAATAAATATTGTGTCTTGTTGGATTCGAAATAATTAGGGCGACATGTGAAAGCTTACAATTGCAAAACATATGACGACAAATTAGACAACACATAAAATTATACTAAAAGAAACATATATTACATGATATGGCCAATTAACCTACATATTTTTTTAAAAGAAAAACTAATTAAAAACATAAAAACTGTAGAGAGAAAATCTCTCCATAAACAAAACTCTCTAAAAGACTATATTGTGGATGCTATTATTTTCTTGGTATGAAAAAAGGGTATTCAATTTATAAAGTTTAAAATGTTTCCCTAAGGAAAGAATAACCAAATATGGTAGAGAATAATATTCTTCTTTCAGGAAAAGTAAAGTCAGTTATGGTAATGCTTTAACTTTCTTTCAGAGAAGAGTAAAAATTCAAATTTAATAAGAAAATTAGGGTAAAACCTTAATACGTCTTAATTTATCATGTGAGGTAATTTTTCCATTATTAAGTTGGACTTACTACTAATCGACTTGAATTAACAACTCTGCTATTTTTTTTATTATGCTATTAGAACAGAGGCCAAAATGTCAAATAAAAAAAAATATATAAATTCACAATTCATATGATTGTAAATGTAATCACCTAACTGTCACACTTTATTATTCTTAAAACTTTCAGTTGTCAACTACTAATCGGAATCTGAAATACGTATATCCCAAATAAACAACAAAAAAAAATAAAAATGATGACTGATTGGTGAAGCCACGTTCAACTCAATCATGTACTCTTCTCATTACAGTAAAATTTTCAATTTATTTCTTTCTACAATTTTCTCTCAAATCACGATTTTTACTTCTTATTCTTCAGAATGGAGGAATCAGATCGGAATCGGTCATTTTCGTCGGAGGTTAGGGATGAGCAATTTTCCGGCGATGCATCGATGTCGCGACACGAGGAGGAGGTACCGGTGATTGACGACGATGATCGGCGGCCTCCGTTGCCGTTTCCGGAGAGGAATAATGTTTTTCACAATGCACCTTATTTTCCGGCGACTGACAATGAGGAAGCTGTGCGGTTAGCCAGAGATGATACCTGTTCTTACATTGTTGTTATTCTCACTTTCTGGCTCTTCGGTAATTTTTTCTTTCTCCCCAAAATCTGCATATGTGTGTTTGCGTTTCTTTTTCATTTTTATTTGACTATCGTTGCAGCTCTGAAACCGAAAATAAGACAATCTGATGATATTTGGACATGTTCACTTGTGCCCTTTTTTTCCCATCATATAGTTGTGTCTCAACTATTCATTGTTACCCTTTAGCTACCTTAAGTTAGGACTACCTTTGTATTAAAACATATCTCAATGTTGAGTTGGCCAAATGTTTATTTCCAATGGACAATAGGAGTGTGGAAGCCAACTTAGCATCGAAGTATGTTTTAATACAAATGGAGTGATGGTTTAGGTAGTTAAATGAACAATGTATAGTTGAGGTATGAAACTCTTATTCCCTAATTGACAATAGGCGTGGGAAGGCCAACTCACATCGAAGTGTGTTTTAATACAAATGGAATGATGGTTAGGTAGTTAAATGAAACAATGGATAGTTGAGGTATGAAACTCGCGAAGAAAGTGATAGTATAAGTGTATTTAACAACAACTATTATGGCTTAATCTCAACCGAAACGGGGCAGCTATATGAAGTTTGTACTATCTGTTTCACTCCATTCTTTTATTCCTGTGAAGTCTGACCTGTTTCATTCCAATATTTGATAATTTGGGGTTCTCTAAGACTAATTTACATAAATTTTCTACTGATATATAAATCTGTATACAGTCTAAAAGAACTTCTTGCAAAAACAGCTTCTATTATAGGTGTAGCTATATGACTAAGCTTTTAATACCTACCAGTCGGTATCACTCACATGAGTGTTCTGTTATTACGTTCTGTTTTTTTGTTAAGTCTCATTGATCCGATAATCTTTCATTTGATTTTAGGTCTATCTCATTCCTATTAGAACCTTCAATTATCATGGTTTCACACCTATAACACTTGCACCTTTAGAGATCTAAGTAGGGCACTACAAAACCATCTCAAATGATCTTTCTCATCATGTATACTCAACTTGCACTTCCAAATGGATGTGATGAGATCATTTTTCGTTTTGTTTATTCTCGTATGACTACACATCCATCTTGCTATTTGCATTTATGTGACGCTCATCTTGTGCAAGTGTTGAGGCTTATATGTAACAAATTTATGAATGCTTTTTGAAAGAAAGGGGGAATCAAGATAACAACTACAATTGCCTTACTAATTGGCTGGAGAGTATAAATTTTATGCACATGTGAAGTTGACTGGGATTAGGTCAGTGTGTAGGTTGATGTGGAGTTGGGGGGAAGAATGGCTGGCTGCTCATGGTAGTGTGTTGCTCCAAATGATGAGATCTCGTAGCTTTTGATGGCTTCACTGATTGGGTTTACATTGTGCAATCCTAAAATTTTGTGAATCACTCAACTACCATAATTGATCACTAGCATGCTCATATTATTAGTATTTACTTAAAAGGTTTAATTCCTACGCAAATAGGTGAGAGATCGTAAGAAGCATTCGTATTTAAAAGCTTTTTCTCTCTTACCCTTCTCCTGGTAAACACAACATTTGACACTTCAGAGCTTCCTTTGTCGAAATAATTTCTCTTTACTCCAGAATCTATGACTTCTATAGGAAATATTCACATTAATATGCTTGTGCATTTCTGTTTTCTTGCTTATTTTCTTTCACTAAAGACGTTTGATACTTCAGAGCTTGCCTTGATGAATGTTTTCTCTTTTCTTCAGTCTCTATGACTTTGATACTGGGAGTTTATGGGCCAGGTAATTTGCAGCTTGGACCAAATTCCTCAATCCTGATAAAACCTAATCCCTTATTTGTAAAAAATATAAAGGTAATTTGTGTAATTTCTTAGCCTGTTTTTTTACATATTCTCTAAGCTCGTAGTTTGACAAAACAATTTGTGTCCCTCCTACAAGGTGGAAGAGATGGATGGTGCAAACAATAGACCAATGGTGTATGGGTTCTATGAAAATCCGTCTCTTGATGTTCTTGCAACTTCTACTGAAGCTTACAGAACCTCTCTTCCTGCAAACACTAACAAGGCACGGTGTGACTTTAAATTTCTTTAAAGTCTCTAATGCCTATCTGAGGTTTGTTTAATGAATTATCTTGTGTTTGATTTTACAGCAATGGATATATTACTTGAATCAAGGGTCTCAAATAAACATATCATATAGTGTCAAGTCCTCAAGTTCATTTGGTTTAGTCCTTATTATTGCTCAAGGTAAGTTCATTTTCATCAAGTCTATTCCAATTTTTGTTTCCCAGTGTTGCATTTCTTCTTTAGGGGTCAATTTAAATCTATACTAGGTTGATTACTTTGTAAGGTAGCATCAAACTTTGCAAATCAATCCAAATTAATGGGATTTTCAACCTCATGTNGTTCGTTTGGTTTAGTCCTTATTATTGCTCAAGGTAAGTTCATTTTCGTCAAGTCTATTCCAACTTTTGTTTCCCAGTGTTGCATTTCTTGTTTAGGGGTCAATTTAAATCTATACTAGGTTGATTACTTTGTAAGGTAGCATCAAAACTTTGCAAATCAATCCAAATTAATGGGCTTTTCAACCTCATGTTAACAGTATGTATTATAGGATAGCCCATGTAGAGGACTGTTAGAGTACTCAACATGGTAGGAGTCTGGTCCACCTCACTATTGAAGTATAGCTTCTATGGTTTTTGGGTTCATTGTTTTCTTTGGTTCTTATATGCCCATCCAGAGAAACAAATAATATTTCTGTACTATCATTTAGCTTACAGTTGACATATTATTTTTGTCTAAGCTAGTCTCTTCTGAGTCCCAGTACCCGCCTTTCAGGCCAGCGGTAAAAAAGAAGTGTTCCCTGGAACTATCTCTCTCCTCATTTTCCTCTTTAAGTGGTCCATCAGAGCGGTGTATTCTGGGCTCAACCCTTCAATGGGGAATTATCTTTGTGGCTCACTCCCTTGGAAAGTGGTTACCTGTCTTGTTGATCAGGTCTTCTTGAATATAGCCAGCCAAGTTCTGACATGCTAGCTCCATTTCAATATTCTAGCACTGAGATATTTTTCTCTAAAAGTCAATGAACTGCAGGAAGCGAAGGTCTAGCTCAGTGGCTTGAAGACCCATCTTATCCAAATACAACACTATCATGGAATGTCATTTATGGTAAGAAAGAAGACTAGCTAATTATTTATGATCCCTGCATAAAGGTCTTGCACAAACTATAGCTCACGATAGATAGAAGTTACCTTATCACACCAGCTGCCTTTCTGCAGGGAATGGCACAATCAGCCAAGACATAGGGAAGTCCTCTAGTTATTACGTGGCAGTGGGCAACTTGAACTCTGGAGTTGTACAGGTCAAATAAGTATTACCATGTCAAATTTTCACTTAAGATAGTACTCTTAAGAGACAGTATGGGTATAACCTTTCTTACCCCAGGTGAACAATTATCTAATCACATTGGTAGAAAGAAATCGTAATTTCCCTTATTTTGCAATTTTTTGGGGTGGGGGGGATATTTTTCTGCTTTGCACTAGAACTGCATTTATCTTCTTTTTATTATTTATCATGTTTAGTTCTGTGAAAAACAGGTTCGGTTGGATATTAGAAGTAAGGTACTGCTCTATAATACAACTGGTGCTTATTACGAGTGCAACCTCAGACAAAAACCGTGTGGAATGAGCTTCTTTCTGGCCGGAGGAAATGTTGCTCTTTTGACTTCTCCTCCTCAAAGGCCAGTAAGTCTCCAGATTTTTCTAGATCTCCTTGTTTAATTCTCTCAACAGAGAATATGCCCAATACAAATGCTTTAATTTTGCTCAATGCGTTTGCAGTTTTTTGCAGTCTTTTTATCATTTCTATTAACAGATGTTTCTTTAATCGGTGAATCTTTGACCACACATGGACACAATATCTTGATAAGCTTACTTCTAAATATCTCTGTTGGAATAGTATATTCTGTTTGCCGATTATATAACCTGTCGAGTGGAGACAACTTGAGTGTATTAACACCAAGCAGTAGCATTGCAGCTTCTGTCATCACAAATAAACAGTCATTTGAAGGCTGGGACTAGATTTTTGAGATGCACTAAACTAGTTAGTATAGTCATTTGCACTACTATGTTCTAGGATTTTACATGCATTTTGTCATGACAACTCCATCCTTATACGCTTTGGTTAGAGATTGGCTTGTTAATAGAGATCCTTCTTTGTATATGTTCATTCTCCAAGTCATTTGGCATCATGACTACTGTTAATCTTAATGGACCCTATACAGTGGTGTAGACTGTAGAATATGGAATATCTTCTTTGTCTCACCAATTAAAAGGACTTATGTAAATATTCTTTGGCAAGCATTCAAATTTCAACAACAACAACAACATACCTGGTGTAAATTGTAATCCCATAGGTGGGGTCTACGGAGGGTAAAGTGTTCCCAGACCTTATACCACAAGGTGGAGAGGCAAGCATTCAAGTTTCATAGAGTAGATTTCATGTGAATGAAGTTAGCCTTTTTTCCAATTCCTGTAGGGTATAGCTACTGGTATGTGGAGCGTCAAACTTTCCTATGGACCTCGGTGGATCACATATCTTCTTGGAGTAGGTATATTTCTCTTTTCTACATAACCCCTGATGTTCCAATTGAAAAATCTGTAGTTTTTCATCTTCATCATTCTTTCTAAATGCAGGTGGGATGAGTTTTCTCATTTGGTTGGTATTCAGGTACTTGAATAATATGCAATCCACTCATCTGGAAGGTATTAGAGATCCAGTGGGGCCGATGGAATCTGAGCAGACCCCTCTTCTTTCACGCAAAGATGATGATATTGCAAGCTGGGGTTCTTCTTACGATGGTCTTTCACAAGATGATGAGTATAATGAAGGTGTACTGGACCTCACTGCAGCTCAAGGGAGACAAGTTAAAGATGGTGAAGACAACAGCAATATTCGCCGACTCTGCGCAATTTGTTTTGATGCGCCAAGGGACTGCTTCTTTCTTCCATGTGGACACCATGCATCCTGTTTTGAATGTGGAACTAGGTATATCACTTCTCTCTCTAAAAACTAAAAATGTTTCCTTTTTGAGTTTATACTCCAGAGGAATGACTAAGTACTTGCAAAAGAATATGCTTATATTTATTTATGCATATGAGAGAAACCAGTGGTTTGGGCTTGGGACTTCCATATTGGAGGTCTCAAGTTCGAAACCCATTGCCAGCGAAAGCAAGGGGTTTGCCTTCTGGGTCGAGCTCGTCGCACCGGGCTTGCCTAGTGCGGGTTACCTCTCCTATGTGGTTTGCGAGCTATTGCATAGGAGCGGGGGTTTTACCCTGTGCGCACCCAAAGGGTAGCGGCTGCGGGTTTCCCTCGTCATCAAAAAAAAAAAATGCATATGAGAGAAACCAGCAAGCCATGACATGACAGCTAGACTTCCCTTGTTAATAAAGGGACATCATTGAGAGTTGATGTTGTTATTCTTGTTCATTAAGAAAATATGGTTGGGGAGACTATTCTAGCCACATGGATGGGGAAGTATGATCATAATCTGAGACAACTTAGGACTAGTCACAACTTTGCCCTCAAAGTAAATTATCACCTGTCGGCCTCTTTCTCCACAACCAAGAGATCCTGTTATGGTGTTCTTCCTCCTTTCCCTTTTCTTCTATTTTATCTACTATGCTCCCTCCCCTTTAGCCGGGGGCTCGGTCTTTCAAGATTCAATCTTTCCCCTTCCCGTCGCAGGGAGTCTCTCTTATAGTTAATAGTAGGAGGTTTACTATGTGCCCAACTTTACTTTCTTTTATGGTGATTCTGTTGCACCCATCCCCCTCCTTTGGTTTTCTATGTTACCAAGGCACCAAACAAATTTTGAGATCATTTATTGAACTGTCTTTCATACAATCCTTAAAAGCAAAGGGGCAAAACTGTGATCAATCAAATTCAATTAAAGAACTATAGACTAAAGAAATGAATCACATTTCAATGATTTTATTGTGTGATCTAAGTTCACTGTTTTTGCAAAGGCATTTCCAACCCTTTTAGTAGCGTAGTCGTTGGTAGTATCTACACTGGTAAAGAAAGAAATGAAAATACAGGTGGAAAATCCATGTATAACAGTTTAACACCATGAAATTGACATTTACAGGATAGCAGAAGTTGCTGGTACTTGCCCAATCTGTCGCAGGCCTATAAAGAAGGTGAGAAAGATATATACAGTTTGAGTAGCCCAGAGAAAGCCATTGTAGATACAATGTAAATCATGGATATACCGAGTACTCCTTCCAATTTATTACTCTTTGAGAATTGATGCTGTAAATGAAATAGTTCGCGGTATTGGTAGGCCAATCCATTTCTTTTGGTATAGAGGGCAGCACATATGTATTTTCTATGTGACATACAATATTTGTAGCTTTTCCCCATGGATGTTTGGTTCTTTACATTGGTTTACTCTACCAAGAAGCAACCATAATGTCATGTACTTGAAACATATAGCTGGTGAAGTTCACACATTTGAGGGGATTTTTAAAAAAAAAATTGCCTTAATACATCCTCCAGAAATCATTGACCAACTAATTCGGTTTCAGATTTGACCAGTTTATATGACTCGAACCCGACACCATTGGTAAAGGATGCATCCATCTAACCACAGTCCTCGTGGTTTTATACTACTGTATCAACAAATTACTTAAGCGCATAGTCATGTACCAAGTTCAAAATCACAAGTAATTATTGTTAAAACAAACTAAATGAAAAAAGGAGATTCAATTTTAACATCATAGGGAGCTAACCGTTCCAAGGAAAGTTCCCAACACAAGTTTCTATAGTTAATCATACTGAAATGGGCTAGTCTCAAATAAATACATTAATTTAATTAGTTTACAATAAATATAGTCATATTTTTTATTTATATAGAAGCCAAAAATCATAGAAAGTATACATTGACTATACAATATAACTTACCTAGCTATACAGTAACTATACAATATGATACAATTGACTATACATTATTATACACTAAAAAAGTTGAATATAGTTTAGCTATACATTGAAGTGATCAACTCAAAATCACTGTTCAATATCGATCAACTCAAAATTTCCTCTAAACAGTCCCAAAATTTAGATATGAATCTTTTTCAATGTTTAGAGCCTTTTGATATATAGTTCACTCCAAAAAATTTCAGTACATCAAATTTAAAAAGAAAAAAAGGAGAAGACGAAGAAGAAGATGACGAAGAAATAAAGGTAATATGGTGATGGTGGATAAGAGCAAATAATCAATGGTGAAGGCGGTCAACATGGTTTCCTTGGTGTGATGAGAGATGGAATGAGTGGGGTTTAGTGAGGAAGAAGTTATACTTATTGGAGAATTTTAATAATTAATTAGTGTAAAAATATAGTTAACAAAAAGAAAACTCATGAATACAGTAAAAGAAAAAAGGGAGATAAAAGTTATAATTTATGACATGACACTAACGTAGCATCGATGTGGCGAGCGAGTACAAATAATCACATATTGTGAGAGTGGTGTTAAATGTCTCAGGATGATATTAAATTCACTTTTAAATAATAAATGTGTGTAATAGATCACCATGATAATTCCCATCTTTCAGGACAAGTTTAGGGGGGAACTATGTCTATTCCCCATAATAAAAGAAAAACATGTACGAAAAGAAAATCTAGTCTTTTTACATATTAAGTGGAGTTAATATCTCAAAGAGTCACTCAACTTTGAGAATTTATTTAACAAAGTCATTAAACTTGTTTTTATATCAATAAAATCACTCAACTTACATATTTATATCAATTAAATCATTAACTCAAAACTTTGACAATTTTTTTTTTCAAAATTGAAATGGATCATTTTTATTTTTTAAACACACATATTAATATAACTTAATTGTGCATCATCCAAGTCCAAACTAAACTACTGCAGTTAAGATTACAAGTGAAGCTGCTCATCAATATAAACGCGCATGTTTATTAAAGCAACTTAATCGGGTTAATCTAACATTATCGTATTATAACTACAAAAGTTAAAATTCTATAGAAATTTATCGCCCTTTTCACCTTGTTTACTGTCGGGCATTCAGTGATATGGATCGTTGGAATTGGGGGTCGGAAGAAGATGAAGAAGTGTTGGGTCTTTTAATTGGGTTTGGGTTAATGGGTTGGATTGTTAATGAATTTTGGTCTAATTGCATGTGGATTAATAAAAATCATGTTTTATATTTAATTAATGACAAATTTAATTGAGTGATTGTATTGATACAAAAGCATAAGTTGAGTGATTTTACTAATACAAAACAAAGTTCAATGACTTTGCTATATAAATTATCAAAGTTGATTGAGTGACCTTTTGAGATATTAACTCTATTAAGTGTCTAATATTCTACAAAAGAAGAAAGATTATTTATTGTGAGGAGATGGTTAGGAAGATGATGAAGAAGGTAATGTCATAACAAAACAAGTTGCTATTATTTGGTGGAAGGACAATATTAATAGATATTGTCTTAAGACGCTAGTATCGTGATCATTACATGGAGGAAACAATGTCAATTCTTTTTCTAACTTCTCTAATAATTTTAGGTTTGAAAACAATTTGTTTTCTGTACATGTATAAACATTGAAAAATTGCATCTGCAACAAGTCATAACTAAATACTGACATTATTCAGTGGATCAAGCTCTTCTTCCTTTATTATGAGTTTCGAAAGTAGAAAGAAGTTATATAGGAAAGATGGGTTGGTCAACTAGTGACATCCTAAATCCAATTACTTCACTCCCTTCAAAAGTTGGGCCCTCCTTAGGACAGGCAAAATATTGACAAAAATACAATCTCACTTTAAAATCATTTTGTGATAATTATAAAAGAGGAAAAAATGCAAGAAGGCATGGAAAGAACATAACATATAATGGAATATTGAATCAAGTACATCAGACTATATATCAATTCATTCAACGCATATATTTCCGAATTAGAGGAATTTCACCAAACTGAATAATAATACTATAATATCTCACTAACTACATGTTTAAGATATACTATTTGTAACGACCCCCTCCAATCGTTATGGGTAGACTAATGGTGAAAGAATCGGGTCAAAAAAACTTTTTGGGTAGAGACTTAACATTTCTATGCTAGGCAGTCTCAGATGAAATATGAGTAAGGTGGGGTCTAGGGAAATTCGGAAATGGGTTGGGCGATATGTCTAAGTTTGAGTCATGTTTTCTAGTAGTTAAGACAATAAAGAACACATAGGGCTTTTCAGAATCGAATTTGGGTGAGTAAAACTTTTGGTATTGAACTTGGCATGAAGGGGTTAGTATAGAACGTCAAGGGTCGAAGACATGTTGCGAAATGTAGGATTTTTGGAAAGGTTTATGAGTTTCTAATTCCATGCAAGTCTCTACAAAGGGTGTCACACTGCTATAGCGGGATGAATATGCATGCATGCACTATAGCAGAGTAAGTCGGATTTTAATGGAGAAAAATTTCCAAAATCTCTTATTTTTTGCACTTCATTTAGAAAAGGGGAAGGCGAGTTAGGGCAGTTTCCATCTGTTTTCCCACTAATATTGTAACACTTCTCTTTTTGAAAGAACTAGAAAGAGCTAGAATTAGAAAGATTGCTTTTGGAAAGAATGAAAAATCTGGAAATTTGTTAAGTTATGCTAAGTTTGGGTTTTTGGTCAACTTCAAACGACCATAACTCCTAGCTCAAGATGAGTTAGGTTTGCTTCCAGATATGGTAGGAATGATCTTGAAATTATCTTTCCAACGCCGCCGAGTTTGCGCGATTCCGAGTTCGTATGAGTGGGATATGCCCATTGGAAGTTGGGTTGTTAAATTAAGGAAAGTATACCCCATGACTTAATTTCGTTTTTTGGTAATTAATTGGGGTCTAAATTGATAGGATTCAGTTTATGTTGTTACAATATTGAGTTAGGGTTTTAGAGAAGAGAAAAGAAGAGGAGAAAAGAGGAGAAGGAGCAAGAATCGTCAAGATCTTCAAGAATCGCTTGTGGATTTCGTCAAGGGCTGATCCCTACGAGGTATGTGAGACTTTCATAGCGTTGGGTTCGTTCACCCATGCGCCAATCATGTTTGTTTCAGCTAAATTCGTTTCTAGAAATTTGAAAGTATGATGTTCTTGAATTATGTTCTTGATGTTTGCTTTAGTTCTTGAGATTTGATAGGATTGTGGAGTCCATGATGGAATTGTGTCGATTTAAGAGTTTTTTTGAGTTAGATTCTTGTGTGTATATACTGGGCATCTGAATCTATAGAGGGATTGAGAAAAAGAATTGGATTTAGGCGGATTGGGGTGAGAAAACGAAGGAGGAAAAAGTCGAGCATGTACTGACATGCAAGTCCGTGTCGCGGACTTGCTCCCCCAGTGAACAAAAATTGCCTCTGCATCGCGGTTAGGACGTGGACTCCTCTATTTCAAAATTTAATTTCGCGATAAAAAATATAAATACATCTCCGCGTCGCGGACTTGTTTCCAGATAGTGATTTCTTGATCTTTTCTCATGTTTAGCTATTTAAAAACACTCCTAAACATCATGAGTTCTTTCCTACAAATCACAATCCTTGAATCCATAGTTCAATTCAAACAAAGTTAAGAGTCAAGTTAAGAGAAGTTCATAAAGTTTTTCAAAAGTCTTTTATAAACGTTTTAACTTTGTTTTAAGACTTAAGCTTTGAGTTGAGTAAATAGTAAGAGCAAAGTTCATTTCTTCAAAGATTATACGGGAATGTTCCCAAGAGTTAAAAATATTTTCACATTTGAGCAAGAAAGGGAATTCGAACATCGATTCCAAGAGAGTTTTTAAGCTAAGTTTTGAGTAATTATCTCAAACCAAAGAAAACAAAGTTTGTTTTAAAAACATATGATAAGTATATTTTTGGGAGGAGTATTGAGCATCGATATGGGGATGTGAGTTCATATTAATTAACTCAAGTCTCCATAAACCATGTAACCATTATGAGTAATAAAGGATCATACTTTTTAGATGACTCTTTAAGCGCTTTTTAGCATAGACTAGTGGATCCACTTAATTAAGACATTCTATATGATGGCAAAGTATATGACAATTCTGGCAGCGTGGGCAAGACGATGTATCACCACTTAGGCTCATAATGGTGGTTGTCGGTTAGAGAAACTCCCACAGAAACTATATTATTTTATTATACGAGTACAGTTGAGTTTGTTATTGCATTTCTTTAACAAACTAAGTTGGTTTCTACTGTTTTAAAAGCTTTTTGTATATTACATGTGTTTTATTGCTTTATATTGAGTGAAGTTATTCAGGAGTTGAGTAAGGCCAATATAAGTGTTCCTTTTAGATTCTTTTCAAGCCTGTGTTATGTTTAGTATTCCAACTCGCATACTCGTATATTCAATGTACTGATGCCAGTTGGCCTGCATCGTCTTATGATGCAGACGCAAGTAACCAGGATCAACATCCGGCTCCTTGTTGATCCAGTTGAGCACTTAGAGTCTGTGGGTGAGCCTCCTTACTTTTCGGAGGGCTCTCTTTTTTTACATTGCTTTCCACTTTTTAGTTGTTAGGATGATCGGGGGTCTTGTCCCAATATCCCTCTTTGTTTTAGAGGCTTCATAGACCGATAGTTATAGTTCTTTAGTTTTATTCATTTCAGTTGTATACGTTTAAGACTTGAGTTGCCATTTTTGGCTAAGTTATTATCTCTTAAGTTATTGCATGAGTTATATTTTTTATGTTTAAGTCTTCCACTGACTTGGTTGGATGCGGATCTACTCCACGAGGAGCGGTACAGACGTAGATGATATCATCACGACCCCTCTTTTCGCACCGCTAGGGATGCTTAACGTCACTTTGCCAACTGACGTTACCTGCGCTTTCGTGTCTCTCAGTGTGGTCAACACTGGGTGTTTCCGAGCAGCGAGGCTTACACCCATTCGCATTAGTTCATCCAAAGTTCATTACCCTTATGCACAAATTATTGAATAAGCCATCTTCCTATCAAGGTTAAGAAGTCAACTGAGCATCTCAGCGGCGGGATTGAATACCCGGATCGAATCAGAGTTCACGCGGCCCGCCCTGAACAAATAGGAGGCATGGGCCACAGGTCGCACATAAGTCGCCGGGTCGCATGACAGAAGAACACCCAACTTAAAGATACACACTCCTCCATGTGAAATATTCATCTTCATAGGAGTTTTTTTATAGTAATCGTGACCAACAGCCATCAGCTCTCGGCTTGTTGGTAAGGTGAGAGCTTCAAGCTCGATTTCAGGTGGCACACCCTCTACACAAGCACCGCCCGACGAGGGGGGACAGGGAAAGCTACAGGCCCAAAACCTTCGACCCTTCTTCCTAAATGGGGGTGCCCGAGGCACCTCATCTTCTCATTTCGTCGTTGCTCATTCCCGTTAGGCCGAAATTTTTGGCCTTTCCTTCTCTGCTCCCGCTCAAGGAACAGGCCAAGGGTTTGCTTGGGGCCAACAATGGTTCTCGAGTGCCAACCACATCTGGGGTGTAGGCTCGGGGCGTGACAAACATCTTTGATTAAAGGTAAGTGAATTGCTCCCTTAATTTGTAATTTGATTCTTAAGCCTTATAACATAGAGTGTTACTCTTTGAGTAGGTTTTTCACTTGAATTAATAGTGTAAAAAGCTTTGATTTTGGCAAAATGATCATTAATTGGTCTGATATTAAGATTTGAGTGTAATCCAGATTTAATTAGGTCATTGTTCATTAATTTTTTTACATTTTATTATTGTTTTAGATCAAGAATGAGTCAAGGCATTACAGAAGAGGAAAACTCAAGTTCTTTAGAGTTCTAAGGATTGATTCGAGGTAGGTGATAAATTATTTGTTTTCCAAAGTATGTAATGTGTGCATGTTAACTGCTTTGTAGTATTATTTGTGAGATACGTGTGGAGAAACTAGAAGGCTAATGTGAAATAACTTCACGTGATAATCTCATGGAATGAACTTGTTTATTTATTTGTGGTTTCAAGTTGGTTGATCATTGTGACTGTGATTGCACATGTTGTTTGAGATTAATAGTTGGCTCGGATACCACGTCGGTATAAGATACTAACTGTTGGCTTAAATACCATGTCTAGTATGAAATATTAATGGTTGGACCTAGTATCACATCAGTACACTAACAATTTGTGTGTAGGTTCTATGAGAGGACTGGATATGTGCATTTTGTGATCATGTGGGACATGTTTCATGCATTGGTCGATTCAAGATTTGTGATTTGGAATTTGTATCATGTTGTGCATGTTGAAATATGTGTTGACCTTTATTACTGTTATGTAATTACTTGTTTACATTCATGTTTTGGAACTGTCCTACACTTGCTCTTTCTTTGAGGTGTACATTGCATATTTTGGAGACTACTTCAAAACCTCAGTTGTGGGAAGAAAGATATTTGAATCCAAAGGTGAGCTACTTATTTCGGGCTGCCATGAATTCTTTCTTATCTTGTTGTTCATCCACTCGGACATAGATATTTTATATTTTAGGCTTATGTTTCTTGTTAGGGATGCATCCTCTTATTCTAGATACTTTAGAGTTTTGGTACTATGACTTTCAAATTCTAGGGAGTTAAATTTTGTAAATGATTGAGTTTATGGGAACTTGATTCTTTAATTGTTTTAAACCATTTTCCTAGAATTTATAGTACGACTTATTTCTTAAAAAGGTTGATGGGTTAAGTTTGGTAGTTGGTTTACCATCGGAAGGTAGGTTAATGTGTGTGTAATAATGGCAGGTCGGGATCGTGACAAAGTTGATATTAGAGTGCTAGTTTTGTTCATCTCGTGATACCAAAATGAGTCTAGTAGAGTTCTACGAAATAATATCGAGATGTGTGTACTTTCTACAAGAGGCTACATGACTTTAGCAAATTATCTCTCATTCCTTCCTTCGTGCTATAACTTGATTCCAATTGGTATCTACCGATCCAAAGTGATATCTTAACTTCTTTTTTTCTTCTGTATGCATATGATTGCTACGAGACAAATAGTGCAAGGGAAGTAGCTCCAATGGCGAAGCCAGCAACAAGGGGACATGACAAAGGTAGAGGCAGCATTAGGGGTAGGGGTAGGGGTAGAGGAAGGGCAACACCCACTTGGGGTGGAACTCAAGCAGGAAATATACCAAGGCAAGCGACCCACCCCCACCCTAGGAATGTGTTGAGGAAGAAGTTGGGATTGAGATTGAGGAGAATGTTGAACAAGAAGTGTAATCACAAGTTAGGGGTGTGGGTTTTCCCCTTATGTCTTTTGAGGTGTTTCAATAAGTTTTAGATTTTGTGAGTGGGTTGGAAGGTATTGGGCCCACTCCCACTATGTAGGCTACTCAAGCTCCATCTAATCATCATGTTGTTACTATGGTCCCTAAGGTGGATGAAGCTTCGGGCACTGATGCAAATGACGTTTACAAGATAGGCGAGGGGGTAATCATAGAGGTCGAAGAATGGTAATTTAGGGAGAGGAGAGGTGCAACCAGGTAGGGCGGTTGTCCGTAATGATGATAGAGCTCAATGCTATGCTTTTTCGGACAGGCCAGAGGTTGAGGCATCAGACACACTGTGAGAACATATGTTATTCTTGTCTTTGACTAGATGGTTAATATTTTGTTTGATCCCAGTTTCATCTATTACTACATATCTGTTAAGTTTTTCTTGAGTCTTGACTTAACATGTAATATTCTTGATATCCATATTTATGTTTCTATCCGGTTGAAAAGTTTGTAGTTGTTACCTATGTATATCGGTTGTGCTTTGTTATGTTTGTGGGTTTTCAAACTTGAGTAGATTTGGTCTTATTAAATATGGTTGGCTTTGATGTGTTCTTGGGTATAACTTGATTATCCCCTTATTTTCTAGTGCTAAACTGTAATGCTAAGATAATGACTCCAGAGATCCCAAGTTGGAAAAGATTCGAGTGAGAAGGGGTATACAAGCCTAAGCCAATAAAAATCATAACTTTCTTTTAGGCTCGTAAGATAGTAAGGCAAGATTGTTTGGTTTATTTGGCTCATCTTTGGGATGCTAGTGCAAAATCTCCTTCTATTGAATCTATTCATGTGGTTTCAAAATTTCAAGAGGTATTTCCAATAGATTTGTCGGGTATGCCCTTGGATAGGGATATTGACTTTTGTATTGATTTGGAGTCAGGCACTCACTCAAATTTTATTCCTCCCTATTGCATGGCTCCAAAAAAATTGAGGGAACTCAAAACTCAACTGCACAAACTTTTTAATAAAGAGGTCCATTCATCCAGTTCTTCTCTTTGGGGTGCTCCAATTTTGTTTATGAAGAAAAAGTATGTTAACATGAGAATTGCATAGATAACCGACATTTGAATAAGGTCACCACTCCGAATAAGTACCTCTTACCTCATATAAATGATATGTTTGACTAGTTGATGGGTGTTTTAGTCTTCTCTAAGATTGACTTGAGGTTGGGCTACCACCAATTAAAGATTAGGCCTAGGGACATATCTAAAACTACTTTTAGAACTTGGTATGGACACTATGAATTCTTGGCAATGTCGTTTGAGTTGACTAATACGCTGACAACTTTCATAATCTCGATGAATAGGGTGTTTAAACCATTTTTGGATTACTTTGTAATCATGCTTATATATGATATCTTGATACTCCAAGGAAAATGAGGAACGTCTAGATCACCTTCATATTGTTTTGGATATCTTGGGGAAACATAAGTTATATGCTAAGTTTTCCAAGTGAGAATTTGGTTGTCTTCGGTTGCCTTCTTAGGACATATGGTGTTGAAAGAAGAGGTGATGGTAGATCCCCAAAAGATTGAGTCAGTTAAGAATTGAATTCAACAAATTGTGTGACATAAGTTAAGAGTTTTGTGGGTCTTGCTAGTTACTATCACAGATCTGTTAAGAACTTTGCTTCTATTGCCATATATCCGACAAGGCTGACGCAAAAGTAGGTATCGTTTGAGTGGTTTGATTAGTGTTAATAGAACTTTCAGAAACTTAAGACCCTTTTGACTACAATGCACATCTTGACATTGCTGGTGGAAGATTAAAGACTTTATTGTTTATTATGACGCTTCACATTCGGACTTGGGTGTTGAGTTGAGCCCATGTATGTTCTTTCACTTCCTTTCAAATTTATGTCTTGTTGTAGAATTCATCTCGCATACTCATACATTCAATGTAGTAATGTCATTTGGCCTGCATCTTTTTATGATGCAGACACAAGTAACCAGGATCAACATCCAGTGCATTGTTGATTCTAGTTGAGCTCCAGAGTTTGTCGGTGAGCCTCATTGCTTACGGAGGATCCCTTTTTATTGCTTTTCAGTATTTAGTTCATCAGGATGTCGTGAGTCTTGTCCTGACATCAATCTCAGTTATTAGAGGCTTCATAGATAGACAATCAGTTAGTTCGTTTGTCTTTACTTTTTTATTGGCTTATGCTCAGATTTGAGTTGCCACTTTGGCTAAGTTAAATGTTTATTTCTAAAATATTCTGAGTTTAGTTTGAGACAGTTGAATTATCTTGCATTTGAGTTCTTTTCTTAATGCTTAAAGTCTTCCGTTAAGTAAGTNCTTGTTGTAGAATTCATCTCGCATACTCGTACATTCAATGTAGTAATGCCATTTGGCCTGCATTTTTTTATGATGCAGACACAAGTAACCAGGATCAACATCCAGTGCATCGTTGATTCTAGTTGAGCTCCAGAGTTTGTCGGTGAGCCTCATTGCTTACGGAGGATCCCTTTTTATTGCTTTTCAGTATTTAGTTCATTAGGATGTCGTGGGTCTTGTCCTGATATCAATCTCAGTTATTAGAGGCTTCATAGATAGACAATCAATTAGTTCGTTTGTCTTTACTTTTTTATTGGCTTATGTTCAGATTTGAGTTGCCACTTTGGCTAAGTTAAATGTTTATTTCTAAAATATTCTGAGTTTAGTTTGAGACAGTTGAATTATCTTGCATTTGAGTTCTTTTCTTAATGTTTAAAGTCTTCCGCTAAGTAAGTAAGTCAGGCTAAGGGTTCGCTTGGGGACATCAATGGTTCTCGAGTGCCAGTCTCGTCCAAAATGTAGGCTCGGGGTGTGACACATATAACTTAGAAGTTGAGTCATTTAAAATTCTATTGACCATCCCATGTTATTTTTCCTAAATGAATTGGGTCAAGATGTGTTAAATTTAAATTAAACATTTTAAATTGGCGATAGTTTTTTTTTTCGAATCTGTCATATGTCCATGTGAAAATTTTATGTATAGCAAATATAAAATTCATAATTGTATGCTATGGCTATACTTTATATAATTGTACTCCGTAGCAAAATTTGTGTTTGCTATGAAGCTGTGTTTTTGTATATCTCGATATTCCTTCATTTTAATATACATTTTGATTTTTTTAAAAATTAAATAAAAGGTGATAATTTTGGTTAGAAAAAAAGGAAAAAAATCGTTAAAGTCACGCGCATTATGTTTCAATAAAATTTCGTTCCTTCTACGTCTTCTTCAACAGTAAGAACTCCAATGTAACTCAGTTCAGAAAATCGATCAAGTTGTTGACAGTATTGTACAAACAATCGAGATCATATTGATTTTAGAGATAACAACAAGAGGTAATTTTATGTTGAAAAAATACTCTGATTTTGTTTTTTTCTGGTCAAAATTGGTGTTCAGCGTGTATTCAAAATCAGATTTCCTTTTAAACTTTCATCAATTGAAATTGAATGTAGATTCAGAGGTGTATATTTTGTTCGTAATAGAGTTTAACACCTATGATTTCAAAATTTATATAGTTATTTTGAATTCTAAGAAAATTTGTGATTATCAAATTTTCTGGATGATATTGTTGATTATTTTGAATTTTTGATCGCAGATTCACTTTTTTCACAGTCATATTTTTCTTCGAATTTGTATATTTGGTGTTGAAACTATGAATGACGATGAAATTGTATTATGATTTGTTAAGAGTTTATACGTATAGGTGTTTTGATATGATTCAATCAAATATGTATAATTCGTATATGAAAATGTTGACTATTTATTTGAATTTGTATATCTATACAGTACAGGTTCGTCCTTAGTTTGGATATATGATTATGTATATTTTTATATAATTTTGTAAATTGTATATTTGTATAAAGCTTTAATTTGTGTATATAATCGTTTATATAAGTGTATATTGGAAATATGTATATAAATGAAAAACTGAATTCGTTGTAATTTATATACATATACCTATTAGTGTTGTTGTGAGTTGTATAAGTATATGAAACTGTTGAGTATTTATTCAAATTTGTATATTTATACAGTGCAGGTTCGTCCTTAGTTTGGATATATGATTCTGTATGTTCTTATATAATTTTGTAAATTGTATATTTGTATAAAGCTTTAATTTGTGTGTATAATCATTTATATAAGTGTATATTGGGAAAATGTATACAAATGAAAAACTGAATTCGCTGTAATTTATATACATATACCTATTAGTGTTGTTGTGAGTTGTATAAGTATATGAAATAGTTGACTATTTATTCGAATTTGTATATTTATACAGTGCAGGTTCGTCCTTAGTTTGAATATTTGATTATGTATATTTATATATAATAGACATATGTATATGTCAATTATTTTAGGTTTGTCAATTGTATATTTGTATAAAGCTTTAATTTGTGTATATAATCGTTTATACAAGTATATATTGGGAATATGTATATAACTGAAAAACTAAATTCGTTATAATTTGTATAAGTATATGTTCTTTTTGTTGTTGCGATTCTCAGTCATATAAATGTATATGTATATATAACTTAATTTTTTTATACAAAAATTATAAAAGTGGCTTCATTAGCTGTGTTGGTTATGCATTTTGGTAGATGGGACAGTGACAATCGTTACGTTGGTTATACTATTGAGGGGATGATTTTAAAAGAAAGTTCATCGTATAAGGAGTTATATAATGTTATTGCAACGCAACTCGGGGTTGATATGAATATGATTAAGCTGAAAATTGAGTATAGGGTTGAGGAAGCAACACACCAATGTTGATTCACAACGACATGAGTATTAAAGTGTATATCATGCTTAAAAAGGTTGCAAATGACTTCAACACGTATCCAATTTGTATAAGCAAACTAGATAATAGTAACAATACCACTGAACTGTGTGAAAGTTCAAATCAGGAAAAGGATATGGTTAGATCTATTTGTATAAATGGTATTGCTGAATTTAAGACTAGGCAGATGACAATTGGTGAATTGGTAGAGCTGCTTTGTGTTTTGGGGTCAGGGAGCTGCGATAGAGTCATTTCAGATCCATGTAATAAGTATGTGGAGGTTGATCAAGTGTATAAGGTCAAAGCCACTTTGAAATATGTGATGGAAATATATACAATTGAAAAGAGATTTCAATATAGGGTAGTGAGGTCAAATGCAATCAGGTAGATAGTTTGTACATACGAATACATAACGGTATATTTTGTTTTAATTATTCATATATTGATGTGTTATGATGTATTTGATGTTGTAGTTATATGCTGGAATGTATTTCTGAGGAATGTGAGTGGTTAATGAAAGCATCAAATATCAACAAGTCTGGAATAATTAAGATCCGAGCATTTAATACAAATCATACTTGTCCTTTGAAGGATAAAGTATATTCACAAAAACATGCAACAAGCATGTTGATTGGTGGGATTGTTAAGCCTAAGCTTGTTGATCACAAGAGAAAATATACACCTTCTTATATTCAGAGTGATGTGAAAATATATCTCGGAGTTGATGGTAATTACTCGTTGGCTTGAAGGGCTAAAAAGAAGGCTTTGATTTCCTTGAGGGGCACCACTTCTGCATCTTACAACAAACTTCCTGCATACTTGTATATGATGGATATTACATATCCAGGCTCGCATATACGTCTGAAGAAAACTGACAAAAATGAGTTTTTATATCTTTTTGTTGCATTGAATAGTTTCGTACAAGGCTTTAATCATTGCAGGGTTGTAATCGTTGTTGATGGAAGTCACCTAAGAGGACCGTATAATGGGACGTTTGTGGCAGCAAATACAATGGATGGAGCAGGTATGTTTCAGTGTGTTTTGAATGTATATTTTTGATTGTATGTTAATTTGTATATAAATAAAAATGTAGGACATATTTTCCCATTGACCTATGGTATCATTGATTCATAAAATGACGCCGCTTGGACTTGGTTCTTTGTACAACTAAGGGAGGCTTATGGGGAAATAAATAATATGCGTGTTGTCTCTGATAGAAATGAGAGCAATATAAAGGCAGTGACAAAAATGTATAATAATGTGTCGCATTATGCTTGTATGTGGCACTTGTGGGATAATGTTCAAAAGAAATTTAGAAAGTCCTCCAAGGAGCTAAGTCTTGTATACTATGCAATGCCAAATACATGCAATAAACTTGATTTTGATAAACTACTGGATACCGTAGAAAAGGTTGATGTAAGAGTTAAAAATATTTGGAGTTGGCTGGATATGATAAGTGGGCTAGGTGTCATGCACAGACTCATCGGGAATGGGCTATGACGCCTAATATTACAGAGAGTATAAATGTTGCACTAATGTCTGTGAGGAAATTACCAATTTTTGATTTTCTGGAAGAAGTTAGACTGATGTTTGGGAGATGGAATCATGATAACAAACACGAGGCAGTATGCACATTTACTCCGTTGATTGAAAAATTTCAAAATATACTGGTCGAAAATAAAGCAATGAGCACACGAATGGAGGTATGTTTTATGTATATTTAATATTGATTAATCAGTTTTTAATTGTTTTAAACTTGTATATATACAGTTATAAGACTATTAGAATTAATATATATATACAATTGCATAAATTTATACATATACATAAACCTGTTTGTATGAAACAGGTTGTGTCGTCGACTAAATATATATACAATGTGACTGATGATGGTAGGAGTTTTGTGGTCTGTTTAAAGAATAAAACATGTAGCTGTGAAAAGTTTCAATACGAAGAAATATCATGTGAACATGCTTGGGTTGTGCTGAAGCGAAAAAGTCTAATAGTTGATGGATATTGCTTGGATTTGTATAAACTAATGACAATTTTAAAGATTTATGAGCTATCGATTTATCCATTGCCTGATGTAGCAGAATGGGTGATACCTGAATACATAATGTATGATGAAGTTCAGCCTCCAAAGTTCAAAGGACCTCCGGGAAGGTCAAAAAAGAAACCTCGTGCAAAAACAATACGTGAATTGCTCGGTCTCAAAGGGCAGCATACATGTAGCACATGTGAAGTTGCAGGTCACAATAGGCGTTCGTGTAGAAATAGGCCTCAAGAAGTTTAATGAGCTCTTTCTATTATACGGGAGTGTAATTTTGGATTTTATAGATACTTGAATGTTATTCGCAACTGATTTTGTGTTTAAAACTATATGAGTTGGAATGGTAATGATGGAATAAATTTGTTATGTCCTATTAATAGTGAGCATTTTTGTTCTTCTTTTTGTATTCATTCTATTGTATATAGTATGAGTTTTTGTTGTCTGTATATATTGTCTATCATATACAAAAATTGTATATGTATAAGTTATATTGAATATATTATTCTCTTTGTATTTATGCTCGTACAAATAATTCTATGTGTATTTGCTCGATTGAAATATTTTCCTCTAGATTTATACAGTTAATGTATGAAGTAACATACATGTATTAGTAAAGATCATAATTTTAAATTGTATAGAATAATTTTTTAAAAAATATTCTATTTGTATAAAATACATGTGAAAAAATAAGTACTTAATTATGTTGATTTGTATAATTTTTGAAGTGTTAATCTGCATATATAATGAAATTAACAAAAATAAAGAAGTAAAAGACTTAAAATGAGCAAGTGAGTATATTACAACCAAAAAATTGGAAGTTCAAAACCTTCAAGGTTATTATGCATGTCATTTGCATATACAAAACAAAACAGAATTTAGTACTACTATTCTAATTAATTGTGATCCTTTCACTACTATCACAATCTATGTGAATCCTAATAGGCCTTTTTGGTGCCTCGTTGTCATTAGTGGCATCGGCTTGGATCTTTTGCATTCCATAATTTCACAACAATGCAACGTATCAAATACGTATGATCTCTGAATCAAAGAAATTTGGAACCCCATTTCCATTACTGATATGCTTTGCATAAGCAGCAACATATACTCCACAATCGCTGAAAATAAACACACATCATATTGTATATATAGAGAAATTGTTGTACCGCTACTAATGCAATAACTATTGATATTACAGATTATACAGACAATTTCAAATGTATAATTGTTTACATTGTATGTAGAAATACAAAATTTATGTATGTGTATAAATTTGTGCAATTGTATATGTCTAAATGAACATTATACAAAAAGTTTCCTTATACAAATGCAAGAACTTATACATAAACAATGCACAAAATTGTATCAAATGTATAAATATTTATACTGTATAAATAGAGAAATTGTTGTTCCTCTACTAATACAATAACTATTAATATTATACATTATACAAACAATTTCAAATGTATAATTGTTTATATTGTATGTATAGTGAAATATTGCTATTTTATACATTTAGTTTGGATATTAAACATAGTGACTATACACAACTATATAAACAAACAAATACAAGTCATAAATCAACACAGAAAATATCAGAATAATATACAAAAGTAACATATACAAAATAATGATTATACAAATACCTCATCATGCTCCAATGAGCTAGAAACAACCACTTCATTTCTTTTTGCATTGTCACTTGTATAATTAGTTGTTTTTTCTTTCCTTTTTTTTACTTGACCTAACAGTAGACTGATCTTTCTTACCTCCCTCCACAATTCTGATGTCAGATTGCTTCGATTTTGCACTAATTTCCTCCAATCTGATTAGGTCATTTTTCAATTTGGATCCGAGCTCTTGCATTG
Organism: Solanum stenotomum; assembly: GCF_019186545.1. Classification (NCBI taxonomy): domain Eukaryota; kingdom Viridiplantae; phylum Streptophyta; class Magnoliopsida; order Solanales; family Solanaceae; genus Solanum; species Solanum stenotomum. The sequence goes on from NC_064288.1 coordinate 49,806,872, forward strand.
CGTTGGATATTTGACATTGAACTTGCAACCTCCTCAAAATCCTGAGTTAGACCCAAGAAAAACGATGGTTGTTCAACAATATTTTTGTCATGCAAGTGTATACCTCTTGTCAATCTTTTAGATGGAGACTGTGCATCCATTGCATGAATGAAAACTCTGTATGGATGATGAATTGATATGAAAAATAGCTTGAAAAACTAAAAAAAAAATAGACAAAATTTTAAATTAATCGATTGAGATAAGTTTTGGCGGTACCTGAAATTTTTAAAATCGCAATTGGGAACGTGGTGGTGAAGATTTGAATTTTCAAACTGATTTTGGGGAGAAAATTTAGGAGAAATTAAAGGAAATTGGAGATATAAACGAGATGAAGAGAATTGTATAAAAGGAATAATGTTAGTTTTTTATGTTTTTATTTATACAAATTCGTGGGGCCCATTAATAGCAAATTGATCGAGACCTTGCTCGTCAAAGGAAATAAATGAAACAATAGCTAATTTATTTATTTTAAATTAATAGTTTGCCATTATGTACAATTTCCCCTAAAATTTATAATGCCAAAGTATAATGAAAACATATAATAATAAATATATATAAAAATTAATTTTATAATAAATTATATACATTTGCCCCTTTTTTGTCTTTCTCTAAAAAGTCCAGAGGTGAAAAAGGAGCTTTTCTAATTTATTATACTATGTACTTCAGTAATTTATAAAAATCCTGCGCGGCTTTGAATACACTTCGTAACAGTAGCCGGAACAAATCTTCCGGTAGAGGAAAATTCCAGCGAGTGCTATACAAATTACAGAAGCATCCGTTTCTCCGGCAACTGTCGCTTTTCCAAATTCATTGCTTTTCACAAGCATATGATAAAGCACAGCAAGTTGAAGCTCAGAGAAAACTAGGGTTCCACTTTTGCCTTCAGCAATGGTGGGAATGATGTCTCCGATTTCCAGAGAAAGGATAACGAGTTTACTCAATGCTGCCAAGTTCGCTTCCGACGTTCCATCGAAGCTTCATAGCTTGCGCCGGCTCAAAGATGAGCTCTCTGGCGCTGGCGGTCCTTTGCTCAAAGAATTCCTCCCTACTCTCATCGACCTCGTTTCCGATCGGTTTAGTCCAGTTCGTAAATTAACCATTCAGTACGTTTCCATTACTCGCTGTCTTTCTCTGCAATTGAATACATGTAATTCTGATTTGTTGTCCATTTTACAGTCCTGCAACTATTAGATTATGCGAATAATTAGAAAACTGCAAGTTATTGAATAAATGAGCGCAAATAGAGTGAGGATTTATATGCAAACCCCAGCTAGCTTGGGTAGTCCATGGAGATTGGAGCAATTGTTGAGTATGTGAAAAACATATGACCCTGTTGATTCTTTTTTTAAATGTGAAAACCTAGAAATATGCCACTGTGGAATGCTCCAATAAAAGCTTTATTACTTGATGAAAAAGAAGAAGCTCCAATAAAAGCAATCGAAGTGGAAATGTTTTACTTTGGTGCTGGGGGATTCAAATGAAGGTGCCATTCTTTAGCTGTTAGTTATTGAGGCAAAGCAACACTCAGTGGAATGCTCTATGGTCTTTTACTTGCTGCATTGGAATTTTGATAAATTTCAAGTCAAAGTAACTTGTAGCATTGGTGGCTTACCTACTGTAGAATTTTAAATTAAATTTTGGTTATTGGTCATGTCTGTTAAGCCTTTCAAGACATCAAGAGATGCCCTTTACACTGCCAGCATAATTGTTTCATGAGCTTACCTATATCTCATATAAACACTCTTCCATAGCATGAAATTTCCGTACCAATTTGGTCCTTATATTTCAACTGAACGCCTTTTCATTCTATACGTGGCATGCTCTCTTGGATGCTGTCTAACCCATTACAGTTTCAGAACTGAATACTGAAATCATCTGCCCTACAAGCATAAGCAGGCTTCTATCTTTAAAGCATGTTTTGCAATCCACTAGATTTCTCAACTCCATATCATGAGGAGGAAAATTAAAAAGATGCGTTATTTGTTCAGGATGGTTGGTTGTATTGGATTCGAACATGGAGAATTGTTACCTGATATCATACCTGTGTTGATCTCTGCCTTGAAGGATGATACCCCAGCTGTTGCTCGACAAGCAATCACTTGTGGAATTGGTATATTTCGGTGTACTCTAGTCAAAGTTGCAATCCAGGTAGTTGACTATTTCAGATATGAAATCTGAACATCAAATATGTGTCATTTTCTTTTGACCAGGTTTCAGATCGTTAGAGATCAATTATCTGCAACTTTAGCTTATTGGATCCGCCATTATCATGCTCACATAAGCAATTTATTGTGTACTTCCACAGTTACATCTCTAACCAAATAACTTGATTGTTAATTGTCTGCCTTTCTGTTGGAATAGCAATGGGATCTAACCTTCCGTCCTGGAATTCAAATATGCCATGATTGCTATTACTCACTGTCACAAAAGAATGACATGGTTTGATGTGCAAAGGTCAAGCTGTCAAATTTACGCATTTATCAATCCACTGACTTTTTCAGGAATAAAATTTGTATATTCAAGGAGTACTGGATATTATACTTAAGAATCTATCAAAAAAGAACCTTGATAATATACTATAGATCTCACTTTATACAAATTAGAAATATTAAGTTGTAATACTTACCAGATATGGTATATGTTTCAAAGCATTATTCAAGATCCTTGGGTGGTGCCTGAGCATACTGCTGACCTACTAAACTGTTGGATGAGAAGAGGGGAGAGTAAAACACAGAAAGAAATGGTGGAATCTAGTTCCATCTTGCATATGGTGGTCAATTTGGAAGGAAAGAAACAATAGGTTCTTTAAGAATATTACTAACCCAATGCGGAAAGTTAAAGAAAACTGCATTAATACTCTATATTTTTGGTGTAAAGAAGAGGGTATATATGAAGTAGATCAGGTAGTAGATTTCCTAGGCTCTTTGTAATCATGACTACTTGGCCTTTGAATTTTATTTTTTATTTTTGTTTGGTTGCCAGCATACCCTCATTGCTGATGAATACAACTTTACCATTCTCAAAAAAAATACTTACCCTTCAAAAAAATATAAGTTATATAAAAGAAATTTAGTCGACCAAAAGCTGTTGATTTATGATAGTAATAATGTCAAAAATAAAATTTGGGGAGTACATCATGTGTTAAAATTTGTAATAAAGCAGCAGGCTACTTTATGATCATTACGGCATTACCTTGACTAAAAATGCAGTTTTGAGACATTGTGATCACAGATGCTTTTATTTTTGTATAAATCGAACTTAGTTCCGTCCACTATTTTTCTTCCTTTTCATTTATAAAATATCTTATCCATATAAATATCATATAACATTCATCTTTAGAGTAAAATTATCTATGAATAGTTTTTTCAATTGCAAACTGCATCATGAGAATGAAAACCATTTCCCAATGTTCTTCCAATGAGTATTGCTGTTATATCATTACTGCATACTTCATTACATTTTTGATGATTTGATATTTTTTTGTTAATTGGAGTAGTAAAAATGCATATTTTCTCTAGTCTCATATCCTGTACTTTGCACACTGATATATTCTTGAACTTTTGAATCCCTATCTCAATAATAGGGCTTGTTTTCAAGTCAATTGGATGGTTCTCTTGAATCAGCATGGGCCTTGATGCTGAAGTTTAGGGAGGAGATATACACAATGGCATTTCAGGTATGTAGTTTTGTTGAAACCATTTCATACATTCATCTACCTTCTCTTTGGGATCTAACTCTCCAAACACGACGATAAGCCTGCAAGTGATGGAAGAAAATTGCTTGCGCTGAAGTTTGTGGAATCTGTCGTGCTACTTTACACACCTGATCCTAGTGTCGGTTCGGAGCCACCACCTGCTTTGGACATTAAAGGTATTAAATGCTTTTTGAAAGTGAAGTGAGTAAATAACTTGTGATATCTTCTAAAGTAAGTTGTTTGTGCTTTATGATTGTTGTTTAACCAAATTGGTATCTTATTATTTTTTTAGGGAAGTTTGAACAATTCAATGTATCGTGGCTTCGCGGAGGTCATCCAGTTCTAGATATTGGGGATTTGTCTTTTAAAGCAAGCCAAAGTTTGGGTTTATTGCTTGATCAGCTTAGATCTCCTGCAGTGAAGTCAATTACTAACTTGATGATCATTGTTGTGATTAAATGGTGATGATCTATCTTTCTTTCTTAATGGGCTTGCATTGTGGAGACCCATTATTTTTTATACTACAACTTCTATATAATTTGTTGCTTTTACCTTTTCTGATGAAGTATCTTGTTCCGTTTATCCACAGTCTTTCAGAAATTGCGACTAAAAGGCCAGCTTTTTACGGTCGTATTCTGCCAGTTCTACTTAGCCTGAGTCCTTCAAGCTCCGACGGCAATAAGATGCATGTTTCTGGGGTATACCGTGCTTTGAAGATAGCCTTCATTTCTTGCTTGCATTGTACACACCCAGGAGCTGCACCGGTAATTAGTTTCATTTTTCCTAATTAGAATCCAATATGCTTCTGTACTTATTTTGATTGGCCAAATAGTATGGCCCTTGCTGGGTTTGATCATAATGACTCTGCATCACAGAAATGTTTCGTTGGCTCAAACCTTGACTATGAACTTTTTTCTTTTTCTTTTTTTTTTGGGTTTTGAAGTGGCGGGATCGACTAGAAGGTGCACTCCGAGAAAAGAGAGCAGGGGTTCAGGCAGAACCAGTTGTAAGCCAAGATTCCCAGAATAATGGGGACACAGAGTTGAAGGATGTTTCATCGATCTTAGAGGTTCCTGCTTTTTCAGTTTCCCTCTTGATTTATTATCAATGGAAAGCAATGCATCATACCAGCAGATGCTTTTAAGCTCGTAGTCCTCAAAGATTAGTTTGTTTTTTAGTGGAAACTTTGAAGTTCATAGTCCTCAAAATTGCTTAATTTCTTTTAGGATTCAAAGCCTTCAATTAAATCATCTGCTGGGACAAAGAGATCAGGGGTGGAGCACAATGCTGAACTGATAGATGATAATCTCTCTAAGAAGCGCATGCGATCGGTGCCTATTGTCTCCAAGGCACCAAAGCAAGAGCCAAGTGGGAACCAGGAGAGAGTTTCAGCTGGGGGTTCCACAACAACCAGATCTGATGGAGATAATGTTAATTTGCAACCACTTGTTGCAATGTTTGGTACATTAGTTGCCCAGGGTGAAAAGGCTGCAGCGTCTTTAGATATTTTAATCTCTAGCATATCAGCTGACTTGCTAGCTGATGTTGTGCTGGCTAATATGAGAAATCTACCTTCAAATCAGCCAAAAGTTGTTGATGATGAAGAGCCACCTCTGAAGCCAGAGATCGAATCTGATTTTAGACGATTATCATTACTGTTGACAGACACTATTTCCCAGTCCAGTATGTTAGCAGAAAAAGATGAGAGAGCTGATCAAAGTTTGGTCTCGATCGAGCCAGAGGTCTACAATGCATTTTCTAATTCCTCAATATATTTTCCTTATCTTTTCCACTTTCTAGGGAGCACATAAGTAAAAGCCCTTGTCGGACGTTCTAATTGGTTTATGTAGCTCTCTGCTTAAGCTCTTAATTTTGTTACTCATGGGCTTCTTTTTTAAACATGTTTTCAGCTGCAAAAAATTAAAGGGGGAGAAGAGCACCTCGATCCTGTCACTACTAATGTTACATCTGATGCCCTAAATTGTGCAAGCGAAGAAGCACCAGAATATGTAACTGAGCTTCTTTCTTCTACACAGAGTACCCCTCTACTAATCGAAAATGATGTCTCATCCTTGCAATGTGATGTCGCTGACATTGAGAAAACTGAGGATTCCATACCTGGTCTAGATTCTGTAGCTCTCAAAGATGAAGCATCAGAGCTTGTATCTGTTTCAGCTGGTCCAACTGAAGTTGAAGATGGTACTCAAGATCAAGGGTCTAGTGTAGTTAGGTCATCTTTGGAAGTAGTTCCATCAAATTCAACTGATAGGTCGGAGGAGCTTAGTCCAAAAGCAGCTGTAACAGATGTAACCAGCATGAACTCATCAACAGCTACTTCTATTGGGCTTTCTCCGCAGTTGCTTCTACCCAAAATATCTGCTCCAGTCATCAACCTCTCTGAAGAAGAGAAGGACAATTTACAGAAGTCAGCTTTCACTCGTGTCATTGATGCTTACAAGCAAATCGCAATTGCTGGAGGTTCTCAAGTCCGGTTTTCTCTTCTTGCCTATTTAGGTGTTGAGGTATTTGCTCAGGGATTATTACCAATGCATATATATATATATATATATATATATATTATGAATGCAAAAGACATTTTAACTGTACTATAATTTTCTTTTCTTTTCTAAACTGCAGTTTCCTTCGGAGCTAAACCCTTGGAAATTTCTACAAACACATATATTGTCCGATTATATGAATCATGAGGTAATTGACTATCATGTTATTTACTTTTTGATAAGGAATATCCTGTTATTTGCTTTGCATGGTATAGTGTTAATTAGTAAAATTAATGAGGGAGTCAATAGAAAGTTGAAAAGCATGGTGAAATGCTCTAGAGATTAATGACTTTATTATAAGTTGGAGTTTCTAGGTGTAATCATGCAAGAGAATGAGATATAATATATGCAGATGTAACATAGATCTAAACTATGACGATTGAGATGAAGGAATATGAGTGTTATACGACAGAAAGACACCTAATATAGCATGTGGATTGTTGTCTCAGTACATGTCTGTCTCTAGGCATAGCATGTTGATTGTTGTCTTCTGCCTAACCTTCTAATTATCTCTCTTTTGTGGATCCTCTTCTGATATTTCATGGCAAAAATATCTCAGCAGCATAAGTAGACAGTAATTGTAGTATTTTTCTTAGTTCAGTTCTGTACCTTTTGATTAAGTCATATTTATACCTTTTAATTGTGTTAGTGTTGACTAATCATTGGATGTCTTTAGGGGCACGAGTTGACATTGCGTGTCCTCTACAGGTTGTATGGACATGCAGAAGAAGACCAGGATTTCTTTTCTTCAACAGCTGCAGCATCCGTATATGAAACATTTCTACTTACAGTGGTATGTATACGTTCCTCCTTCCTGGTGCACTTTTTTTGGATTAGGTAAATGCTTTGCATTCTTTTGATTTCCTGTATATTTTGTAGGCAGAAACACTTAGAGATTCTTTTCCAGCTTCTGACAAATCTCTAAGTAGATTGCTTGGTGAAGCTCCTCACTTACCAAATTCTACTCTCAAGTTGTTAGAGAGCTTCTGTTGTCCTGGTAGTTGTGAAAAGGATGAGAAGGAGTTGCATAGTGGAGATCGAGTCACTCAAGGCCTCAGTACTGTGTGGAACCTGATTATGCTGAGACCTCTAATGAGAGATGCTTGTCTCAAAATTGCTTTACAGGTTTGCTGTCAGTGTACTGTGTGTGATCTGCATCTTTTATTTGACAAAAGTCATACTCCTTTCTTTCCAATACTGTGACGTAGATTGTCTGGACACGAAGAGGTCATTTGGTAGGGTGTATAAGAATAGTACTGAATAAGGTGTATTAGTAGGGTTGGGATTAGTAATGCGGACATTATTTTTCATAGACTATTTGATTTGTCATATTAAATGAATAGGGTGCATTAGAATAGGTTGTTTGGTAGGGTGTATAAGAATAGTACTGAATAAGGTGTATTAGGAGGGTTGGGATTAGTAATTGGTGACATTATTTTTCATAGACTATTTGATTTGTTGTATTAAATGAATAGTGTGTATTTGAATAGGAATAGTACCCCGTATTGTTAATGCCATCTTTTACTATGTATGTATAAGAATAATACGGAATAGGGTGTAAAACTAGCACATAAGTTGAAAACACTACCAAACAAGGGATTAAATAATACCAAAGCTAATACATGTACCATTTTCTCTAATACTTCCTACCAAACGACCCCAAAGTTTTAAGGAAGAAAGTAAGACTTTTGAAACTTATGGTCTTAAACATGCCATAACATTTTTGTGATTATATAAACTTCATTAAGGGTAAAATGGGAAATTCAAAGGTAATTGTTTTCAAATATAGAAATGTGTCATTGTTTTTGGGATGTACTAATCTGGAATGGAGGGAGTACCTGTCCTGTTCTGAAATGCTGCATATCTGCACCTTCTCCTATATTGCTTGGTCAACCATCAGAACAGAGAATCGATTAGTTGTTGATAGGTTAAAAGAATATAACTCTTGAGATTTACAGAGCTGAGACAATACAATTTTGCAGTTTGGCACTTTGTGTGATCTGCTATTTGTCAAAGAAGACACTACCCCTCTGATTAGCGGGTCTTTCGTGTAGGCATAGACAAACATAAACTGTGTAATTTAAATTGCTTTCTTGCCTGCGCAACTACTTCCTTCAATGTGGTGAGGAACTTGAATTTTCTTCTACAAGATGGGTGAGCAGGTTAAGTTATATTGATAGCATAACTCCTTCATGATCAGCATTTTGATAGTCCTTGAAGGAAGTGCTAGTTTAAACTAGGATCTTCTGTCACTGGGAAGAATTTGAAATTAGTTCTTTCTTTTCTGCATTGTTGACATGATCATCAATCAAAATTTTTTCTCTTTCCATTTCTATGGTCTCTCAAAAGATTCTCCGCCGTCAAACTCACTCCTTTTGATGGGAGTAACACACACACACACACTCAAGTAACTGAATTCAGTTGAGGCCTTTGTACAATGATGAAGAAGGTGCATCCAAATTGTCTAAACGAGTGTGAATATTGGTTTTACTGTGAATTAGCAAAGCTTTAATTATTTATACCTTAAGTTAGGGAGGTGGTAATAGGAGAAAATAAGTAAGCTGGCAAAACAGTGAAATAGGGTAAAGACTCGAACCTAGTTAATTTATCAAAAACAATTCCCATCAAGTTTTGACAAGAGATAACATGATGAAAGAGAAATGGAGATACTATATTGATTAATTAATCAACATAAGTCACAAGGATAGGTACCTTGGCTACTCTAGAATAAGGTCCGCTAAGGACTTGCCGATTAAGGGCCCAAGGTGTGGCCTAGTGGTCAATGAAATGAAAGAAAATCATTGAGACATGAGTTCAAATCACAGCAAAGACAAAAACCACTAGGCCATTTCTTCGATCTGTTTAAGCCTTGGTGTGTACTGTATACTGAAGTTGGAGGGAGGTAGCAGGTATCTGGTGAAATATTCGAGGTACACGCAAGTTGGTCTGGTCAGACAGCTGCCATTTGTGTTAAAAAGGAATAAGGTCTGCTGAAGTAGAAGATTCTCTGAAGATTATGATGATTAAGAGCTTGTGGTCCAGATGATACTTCATAAGATTTGGAAGTTTTCTGAAGAGGTTGAAGTAGTATGACTAACCATGCTATTCAATGTTTAAGGAATGAAAAGAATGCCAAACAAGTAGAGATACTGTATCTTGGTTCTGATATATATGATCAAACAAGGTAATCAAAGCTGTGTGTAACTTATGTTCATAGAACGAAATGAGTAAAGTCTATAATCTTTATATGAGCTTGTCCCACCTTTAGAATGTTTTTTTTTTAAGTTGGTGTTGCTTAGCATGGAGCAAGAGATGATGTCCGTTAGCTGATGTCTGGAAGATTGGCTCCAATGTTGTAGAACCTTGTGTACTCGTCAATCAAAATCTCATTGATGCTAATAAGGACATTAGGACAATAGGGGTCATCAATCACAAGGCACAGATTATAGATTACAGAAGATAGACCGCAACATGAAGGCAAAGGAACATTACTGTTGTGTGTTTACTGGATATTATGGAATGAAAAGATATGAGATCACTTTATTTTGCTTCAGTTTCCAAAAAAGGAAAGAATAGGAGATTGCTTCAGAAGAAAATAGGAGATTGCTTCAATTCCCCGTCAGAGACAAAACACTAGGTGATTTCTTCACTGCAACAGCAGGTGCGAGGTGTGCGCAAGCTGGCCCAGACACCACATTTATCCCAAAAAAAAAAAAAAGTAAATAGGAGATCATTTCAGATGGAGGATCATGGAAATATCTTGTTTGTTTAGAGGAAGGATTCCTTTTTTGTGTGTAGGTAATTGCACGAATTTGATTGATGATCATGGGGTGGCCCAGTGGTTTGGGCTTGGGACTTCCATGTTGGAGGTCTCAAGTTCGAAACCCCTTGCCAGCAAAAGCAAGGGGTTTGCCTTCTGGGTCGAGCTCGTCGCACCGGGCTTGCCTAGTGCGGGTTACCTATCCTATGTGGTTTGCGAGCTATTGCATAGGAGCGGGGGTTTTACCCTGTGCGCACCCAAAGGGTAACGGCTGCAGGTTTCCCTTGTTATAAAAAAAAAAGGAGGTCATTTCTCTTTTTCATTTTTTGTGTAAAGAACTGTTAGTAGATGATGCAGAATCATTACTAGACTTTTTTGCTTCTTTGTAAGTTTTGTCAGGGGTTGTATTTGTCAATATGATATACCAGGCCTCTTTTGGGTGCTGATGAATATAACAAGTTACCAATTTCAAAAAAAGAAAAAAGAAAAAGAAAAGTTAGTGTGTTTTTAGCAATGAGTTATGACTGCTGTGAGTGCAACAATTCTTTGCAGCATCATGGTTACTGCCTTTGTGGTCCCTTCATATGAATTTCAATGGAGGATTCTGTGTGTCATCATCTTCTCAATTGAGAAATCCATTTCATTTAAGGTGATGGGGTCAGATGAAATCCTTTCTGTGTTCTGTTGGTAAATGTGAAATCTTCTACAGATAGAATTCTAATTCACATCACCATATTCTGACCTCTTATCTTCTTTTGATTGCAAAGAGTGCTGTTCATCACTTGGAAGAGGTGCGCATGAAGGCAATACGGCTGGTATCTCATACATAACTTGGCTGTCAAGTGAATCAGATTAGTTTATGATTGTTGCAGTTCTTTCAACAGCTATTTGATGTTACTTTTTGCAGGTTGCCAACAAGCTTTATCCTCTGACATCCATCTCTCAACAAATAGAACTCTTTGCCAATGAAATGTTGATGTCAGTTTCAACTGTTGATCATAAAGCAGACTCAAATGGTGATGGATCTGATCCTGCATTGCAGAAGGTGTTAATTCTCATTATGAAAACTGAGTCTTGTCAACTTTAGTTTCGATTTCTGTTTCTTTTGGTGTCTGTTGCTTTTGCGCATCTTGGTCACTTGGTGGTGGGTTTTGGTGGGGGCACAACAGTCACTTCTTGTATGTTAATAATCATCATCTGAGCTTATAGTGTTAATTTTAGTTGCGCGGAATCTTCACTTTTGATGCCGCACCCGTGTCGGATTCTTCAAAATTACCGTACTTTTGGTGAATCCGACACGCACCTGTTGACTGTTTTGAAGAGTCCGAGCAACATAGGTGTTAGTGCACCTTTCTGACTTTCAGAATATTCTCAGAAAATATGTCAACATATTATTGCCTGAAAGCAATTCTCTCATTATATTTGTATTGCTACACCCTACACATGCTTTAGTCTCTGCTTTAAAGATGCTGTTCAAGGATTCTGCTAAACTGATTTATTTTGCAAAAGATTAACTGCCTTTGTGCTTAAAAAGCTGACTACTCTATCCAAAACCAAAAAAAATGAGGGGATGAAACATATCCGCAGATGTGTGCACAAACAAGGAGGCAGAAGCTAAATTGTTTAGATTCTATTTATTGGAGAATCGGCAAATTCCCTTACAATTGCTGGAGGTGATTTGGTGCAGTAATTTTTTGTTTCCAGTCAAAAATTTAATATAGTAAGCTATACCAAGTGACTATGATAAATGCACATTAGACTTACTGTCTAAGTGTGTGTATTACTTTGTTTTTTTTTGGATGGGGTTAGATAATAAGCGGGAATTCGGTTGGTTGCTTCTGTACTCATTGTTAATTGATTGCTGCTATATTTTTTTTTTGGTTTGTATAAGAAAAGAAATGAGCAAGGAAACTCATCTGAATATGTTAACCCCCAACCTTGGGAATTTGAGGGAAATAACCAGGAAGAAAGCCAAAAAGTGAGATTAGAAATAAAGAGATAGAAAAGATACTCATGTATGCCTGTCGAGCATGTCTTCTCGAGTTCATAACTTGCAGTGTCAAAATAATTGTTTTTTCTAGCTCTCTTTCATGCAGCTACCTAATGCTCTTTTTTCTTTTTCAGGATTCTGGTTCTGAAAAGTCCTCGGAAGAAGGACCATCATTTTCTATCTCTAACCCTCTTCAGTCATCCACTTCTGGAAGCAAATCACCATTTTCTATTGCTGAGGGTCAGCGACGCATATCGCTCTATTTTGCACTGTGTACTAAGGTTTCTTCCACTTAGTTTGACTATTCTTGCTTGTCATTGAACCTGTTGTTTAATTAGACTTTGTTCATACATCTGTAACCTAATAAATACGTGTCTATGTTGCTGAGCAGAAGCACTCACTCTTTGGCCAAATATTTGTTGTATATAGTGGTGCATCCGAGGCTGTACAGCAGGTTTGCTTTAAAACCTGGACTTTCTGCTAGGATTGTGTTCACAGCTTCATTCGTCATTCCTTACACTGTTTCACCTTAATTTAATTTTTAACATACTGAGAGCTGGTAAGTGTTATGCAGGCAATACATCAACAAATCCATATGCTAGTTCGGACAATTGGTTCTTCATCTGAGTTACTTGAGATAATATCAGATCCACATAGTGGAAGTGAAAAACTATTGATACAGGTCTTGATGCACTTTATTGTTCAGTTAATGCTAGCTTGGAAACAAAAATACACTCTTAACATACTTATTTTTGTTCATGACTCAAGGTTTTGCAAACGTTGACTGAAGGGATAGTTCCTTCCTTACAGTTGATAACTACCATCAGGAAGCTATATGAGACTAAAGTAAAGGTATCAAATATGATCATTTTGTTATTGATAATGACTTCTATTGTTGGACTGATAAATGAGGTATCTACAATAAACCCTTGAACTTGATCTCCTCCAAGCTTTTCTTAAAAGCATTGAGTTGGGTCAACATGCCCATCACCTTGCGTTCAAGGGTGAACATGTGCTCCTTGTGGCCCTCTTCCACGTTCATGTTCCTTTAATATTATATAAAAGTTGTAGGACGGTATGTTGAGTGGTGTCAATGCTGCTTCTTGATAAATCTGTTCTAGTAAAATTTCCAAGTTTAGTATTAGCAGTTTACTGTGTATCTTAAGGGCCGTTTGGTTGGAGGGACTAATATAAACATCAGCATTTCTCATGTACCTTAGAAGATTTCTATTTCTGTCCAAAAGCTTAGGTTATGATATGATTAATTATTTTGATTTGCTTTCGTGCTTCACAGGATGTTGAGCTCCTTATTATGATACTTCCTTTCCTGTCAAAAGATGAGGTACTCATCTTTTCTTCTCTATTGCCTATTTTGTATAATTTTCTTCTCTTGTTACTTACATCCTCTGTGCATTCGCTGCTATGTCACTTCTCCCTTTAACTTAGTTTTTGCTCAAGGAGGTGATTATACATGCACAGACTGGGAAGTAATGACTGTAATAAGTAATATAATTCGAGTGGTTTGTGCACAGGGACCACCAAAAGTTGTGATGGGGTGGTAAGCATCCCAAGTGGTTTGTGCACAGGGACCACCAAAGGCTGTGATCGGGTGGTAAGTAAAAGGTTGTGATGGGGTGGTAAGTACCCCTCCATCCTTAATCAAAGTGGTCTCTGCACAAGAGTAGTTATTTCAATAGGGATGTTCTCTGTTTGTTGAAGTGCAAAAGAAGCTCCTTGAAAAAACTGTGGGAGTGTTAGAACTTAGAATGTTCTTCTTTGCTGAAGCTTCTTTGTGTTTTTCCTTTGTTTTGACTTTATTTTCTTGGCTCTATGTCATTCACTACTTCTTGTTTTTATGCCTTACTTGAGCCGAGGGCTATCAGAAACCATCTCTCTACCTTCATAGGTAGGGGCAGGGTTGTGTACACACTACCTTCCCCAGACCCTGCTTGTGGGATTACACGTGTATGTTGTTGTATGTCATTCATGTGTTTCTATGTTTTTGTTTTACTTTCATCTTTCTTTGAGCTAAGTTTCCTGCATTCCTTCTTCCTCAGGTTTTACTTCTTTTTCCACATGTAGTGAATGCTCCATTGGATAAATTCCAATGCGCTCTCCTTCGTATTCTACAGGTATTTTACATGCTTCTATGAACAATATCTCTTTCAGGGCTGTTATTTGTGGTCTCTTTACTTTCCATCTTTTAGTCTGTCAGTTTCTTCCTTTGAGGGAAAGGAGGCGATTTATCTGCATTATTCTTCTCTGTTAAAAATATGAATCTCTATTCTTTATAAAAGAGTTAGAAACAAAAACTAAAGTTCCGAAGCAAATTCATTTGATCCTTTGACCTAGGTTTGAAAATGTTTGTTACACAGGGATCAACTCACTCAGGTCCAGTGCTAACTCCTACTGAAGCATTAATTGCTATCCATAGGATTGATCCTGAAAGAGAAGGCATTCCATTAAAGAAGGTAGATTTTCTTTACCATCTTTGATTCCGTAACTCTCCCAAATTTTGTTAAACTTTTGCCACTTGGAGGTAATATTGACTTTTGCAGGTCACAGATGCATGCAATGCTTGTTTTGAGCAGAGAGAGATATTCACGCAGCAAGTTCTTGCAAAGGTCTTGAACCAATTGGTATAGCTCCTTCTATACTCATTACTAATTCATTTCCAGCTTCAACCCTTCATTAAATCTGAAATCCATATTAACCTGAAAGAACAAATATTTAATTTTTCTGGGGACAGGTTGAACAGATTCCTCTTCCTTTGTTGTTCATGCGGACAGTATTACAAGCTATTGGTGCTTTTCCATCTCTGGTAAGATAGATGTTTCACTCATCGTATCTTTCACTACAGTGATAAGTGCATGCATAATGAGTCGAATGATGATTAGCTGCATTAAGTGATTAAACCAGCTTTTGAACCTCGTTATAGCCCCTAAACCAGAACAATCCTCGTATCTGTGCTTATGCTACATTGCTAGGAGGAAAGATTCTACGGTCAAACCTTAGCACAGTTGAAGAGTCAATCTATATTCTTCAGAAGAGTCTTATTTACTTCTGTATCTGTGCTTTAGTGAGGTAGATTAAATGTTTCTTTGGTCTAGTAATTCCTAACCCCGTGTCTCCTTATGTACCATTTTGCTTATCTTGCTTTTACATCTTTCAGGCTAGTAATATTTCTTCCTGCTAACACTAGAGCATCATAAAGTCTTTTGCACATAAGTTGAACAGGGAAATTGAACAAATGCAGGCTCCTTCCTGATAATACTAGTGCCTTTTTTTCTCTTTCTTCTTTATGTTTCATTACTTGTATGTGTCTGAGTTCCCTTATTAATGTTGTCCCAGGTGGATTTCATTATGGAGATCCTCTCTCGTCTTGTTAGCAAGCAGGTATGTATTGCCTGTACTTTGCGAGCTATATCAATGCATACTCAACTCTGACATGTTTGTCGTCCAGATATGGAAATATCCAAAGCTGTGGGTAGGATTTGTGAAGTGTGCCCTTTTGACCCGGCCACAATCTTTTGGAGTGCTTCTTCAGGTATGCCTTAGATGTAAGAAGCTAACTATGTTTATCCTTCAGCTATCCTACCATCATCCAATTTACGTTATAAGTGTTGGAATGATTAGAAACTTGGAAATTATGCTCTGCTTCATCTGGCAGTGCTGCATGCTTCTGAAAATAATAATAAATCATAATATAATGACATTCACCAGGTTTAATTATTCAAAGGCTCGTACCTACCTGCTATAAACAAAAAAACATGTTCCACAATAAACAGACTTTAAGGATATCCACTAGTGTCGCACCTAAAGGGTAGCGGCTGCGGGTTTCCCTTGTCATCAAAAAAGAAGAAGGATATCCACTAGTGCATTTGTTTGTTTATCCTAGCATAACGGATATGGGTACGTAATTTAAACGTACTCTTTTATCATCATGCTCAATGAGACAGTTTCAAGTGAAATTGAGTTAGAAAATACCGAGCCCTCAAAAATTAAGGTATAAATTGATGCTGTATGTTAGAACTGACACTATTCTAGACATGTATGCAGATTGCAGGCTAGCCACTAATTGATCAGGTAGTTTTGAGACAGTTTAAAGTTTTAACAATAAATATATGAAGGGTGCAACTACCGAGATTCTGTTCTAGCACAAACTTTTAGCAGATGTATTATGTTCTAACATGCAACTTGGTGCCTTTTCAGTTGTTTACACTTTCAACCTTTCTAACCTCAGTACTCTTCATAAGTACTGTTTCCTTAAATGCTCCAGCACTAAAAAATTTGTAAATTTTTAATATGAAAATTGAGGCAAGCTAGTAATCATGTTACTGATTTGTCTTTGTAATTCCGTATGAAATGGGTCGTTCCTCATTGTTTCTGTTGGTTGAAGAAAACATGGGCAAACGTTGCTCTGACTTGTCAGTTGTTTGTAGAGTGGGTGGTGGATGGGCTCATGGTAGATTTGGTTTTCAGCACCAATTTGTTGAAAGTTGTTTGTTTTGCTTTGAATTGAGTCATCACTTTTTGCTATTGGTGCAGTTCTGAGTATGTAGATGACCCTATAGCTATTATAGATATTCTAGGTTCTTTGTTAGATGATGTAGGATCTAGTTTAGATTTGTTGAGTATACTCAACAGTATGTAGCTCCATGATGTAAGTTTGGGATCCCAGCCTTTAGTGCTGAAGATTTATACACAAAACTGTTACCTTTGTCAAAAAAAATTGTTTGTTTTGCTTTCTAGGCTGGTAGAACCACAAAGAAGTCAAAACTTAACTTTTTTACCTTCATGACCTTGATGTGTGTTTCAGCTACCTCCAGCTCAGCTTGAAAATGCATTGGGTAGAACGCCTGCTCTCAGAGCTCCTTTAGTTGCACATGCAAGCCAAGCACACATAAAATCTTCACTTCCAAGGTCAGTCTCACATGTATATGTCAAGAGGATTAGTACTCATCTCTATTGATGATATATACATTTGTATTGTTTTAGGTCTGTCTTAACGGTTCTTGGAATTGAATCGGATGCTCAAGTTTCAAGTCAGGCACCTCCCAACCAGTCTCAGACAGGTGATATTGACAATTCTGATAAAGAAGCAGGCACTGAAAAATCCAGGGACTCATCAGTTGTCAGTTAATTTGATGTGTGAGGTATGGGCTTCTCAGGGGTGGTACTTCTCATCATTTCCTACCTTTTGTTTTTGATCCTATTTCCTTTGATACTCCCACTGAAGATAATCTCTTATCCGATTTGATGTGCAGCTTGGTGCTTCACTTGTAGATTGCTGGCATACTATTTGAGTTGCATCCTGAACTCTAGGGAGTCTTGTTCTCCCCTCTAGACAAAGCTCCCGGTTCTATTCTTTCAAGTATCTGGCAGGTTGATGCAAACAGGGTCCTTACAGTGCCTAATGGGAATCAGTTTTGTGGTTCTTTTCTGGCCTTGGAATGAGGTTATCAGAATACCTCAGCCTTACTATGGAGGCTCATCTCTTTTGCAAGTGCATTTTCATGTAGAGGGCAGTCTTGGTCTCTCCCAACCGCAGGTATTGCTGTTGGTAATGAGTAATAGTATGTATTTAAGGAGTATCCTAATCTCTTCCAGAGGGTGCTCAGCTCGACCTTTTGTATTAGCTTTAGGAACTAGGAAGTCACAGGGTGTCTTGATAACTGATAAGTAGGTGCTTATGTTGTATGTTGCCTGTATTCTTCAATAGTCAAGCATTTTAGCAAATTTTAAGAAGGTGGCAATCGTAGAGCGACTGCCTAAAGAAGTTGTTTGTGTGAGATTTTGACATAAAATGCATATTCAGCTGAATGGGAAAGATTAGCCAAGCAGCTAATCTTTCAATATTATATTTTTTTTGTTACATTGCAACTTTCTGGAAGAAGTTGCAGCTAAAAATTATGAACAAGTGTCACATAACTTGTTACAGTTCAATTTTCTCACTTTCTGCCTATCAGTGACAACTTGAAAAATGGAAATCTTCTCTGTGCTAAATGCTGTAACCTTGTCAGTTCGATTTCAAGAAAATGATGCATTCATTTCATTTTCATCAGCTTAAAATATGGATATAAAGTTAAAGAGGGATATGTCACAGTGCAAATGTATTGCTAGTGAAAATCGTTCGAATTGTATTACAGAAGTAACTTACTATGTTGCTCCAGTAAATATGGTATCGGGATTTAGAATGATGTGAGTTAATAAATAGGTGGGTCAATGTTATTCGGACTGAAACTGAAATGGATTAAAAAGTCTCATAATTCAACCTGTCAAATCTTATTAAATTTTGATTTTGGTTGTTTTTTAAAAATAGTTTCTTTAGTATTTACTAAAAGGTCAAAGTCATCTGCTGTCTCTTAAAGTTGTTTGCATTATTCATTTAGACACTTCAATTAGACCTAAGGCTGGGCACCGGACCGGAATGGGACAGTTTGACCGGGTTGTTGACCGGTACCGGGATGAACCGGACCGGAACTACCGGAATGGTGGCTCAGTTCCGTCCCGTCCCATCCCACTATATACCGGGATAGAACCGGGACGGACCGGAATGGAACGGGATGGGATAAACGGGACGGCACATATAGCTATTTCAAAAAATAATTATTTTTTTTGAGTTATTTTGAATTACGAAAATACGAATGTTTTTTTTATTTTTCTAAGTTATATTAGTTTATAGTATTTGAGTTTTAAAATTTATAATAATTTTACTTAAGTTTATTTTAAAGATGTTTTTTTAAATTTTTACGTATGTAAGTTTGTAAGTTAAGTTTAATAAAGTTATTTTTTTTAAGTTTTTGAGCTTATGTAGTTATGTTATAAGTTTTAAAGATTTGAATCTTTTGAAGTTTATAAGTTATTAAGCTATTAAGTTATACTTATAACTTGTAAGTTAAATAACTTAAGTTTGTAATTTTAAAAAATTAAATAAACAAAAAAGAAATGCTAATAAAAGTAAATAATGACAAAAATATTATTTTTTATTTTAATTAAAAATGATTTACCGAGATCGGACCAGTACCGAACCGGACCGGATCGGACCAGAACCGGAATGAATCGGGATGAACCAATACCGGTATACCGGTACCAAATCATGATACCGTTTCGTTCCGTGTACCGGTTCAGTGTATCCCATCCCGTCCCGAATACTACCGTACCGGAACGAACCGGAACGGTACCGGTACAACCCGTTCTGGTGCCCAGCCTTAATTAGACCTAGTACCTATTGAACACCTCTACCACCTCAGATTTGAACCGTATAAGCATTTTTTGCCTACATGGCAAATCGTTTGTGAGTCATGCAAATGGGGCGCGTGAATCCTTTTTTCTCCCATTTTTATGCCTGTATTTAACACCTCCAACGTTACAATTTTAACGTTAATATTGTAACGTTAAAATCCCCAATTCTTCTTCCCCCAAATCCATTTTAGAACCCTAAATCCCCAATTCTCTCTTCTTTCTCTAAATCTCCAAGGTTTCTCTCTTCTAAATCAATTGTCACAAAATTCAGTGAATATCGAGGAAGCCGATATATGTAAGTGTGGTGACTATTGTCAACTGAAAACTTTGAGGACTCCATTGAACCCAGGTCGTCGATTTTTTGAATGCAAAGCATCAAATGTTTGTAACTATTCGAACAAAAAACTACTGTTATTGTATTATTCGAAAAATCAACATATTTTATATTTATTACTGTTATGTGATTTGTAGGAAAATGGTGGATGTAGCTATTTTAGATGGATTGATCCGTCGCCTGAAATTGCTAATGAATTATTTAGATTTGTGTCATCCTTAATGAATAGATTCATAGATGGTGAAAATTCGATTGATCGACTAAAGAGAAAAGTGAAAGAGCTTGAAGAAGAAAGGGATTCTTTGAAATTTCAATTGAATGAAAATGAAGAGAAGATGATGGTATTGTACAAGAAGCTCAAGGAAGTTAAACTCCAAAGGGATTGGGAAAATGTCAAAGTTAATCGACTTGTGATTGTTTTCTTTGTCTGCTAACTATAAAATGGTTCTTTAATATTGTGTAGTTCATAGTAGTTCAAGATTGTTGTACTTAATTGTTTAGTTTTGCAGTAGTTAGGAGGCTATTCTAGATCAATTAGTGTCGTTCTTAGTTGGTCTGTTAAGTTCATATTTTGTATCAAATTGGAAGTTTGAATGTGAATTGATCAATGTCTCTTTTGTATCTTGCCTCTCTTTTGTAGCTTGCCCTGTGTTCTGAAATTAGTTCTGGGATCGACTAATCTTATTGAGAAAAACACAAATGCATTGAGAGGTAATCTAGTTGTTGTTCAAAAACTGAGCTAATAACACAAATGCATGACTAAAAAATACATAACACAAAGTCATGGTTGAAAAATACATAATGCAACATTGAGAGGTAGTCTAGTTGTTGTTCAAAAACCATTGCCTTGTATGGTTCAAAAATACATAGTCTTGCTAACACAAAGGCATGATTCAAAAATACATAGTCTTGCTAACACAAAAGCATGGTTCAAAAATACATTACACGAGTGTTCAAAATAAACTAAAGAGTAGATTGTTGAAGACCCTTTTAACGTAGGCCAAAATCATAACAATTTTCCAAATGAACTACTTCTTGGAGGTTCCACAAGACCCTTTGTTTTTCCTGTTTACTTTCATTTGTTGCAACTGTGAAGTGCTGACTGCATCTTTTCCCTTCCATTTTAGGCCACGGGGTTTAAAGTCAATATCTATATTGATTGGTGAAGCACTCTTCAATTTTATTGGCCCATGTGGAATCTTCTCACTTGATGTACCAGGCTGTAATAGAAGAAAGAAAGTATAAGATAAGGTAAGGTAAGATCATAATGGCTATCAGAATAAACACCAAAATAGAGTAAACATATTAAGTAAACATACATTAAATATTTAGGCTCCAGTTGTAGGATCAAAGTAAACACCAAAATCAGTTGCAAGCCTTCTGTTTCCTCCAGTAGCAGCAACAAATGAGGCAGAACTGTATGGTCTCTTGTGACCTGATAAAGGTAGCAGTTGACTAGAAGAATTATCTGTTTCAGTAACAAATGTGGTCCCTCTTGCATTAGCTTNTAAACATATTAAGTAAACATACATTAAATATTTGGGCTCCAGTTGTAGGATCAAAGTAAACACCAAAATCAATTGCAAGCCTTCTGTTTCCTCCTGTAGCAGCAACAAATGAGGTAGAACTGTATGGTCTCTTGTGACCTGATAAAGGTAGCAGTTGACTAGAAGAATTATCTGTTTCAGTAACAAATGTGGTCCCTCTTGCATTAGCTTTTTTCCTTCCCAATCCTCTCCCAGTCCCAACTTGAACCCTTTTTTGAGGAGGTCTTGGCACAGATGCTGTGTCAACACAAATAGAGCTTGGTTGACTTGATTGTGTAGTTGCATATGTGGTTCTGAAAGTAGAGTGTGATGGACCTCCCATTGTAGACTATATAACATAAATAAGGATATATGGATAACTTGTAAAACAATCAGTAAATGCAAATGAATTTTTAAATTTAATCTTACTCCTGTTTGAGTAGTTCTTGGCACAACAGTGGTAACAGAACTTTGTTGACTTGATTGTGTTCTAACATGTTGAACAAAAATAAGGAGATATGAATAACTTGTACAATAAAAATTAAATGCAAATGAATATGTAAATCAAATCTTACTCCTGTTTGAAAATAACTTTGTTAACTTAAATTTCTCTGACTATCAGGTTGAGAAGTGCTCCCCCTCTCATACTATGTCACCACAAAATATAATAATATGATTATAATATATATAACTTTAAGCAATCTACAAATGTGAATATGAATTATTACTTACTTTTGCACACACAACTTTGTTATAATCAGTTTTCTTGCATATGGAACATGCCATCTTTACTCTTTTTCTTGAAAGTTTCCCATATTTTTTTGTCTTATCCTTACTCTTTCTTCTCTTCTTGCCAGGTTTGCCTGACATTTTTTTAATTTTGGAGGCTCTATTGATGAATTTGTAGTTTCAGGCCACATCATCATATTGGGAATAGGTTGGATGAAATGGTTGTAAGCCTTGAGAAATGTTTCTTTCTTATTCTAGTGCTCTACATGTTGATCAGGATCTTGATTCAAGTAATAATAAGCACAAATAACATGAGGGCAAGGAATACCTCTCAACATCCACAACCTACAGTCACAATGCTTCTTCTCCAAGTTAACAACAAATGAATATTCCCCCTCACTAATTTCAAAATCATTCACCCCATTCCATTGAACTTTACAGTTATTAGAATACTCTTTGTTTCTTTCTAGTATTGTCCTTGCCATAGGTGCAATGTCTGATATCCATGTTTTTCAACAAATTTGATCATGTTTATATGTCTGTTCATCATTTAATGCCTAATATCCTCTCACATGGTAATAATTGATTTATGTCTAGCAGCTAATATTCAGAAATTGAAAGTCTCACACATGTTATTTTTTACAACATCACACTTGAAATGAGTTTGGAAAAAAGCCCTAGACCAATTCTTGGGATCATAATGCAACAAGCCCTCTGTTATTTCCTTCTTACCTAGCTTAGACATTGCATGAACTTCTCTAAACTTGACTTCAAAGGAGGACTTTGAGCATCTCCAAAATTGTTTCATTCTTTCTTCTCTTTTCCATCTCACATGCCAGTTGCTACATATATGTCCAGCACACATCCTTTTCTCAGCATTTAGTAACAACTCTAATAAGACAAGAACAAGTTCCTAACAAAAACTATGTATAGAATAAGAAATTGAAGTAGTAAAGATCAAATTAAAACTAAAATATAAGAAATTGTGTAATCAATACCTTTTGCATATCTGACATTGAAGTCAAGCCTTCACCAGTTCCCAAGTTTAGATCAGCAATTAAATACCTTATGAACCAGCTCCAATTATGTTTTTTTCCTGTATCCACAACTGGCCATGCAAATGAGATACATTTGATTGTTTCCATTCTTTCCAACAACAACTAATTGCTCATTTTTACAAGCTCCCTTGAGAAAACAACCATCAAATCCAATTATATTCCTACACGCCTCCAATCATCCTTGCTTAAATGTATGAAAACATACATAAAAGTAAATAAAAAAGTTCTTTCCTAATTCAGTTTTCTTATCAATTTTTACCCAACAAGAGCTTCAAGGATTGATTTGTTTGATCATATCTGCATAGTCACATAATCTGGCAAATTTCAATTTCCAATCACCGATGTCTTCCTTCATAATCCTCTGTTTAGCCCTATAACAGACGGTCTTACCAACATAAAGACCCAACTTCTTTCTAACCAAATCTTGAATTTCTCAAATCCTTATGTATGGTTGAGATACAATCTTTTCCTTAACCTTTCTAGCAATTAACTTTGAATTACATAACTTGTTCCTATTTAATGGAATACACTTGTGAGCATGATGATAGTTCTTCACAATGAAATCACCTGAGTCTCTGCCAATGGAAGCATACAACAATCACTTACAATTATAATTTATGCACTTTACCCTGACTTTATGTTTTTTATTAGGTCTTAACTTTATCTGGTTCATATACTCTACAACATAATCTGCCACTGCTTTCCTGAACTGATTTGCACCCTCAAAGACCATTTCAAGCTCAAATACTGACACTTCACAATCTTCATCATATCTAACTTTTTTGCTTCTCCTTCTAGCAGATATATCTACTCCCTTAACAACATCCACATCTAGTTGTTCATCACTATCATCACTTCAACAGTCAGAACTATTAAGATAATCCTCATCTCCACCTAATTTTCCTGCATATTTATCAATTTTATTTTTTCCAATATCCTCAAAGCCTCTATCTATACCACCAGCCTCTCCAACTAGTATTTCTTTATATTCAGTTGCCTTTTTTCTCTGTTTTTTGTTTCTTCTTTCTTGTCTAAAAGCTCTCAACTCCTCATCAATAGCTGAACCATTTTCTGAAGGTATATCCCCTAGATCTAAATCACTACTCAAGAAATCAAATTCACCTTCTCCACCTAGGTTATCAGCCACACCCTCTCCACGTAGGTTATCATCATCCACACCCTTTCCACCTAGGTTTACATGCTCACCCTCTCTACCTAGGTTAACATCCGCATCCTCTCCACATAAGTTAACAACCTCACCCTCTTCACCAAGGTTAACATCAACACTCTCACCACCAAGGTTAACAACCTCACCTTCTCCACCTAGGTTAACATTATCATCCTCTCCACCTAAGTTAACAACCTCACCCTCTTCACCAAGGTTAACATCAACACTCTCACCACCAAGGTTAACAACCTCACCTTCTCTACTTAGGTCAACAGCCTTACCAACATCAATACTATCATTAGTTAGATAGCATGTAGGTCCCTCAGTGTCAAGTAAGGGGTTCATCTAATACATGACTATTAAAATACTGCAAAAGTGTCCTCATGTTTTAAGTCTTTAATTAGGTGTAGGAGATATTGGTCAGTTGTAATTACGACCCATTGTTTATTGAATAAATCCTTTACATGAAAGCCTCCAACAGTTTCATACCCCAATTGTTTAGTATAATACAATAGTTCCAAAATGGAAAAGTCATCCTTAATAATATACTTGAGTGCAGACACACAACTTCCAACATANGTTGGTCAGTTGTAATTAGGACCCATTGTTTATTGAATAACTCCTTTACATGAAAGCCTCCAACAGTTTCATACCCCAATTGTTTAGTATAATACAATAGTTCCAAAATGGAAAAGTCATCCTTAATAATATACTTGAGTGCAGACACACAACTTCCAACATAAGTAGGGACATATATCTCGGATAAGATTCCACCAATGTAAATCTTTGTAAATGTAATCTCCTTCATGGTCAATTGTTAGGTAGCCCTACAAAATATCAAACAAACCCTAGCTTAAGATAACGAAATATACTCATATAACCCATACAACAACTAAAAATCAAAACTTTAAAGCATATTTGTTGGGTAATAGTAATAAAAGGACAATATATTCGCAAAAATCACAAATCCTAGATTTTTACAAAACCCTAGCTTTTGAATTCATTTCACAAAGCATGTAAAAAACATTAACAATCCTAACTTACACAAGGAAATCTTCGAGATCATAACACGAACAAGACAAATTCAACTTCAAACTTGAGGAAATCGCGAAGAGGGAGAGCTTCAATTTGGAAGAAATCGTGAAGAGAGAGAGAGAAGTTCTGCCAAAGTTAACGATTTAGAGATTTTGCCCATTTAACCCATTAACAAATACACGTCGAATACACGTGGTAGTTGTTAAATGGTCATTTTATACACGTCGGATACACATGGAAAACATAATAACAGGCGCCACACAATTTATGAAAAGTGACAAAAAAAATGCTTATACGGTTCAAATTTGGGGTGGTAGAGGTGTTCAATAGGTACTAGGTCTAGTTGAGGTGTCTAAATGAATAATACGGACAACTTTAAGGGGACGCAGATGACTTTGACCTTAATAAAATCATATTTTCCTTATTACTACTCTATAACATATCAAATAAAAAGATTATCTTTTTGACATATCAACACAATTTTTTAGATGAATTTTGAAAAAAAGTTTGGACTAAAATAGATCATATATATATAAGAGAACTTTGGGCCCGCCTACGTGGCGCCACCACAAACAAGATTCCCTTTTAATTTATTTATTTCCAAAACTACCCTTCCCCTTTCATGAAAAGTTGTGACTTTTTAGGAAAAAATGTGACTTTTATGAAAAATTGTGACTTTTAGGAAACGTTGTGACTTTTATGATAAGTTGTGACTTTTATGAAGAGTTGTGACTTTTATGAAAGGTTGTGACGTTTATGAAAGGTTGTGACTTTTTCGAAGGGTTGTAACCTTTCCAAAGAGTTGTGACCTTTCCGATAAGGCACAATAAACATTTGTTCACACTACCCTTTGTTGTCTATAAATAGAGGGATTTCCTCCCATTTTAAAACTACGAAAATTTTGAACTTCTTCTTCTTCTTCCGCACAATTAAATATTCGTGTACTTTACTCCTGTTGAGTGGCTTACTGATACCATTGTTTTTGTATCAATATGTAGGTGAATAAAATTGTTCCATCCTGAGAGAATTTAATTCTTTAAATCTCATGTATTAGAGGGGAATAATTTTCTTAAGTGGACATTGTGCATTCAGTGGACTCGATTTTTTCCTTTCTATTTTATTCTATTTTTACGTATCCTGATATTTTTTTTTACAATCATTAATTTATGCTTATGATATTAATTATTGTTTTTTAGTACATATTTTAATTTATGTTTATGTTTCTACAAAGTTATTGTCTCCAGTTATATTGAACATATACACATATAGTAGGTATATTCATTGTGCAGAAAATAATTATTGTACTCAGTTTCAAGAATTCATGTTTTGATATTCAATATAAAATTCTATAACTTAAAACTACTATATATAAGCTTACATATTATCTATTTTTACATAGATATGAAGTTTCTCACTTATCAATTGAAGAAATTCATAATGCAAGTTCAAAAGTTATAATTACTTTCATGTTCAAGCGTATTTTCTTTTTTGAATCTGTTAATTTTTTTTTGAATTTTCCGCTGAGACATATATTACAATTGTATAATCTATGCAACTTAAATGTGTTCATTTTCTTAGGAAATGCTTTGTATATATATTCTTATTTCCTTCTTTTCCTTTTAATGTTGATTAAAGAACCAATGATTTATTAATTCCTGATAATTCATTCATTAGAGGTTCTTGAGTTATGTGATAATGAAAAATAATCAAATTCATGTTGGAGTATTGCTAATATTTTTTTAAGAACCTATTTTTTCCCATTATTTTTAATGTATGAATATTAGTAAAGGATTATTTGCAAGTTCAATGCAATTATTATTTATTACCGTGCGAGCGCGGGTAAATTACCTACTGTATTTATAAAAGTGAACCCCATGCCCGCCTACATGGTACCACCACTAATCTGTAACATATCACACCTAGAACGACTATAAAGAGTTTTAAATATGAAAATATTGATTTTTGGAAAGAATAAGGAAGTCTGGAAATTTTGTCAAGTTAAGAAAATGAGTTTTGTCCATTTTCAAACGGCCATAACTCCTAGATAACGAGAATTTAGGAGAAGATATTGTTATGTTTGGAAAGCCCTTGGAGAGATCTTTCCAACGCCTCCAAGATTGCACGATTTCGACATCGTATGAGTGAGATATGCCTTCCGAAAGTTGGGTTGTTGGATCAAGGAAAGTTTAAATCCGGATTTAGGGAAGGGCAAAGTAGTCTTTTCCCTAATTAATTTCCTAATTCGTTTTTAGGGATTTATAGGGGTAAAAACAAAACTTAATTTAGTTTTGAAAAGTTAGAATACGCTTAGGGCTTGGAGAAGAGAGAAAGAAAGAAAGAAAGAAAGAACGGGAGAAGAAGGCAAAAATTAGCCAAGATCATTCAAGATTTGCGAGTGGAATTCGTCGGGGGTGATCCCTATTAAGGTATGTGAGATTTCTTTCGTGTTGGGTTAGTTCACCCACACACTAACTTGTTTCAATTCAGCGAAATTGGAGTTGTTTGAATGTTAAGAAAGTGAAGTTCTTGAAGAACATTATTGAATTCTTGTGGGTTGATTGTTGAATGCCTAGTGTTGAATTGATTCATGTTTCCGGGTTGTTTTGCGAGTTAGATTGGTTGTATATTGAGGGTACAATTAATCCTAGGGGTTTGGGGAAAGTATCATGGAAGTTTGGAGGGTTTAGAGATGAAAAACGGAGGAGAAAAGTCTAGAACACCTGGGTACAGGGGTTGGGGCGTCCCGCCTCTCAGCGCGCCCCAAAATGTTCTCTGAGGTTTGGCCTCTGGCGCGTCGCCCCAGCCAGAGCGCCCCACCCAGCTCTCTGAGGTTTGGGGCCTGGCGCCCCACGCCTCTCAGAGCACCAGGGACGCTAGTTCTCCCCATTCGTTCCCCACCTTCTCGTACGTGTTCCTAAGTGATGTACCTATGTTTCCTAGTCGATTATAACATTCTAAAATACATCTAAACATCATGAAATCATCCGTAAACATGAAATCATGAACCTTGAATCCATAATCCAATTCAAGGAAAGTTAAGATCAAAGTCAAGAGAAGTAAAAGTCAAGTCAAGATGAGTTCTTAGAGTTTTCCAGAAGTCTTTTCCAAATGTTTTAACTTTGTTTTAAGACTTAAAGTTCAAGTAGAGTAAAGAGTAAAGTTTGAAGTTAATTTCTTCAAAAGTATATGGGGACTAAGTATTCCCAAAGAGATTTAAAATGTTTTCACATTTAAATAAGAACGAATACTGAGATTTCTAAAGAGCCTTCGGACTAGTTTTCAGAAAAGAGTAATAGCTTTCTAAATGAAGCAAGCAGGGGAACTTAAATTTCCAAGATAGCCTTTGAGCACTAATCTCAAATCACAGAGGAAATATGTTTTAAAAACATAAGAGCCAGTACATTTTTGGGAGTAGTATTGAGCACCGAATTGGGGGAGCGTTCAAAGAACCCACAAACCCCATAGAACCATGTAGCCATCATGGGTAGAAGAGGTTCATACTTTTTAGATGAATCCTTTTCAAATTAGACTAGTGGATCCATTAGGCAGTTCAGGTTCTATACCTTTGGCCGGGTACAGGATGTTCTGGCAGTGTGAGATTGATCGTTGTATCATCACTATAGCTCTTATGTGATGGTTGTCAGTTAGAAAAACTCCCACAACAGTTATTGTATTTCTATATACATCAGTTCATTTGTATTTCTACATACATCTCAGATTTATTGTATCTTTGCATACATACAAAGTTTATAGCATGTTTTAAACAGTTTTTCTTTATATTGCACTTGCTTTAAATTGCTTTATATTGAAATGAGTTAGTCAAGTTGAGTTGAGTGATCCAGGTAAGTTATTCAGTTTCTTTCAGATTCCTTCTAGCTTATTGTGGTTTAGCATTCCAACTCGCATACTTGTACATTAAATGTACTGATGCCAGTTGGCCTGCATCGTATTATGATGCAGACGCAGGTAACCAGGATCAGCATCCAGCACCTCGTTGATCCAGTTGAGCAGTTCAAAGTCAATAGTGAGCCTCCTTGCATTCCGGAGGACTCTTTTATTCGCTTTCAATCTTTCATTTATTAGGATGTTGTGGGGTTTGTCCCAACATCCATCTCAATATTTTAGAGGCTTCATAGACAATCAGATAGTTATTAGTTCAGATGTCTTTCTTTATCTTTCAGATGTGTTTAAGACTTAAGTGCCATTTTGGCCAACTTATTATTCTTTAAGTTATTATTTGAGACTGTTTCATTGAGTTAAGTAAGCCAGACCAAGGGTTCGCTTGGGGCCAAAAATGGTCTCCAAGTGCCAGTCCCGCCCATGGTGTAGGCTCGGGGAGTGACAAACTTGGTATCAGAGCACAGAGTTCAAGAGTCCTAGGGAGTCTATGAAGCCGTGTCTGTAGAGTCCTAGTTATCGGTGTGAAATGCACCACATCTATAATTAGGAGGCTACAACATTTAGAAATTTCTTCACTTCCTTCATACTCATTTTGTGTGTTAGAGTTTAATCCCTAAAAGTTTCCCTCTAATTCGTGCTTACGTGTGTTTCAGATAATCATGCCTCCACGAAGAGCAGTCAGAGGTCGTCCAGCTAGGAGGAATGTCGAGGAACAAGAGTTACCCAATGCACCTGAAGTGCAACCTCAAGGGGAAGTTACCAATGGTGAGTTTCGTAAGGCTATAAGGATGCTCAGTCAAGTTGTGACTAATCAAGCTGGGCAGCAAAGAGGAGCTTGACAAGAAGGGGCTGAAACTTCAAGGATTCGTGAGTTCTTGAGGATGAATCCCCCAAGTTTCACTGGTTCGAGCACTGCAGATGATCCAGAGAACTTCATTGAGGAACTGAAAAAGGTGTTCGATGTGATGCGTGTTATTGATACTGCGAGAGTTAAACTAGCTGCATATCAGATGAAGAATGTTGCTAGGACCTGGTTTGATCAGTGGAAAGGGGGTAGAGATGAGGATGCACCACCTGCGAGTTGGGCATGTTTTGAGGAGGCCTTCTTGGGACGATTCTTTCCCCGAGAACTGAAAGAGGCTAATGTACGTGGTTTCTCACCCTAAAGAAGGATTCTTTGAGTATGCATGAGTATGGGTTGAGGTTCACCCAACTGTCTCACTATGCTCCTGAAATAGCTGCGGACATGATGAGTAGGATGAGTTTGTTTGTTGTTGGTTTGGGTCGCCTGTCAAGCAAGGAGGCCCAGACAACAATGCTTATTGGAGACATGGACATCTCGAGGTTGATGGTCTATGTGCAGCAGGTAGAGGAAGAGAGGTTGAGGGATAGAGAGGAGTTCAAGAACAAGAGAGCTAAGATAGGGAATGAGTCCGGGCAGCAGAAGAGTAATGCAAACCGATTGTCTTTCCAACAGAAACAGAAGGGACCTTCTCCATCATCTACTAGTGCACCTGCACCTAAGAACAAGAATAAGTACTATGGTCAAAATTCGAGAGTTAAACCTACTTATTCACAGGGTAGTGTGGCGCAAGGGGGTAGTAAGCCTCCTGCCTACGCCAAGTGTGGTAGGAACCATTCAGGTATTTGTCGTGCAGGCTCCACTTGTTGTTTCAAGTGTGGTCAGAATGGACATTTCATGCGAGAGTGTCCAAAGAACAGGCAGGGTAACGGGGGCAATAGAGCCCAGTCTTCTTCAGTTGCTCCACCAGACAGGGCTGCACTTAGAGGAGCTACTTCTGGTACTGGCGGAGGAACAAATCGTCT
Organism: Solanum stenotomum; assembly: GCF_019186545.1. Lineage (NCBI taxonomy): Eukaryota > Viridiplantae > Streptophyta > Magnoliopsida > Solanales > Solanaceae > Solanum > Solanum stenotomum. Next base: position 49,837,735 of record NC_064288.1, read on the forward strand.
CTATGCAATCACCAGTCGCCAAGAGCAAGAGAACTCTCCAGATGTTGTTACTAGTNCAATGCTTATTAGAGACATGGACATCTCGAGGTTGATGGTCTATGTGCAGCAGGTAGAGGAAGAGAAGCTGAGGGATAGAGAGGAGTTCAAGAACAAGAGAGCTAAGACAGGGAATGAGTCCGGGCAGCAGAAGAGTAATGCAAACCGATTGTCTTTCCAACAGAAACAGAAGGGACCTTCTCCATCATCTACTAGTGCACCTGCACCTAAGAACAAGAATGAGTACTATGGTCAAAATTCGAGAGTTAAACCTACTTATTCACAGGGTAATGTGGCGCACGGGGGTAGTAAGCCTCCTGCCTACGCCAAGTGTGGTAGGAACCATTCAGGTATTTGTCGTGAAGGCTCCACTTGTTGTTTCAAGTGTGGTCAGAGTGGACATTTCATGCGAGAGTGTCCAAAGAACAGGCAGGGTAACGGGGGCAATAGAGCCCAGTCTTCTTCAGTTGCTCCACCAGACAGGGCTGCACTTAGAGGAGCTACTTCTGGTACTGGCGGAGGAACAAATCGTCTCTATGCAATCACCAGTCACCAAGAGCAAGAGAACTCTCCAGATGTTGTTACTGGTATGATCAAAGTCTTTACTTTTGATGTTTATGCTTTGCTAGACCTAGGAGCAAGTTTGTTTTTTGTAACTCCTTATGTTACAAATAAGTTTGAAATTCTTCCTGAGAAACTTAGTGAACCATTCAGTGTTTCCACACCTGTTGGTGAGTTTATTCTAGCAGAGAGAGTCTATCGTGATTGTCTCATTTCCGTTAATCACAATGGTACCATGGCTGATTTAATTGAGTTAGACATGGTAGACTTTGATGTCATTCTTGGTATGGGCTGACTTCATGCCTGTTATGACTCCATAGATTGCAGAACTCGAGTTGTCAAGTTTCAAATTCCTAATGAGCCAGTTATAGAGTGGAGTAGTAGTTCAGCAGCGCCTAAGGGTCGTTTCATTTTGTACCTTAAGGCAAGAAAGTTAGTTTCAAAGGGTTGTATCTATCACTTAGACTGAGTTAATGACTCAAGTGCTGAGGTACCTCCTATTCAGCTAGTTCCTATAGTAAGAGAGTTTCCAGAAGGTTTTCCTGATGATCTACCCGGAGTCCCTCCTGAGAGAGAAATAGATTTCGGCATAGACATCATTCCAGATACTCGTCCTATCTCTATTCCATCATACATAATGGCACCAGCAGAGTTGAAAGAGCAATTAAAAGATCTATTAGATAAGGACTTTTATGAAGAGTTGTGATTTTTATGAAAAATTATGACTTTTATGAAAGGTTATGACCTTTTCCAAGGGTTGTAACTTTTCCAAAGAGTTGTGACTTTTCCGATAAGGCCTAATAAGTATTGCACAGTTAAATATTCGTGTATTTTGCTCATGTTGAGTGGCTCACTAACACCATTATTTTTGTATCAATACACTGGTGAATAAAATCGTTCCATCCTAAGAGGATCTATTCCATTAAAACTCGGGTACTATAGGGGAATAATTTCCTTAAAGGGACATTGTGCATTCAATGGGCTCGATTTTTTCTTTTTGGTTTCATTATATTGTTATAGATCATGGTATGTTTTTTTATAGTCATTAATTTATGCTTATGATATTAATTGTTGTTTTTGAGTACATGTTTTAAACTTTATTGTTTATGTTTCTCCAAAGTTAATATTCGTGTACTTTGCTCCTATTGAGTGCCTCACTGACACCATTGTTTTTGTATCAGTACACTGGTGAATAGAATTGTTCCATTTTGAGAGGATCTATTCCATTAAAACTCGGGTATTAGAGGGGAATAATTTCCTTAAGGGGACACTTTTAGTGGGCTCCATTTTTTTCTTTTCGGTTTCATCTATTGTTACAGATCCTGATATATTTTTTTACAGTCATTAATTTATGCTTATGCTATTAATTGTTGTTTTTGAGTACTTGTATTAAACTTTGTTGTTTATGTTTCTGCAAAATTATTGTTATAAGTATTTGTTAGTACATATTAAATAACACACGTTAATAGAGTATTTACACAAGTTTTTCCTACTGAAATTGTTGAAGGTACAATAAAAAAAATTCCTTAAAGATCTATAATATCATCTCATGAAGACAAAATTCAAATTTGGTATGCCATTGTAAGAAATAAAGACCTTAAAAACTTTATCGCACCTTGATGTTTGAAGTGAACCAAGAGAAAAAGACAAGAATTAATAAACTTTTGACATGGGTTCAAGAATGTGTCAGATGACCTATAGAGGAATATGACTAGACTGGAGCCTCTTTTAATCCCAAAGATACATATAACAACAAAATAAATTAATTGTTCATATTCAATATGAAGTATGGACATATTCTCAAGTTTACTGTAAGTTGTAAATACTTTTTCTAAAGTAATAAATGTGTTTCTCGACACTGCTATTGGAATAGAAGTGTTGTTTCAAATTGAACTCCATTACTCTGGTATGTTGATTTCAAAATAACACCCAAACAAACTAAATAGTTTTGTGTAATATTTTTTCCTTTCAAGTATATATAATAAGTTGAATTGTTGTCCAATATGATACATTCTCCCTTTAATTTTCCATTTTAATAATTACTTATGATAAATTTAAATGAGGAACTTTAAAATGATATATGTAAAGCAAAAAGTAGGGCTGAACTTTCTACACATTAGAATTAGAATATTTGTTCACTTTTTTCAGTCTTTTAAAATTTATTCATTCCTTCAACAATAATTATTTATTTATTAGAAAATTTAATATCTCAAGTTGATGTTCATTGTTTCCCCGAAAATATCAAATTGTAACACTTCCTGGAAGCAAAAGAATAAATTATAAAATCAAATTAAAGATGAGTGATTGAAGCATAAATGATAAGATGTTATAATTATCATTTTTGTTTACATTATTAATATTCGTTACTACGTAATATTGTATGTAAGATAATATATTGGTTAAGTTTTAATGATTGATAGATTTTAAGTATTATTTTATAAATTTTATGATATTAAATTTCCGTGCGAGACAAGTGTAATTTGACTAGTAAGCTAATAAAATGGTAAGGCATTAATCTGCTCAAACTTGAATGAGCTGGAGGAGTCATATTTTTATGGGGTTCGATTGTGTACCCCTTATTCCCAGGACCAACTAGAAGACCAATAATTATGAGAAAAATAAACAAATTTTCCCCTCTAGGTAAATTAATTTCAACTTTGATCAAATGGAGGTATCAAATTCCGCTGTTGAGATGTTTGGCATATTCGTAGCTTGACGAATGCCCGACTACCTATTACATTAGAAGAGCAAATGAACATTTTGCCTAGAATTTCAAGTTGCTTCCCCTCTCCTGTGAGGCCAATCATATCCATTTTGGAACCCCTCGTATTTGAGTACAACAACAACCCATACATAGATAGAATTAGAGGCCTAGACTCTTGAGTAGATTATCCATGGCAAGGAGCTTACTTCAAGATTTGACTCCCCGTATGTAGGAGTTAGGGAATGTCAAAAGCAAATAAACATCGATAGATCTCATCCCTACTTCGACCAAGCGATAGAGCGATAACATCATAGTACAAAATCAGTCAATGTCAAGTATCCATGCCTTATTTTTCACGCATGACATTAGCATGACCACAATCATAAATTAATTCTTTGTGATATTTGTCGATATCATATAAGACTGAGCTCATTTTTGAAGAAATAATTAAGAAAAAAAAACTACAATCACTAGTTTATTTATCAAACTCTAAATTAATTAAAATTATAGTTTATATTTTTTTTCTCTTTTGCAAAATAAAATAAAACTTATATCTAAAATATTGACTCTATTTGTTTTGTAATTTTCTACCAAAACTAACTTACTAAAATGAAATAAAATTAAAATATCAAAATGACAAAATTAATCAAATCTTATATTCTGTGTGTTGTATTTTTAAAAAATATTTTTGTCTTTTGAAGGAATATATATCACATGAAGCTTTATCTTGATACTCACCAATGCTAAATTTGATGATTACTTGCGTGGTCAGGAGAACATATTAATTGTTCGCTGTAATCATTCGATTAATTCATGATTCGTTCATCATTCAAGTAGTTTACATTACTATTACACGAGGTCAAATAAAACATCCTTCTAGCTCTTTCGTGCTCTTTTCGTTCCAATTTATGTTATATTTTTCGGATTTTGAGATTCAAACAAGTCTATCTTTGACTGTAAATTTTTTATATATCTTTTAATTATTTTGAATTGCCAATTATTGTGACTTATAGTACTTTTTACGTGGTTTACAAATATATAAATTTCATTTCAAAAAAATTGAAGATTCCACGTGCAAATTTCTTGTCAAACTTAAACTATTTGACTCTCAAAAAATGAAAAGTGTCACATAAATTAGAACGGAGGAAGTATTATTTATTACGTCAAACCTTAAATCAAAGATTTAGTGAATGATTGAATTAATTTTGTTGTTAAAATCCTTTACAAAAAAGAAAAAACTAATATTCTTAATAAACAAACTTTAGACCAAACAATAATCTCACGTTATTTTATAAAAAAATCATTTTTTTCTCAAAATATATTTTTACACAACAATAACAACAACATACTCAATATAATCCCTACAAAATGAGGTTTGAGGAGGATAAAATGTACGTTGACCTGACCACTCCTTAGAGGTAAAAAGATTGTTTCTTATAGACCCTTAGCTCAAGAAATAAAAATAGTGCTAAGCAATATAGAGAAAAAAAAAAGTGAAATGAAGAAAGATATGGTAAAATACTATAGACAAACTGACAAATCATCCTAAACACTAGTTATAACAAGATAAAATGATAATCAAAATGTAAAAGAAGGCACATGTAATAACCAAACTCAAAAGACAAATAACTACGAAAGTAATACTAAGACTAATAGTGTAGAAAAATAAGAGACACAACACTCATCTATCTATCTAATGGTCTACCCTAATTTGTGTGCACCATAACTTCCTATCTAAGGTCATGTCTTTGGTAAGCTAAAACTACGTCATATCTCGTCTAATCACCTCTCTCAAATATTTCTTTGTCATGCCTCTACCTCTCCTGAAACCATCTATAGTCAACTTCTCATATCTTCAAACTGTGGCATTTGTGTATCTTCTCTACACATGTCCGAACCATCTCAATTTCGTTTCCACATTTTTCCCTCTATCAAGACCACTATTACCTTGTCTCGGATACCTTCATTCTTAATCTTATATCTCCTAGTATGTCCACACATTCATCTCAATATCCTCATCTTTACAATTTTCATTTTCTGAACGTGAAAGCTCTTTACTGGCCAAGACCTCCATACAACATAGTCGGTGTAACCACCACTCCATCAAACTTGTTTTTAAATTTTGATAATACCTTCTTATCGCATATGACTTTGAATACGAGCCTCCATTTCATATATCTTGACACGAAAAATTAAAAGATTCATAAGTTAATAAAAAATATGTATATATTACTATATAAGAAAAGGGAATAAGTATTCACCACAAGTCAACATGTGTTCCAATAAGAAGAGGGAATAACCAATATATTTATAAAAAGAAATGTCATATAAAATAAAATGGAGAGAGCATTGATTTTTCAAAATGGAAAAGGACAAAACACATATAGAATTAAAAGACATATAAAAAAAAGTTGGTTTAACTCTCAAACATAAAAAGTAACATATGTTATTAAAAACTTTAATAAAAAGTACTATAATTTATAATAAATAATAACTTAAAATATCTACAAGACAACAAAAAAAAAGCCTAATTTTTGTACTGCTTCTGTCACACAAATTAGGATTGGGATGATTTTAAAATTTTAATTTTGGTTATACATTATAAAATAGCCGAAAAATTGAATGATATAATTTTTTTAAAAATAACCGAATGAATCGTCCTATCGATAACCTTAATGTTACTTCTACTCTATTTATTTTTACTTAAATCTAGAAAGATATGCTTCATTTCTACCCTCAATCTTATCGCTACATTTATTTGCTATTTAAAATTGAAATTAAAAAGACAAATGACAAATAAATTTCTATATTAGCTCACTTATGAGCAAAATATATTATAACAATCTTTACTAATTTTATAACAATACATAAACTATACTCCCTCCGTCCCATATTAGATGACACTTTCAACTTTACACGATGATTAAGAAATCATTAATAAATTGGAAGACTTCACCATTTTGCCCTTTGTTTATATCAATGCACATTGAAATGAGTTACAAAAAATACACATACAATATAGGAATGGTCATATTAATTGTAGGGATAAAATGAAAAAGAATTAATTAATTTTATCCTAATTTAATAAGTGCTCAAATAATATGAAAAAATATTTTTAGTAAGATTCTCATTTAATATGAGACAGAGAGAATAACAATATAACTTTATGGACAAATTACTTAAATACACTCCTTTACTTACCTTAATATTTATTTATCCCTACTTATTTTTAAAATTTCAAAAATCCCTTATTTATCTATGTATCCCGCATGTGTCCCGTGCACAACGCTATGTTTCCCGCTATGTGGAATGTATCAAACGCTATGTATCCCGTGCACAACGCTATGTATCCCGCATGTATCCCGTGCACAACGTTATGTATCCTGCTATGTGGAATGTATCAAACCTAATGTATCCCGTGCACAACGCTATGTATCCCGCTATGTGAAATGTATCAAACCTAATGTATCCCGTGCACAACACTATGTATCCTGCAAACATCATTTTTAAGGGATTTTTTATAAATAGAAAACTAGAAGAAATAGGATGTTATTTAGTACTTATAATATGTGGTTCCTATAATTTATACTAACTTTATTAATATTGGGCCCAGGCAGCGCCCGAGCTTTCTTTACTAGTATATATATAAAGAGTTATTACCAAACAAAATATTACCGGTGATCGGTTGGCCTAATACTAGAAATTCCCAACTGGATTAATTTCCCGTTACTCATCCAGAGTGAAGCAAAAGCTCCGTCCGGTGCCTCGTCGGAGAGAGATAAAGTAAGAGAAAATCTTGAAATTGTCGTCGGAGGAAGGAAGAAGAAAAGTATGGGTGTGGACTATTACAAGGTTCTTCAGGTGGACCGAAATGCCAAAGATGATGACCTCAAAAAAGCCTATCGAAAACTCGCTATGAAATGGCATCCTGATAAGAACCCTAATAACAAGAAAGAAGCTGAAGCCAAATTCAAACAAATCTCTGAAGCCTACGATGTAATTACACTTCTCAAACTTCACGGGTTCGATTTATTTTTTCCGATTATGAATTTGTTGTTAATTCTGAGAAGAAAAAACAGAAATTTGCATAACCGATTATTCTAATTTTCAAGTGCTGATCAATTTCCGTAATTTGATGTTAATTTTGAACAAGAAAAAGATATAGATCTCTGAGTTTTGAGATGTAATAGGTAACCTTAATTTTCATAAGTTCGATTTATTTTCATTTTCCACAAATTTATAGTTAATTTTGAAGAATTTATTGCAGGTTTTGAGTGATCCACAGAAGAGAGTAGTGTATGATCAATATGGAGAAGAGGGGTTGAAAGGGCAGGTGCCACCGCCAGGTGCTGGTGGATTTTCCGGCCCTTCAGATGGGGGTGGTCATGGGTCGTTTCGATTCAACCCGCGTAGTGCTGATGATATATTCTCCGAATTCTTTGGGTTTTCGACCCCGTATGGTGGGATGGGAGATATGGGTGGACGGGCTGGTGGTCCAAGTTTTTCAAGGGGTATGTTTGGGGAAGATATTTTCACTTCGTTCAGGAATGCTGCTGGCGAAGGTGCATCTGGTAATGCACCACGAAAGGCTGCTCCGATAGAGCGGAACCTTCCTTGTAGTTTGGAGGATCTATATAAGGGAACCACCAAGAAGATGAAGATATCCAGAGAAGTTACTGATGCTACTGGGTGAGTTTTCAGAGTATGCCCTCAGTGATAAAAATCGTACATTTTCCCCTTTTTTCTTGAATAAACAATTTTAAGTTGATGTTTGTCAGGAGTTAGACTTGTTGTTTGGGTAGGGATGAGAGTGAGACTTAGAGAACCTCTATGAAGGAAAAGTGTTGCGTATAGATATCAAGGATTTAGGCATATCTTATGGATATGCTCATGATTGAGGTATATCTTTTGGAGATGGTCACGTTAATGGTGGTTGATTTTTAAGTTAAAAATTTGTAATAGAATCATTTATGTGCAGACTTAACTTGAAAAGAAAGATTTATACAGTACAATCCTAACTAATCTGATTGAGGCATAGTTGATTGATTCATATTAATGTTTAATTTAAATGTGGTGGCAATAGCTTTGTATTTATCATTTTTGTTTTTACAATGGGATGATCTGAGTGAATGCTATTTAATGCACTGGCTGAACTCAAATATGAAAACCCTTGTGTTAAAGATGGTGGTACATGTTGCCAATGGGAGGTATAAATCCTAGAAGAGACAAAAATGTTAAGTGATTTCTTCCGATCTATTCTAGCCTTGGTGGACAGAGTTACCAGGTACATGTTGCCGGTGGCAAGTGGTACGTATCTAGTGGAATAGTCGAGGTGCGTGCAAGCTGACCCAGACACCACAATTGTTAAAAAAGGGACTATGTTTCATTGTATGTGTCTCAAGCACTTTAGGGGTTCAAATTGTGAAGAGAAAGGAATATGAATATTTATTAAAAAGAGGGAGGGAGCGGGACGGGGGTGGGGGGGTCAGAGGAAGAGGAAGAGAGAAGGATTATGTATGATGCATTTTTATGTTGGGTAGTCGGCAGTTGGTTTGGTTTTCCTTTTTTGTCTTTATAGCATAACCTTGTTAAGGCTGAATTATCATTTATATTGTGCAAATGGAGCATATCGTGGCCAATTGTTATTTTCTGTAGTGTGAAGTGTGTTAGGTAGTTCAGTCGGAAAATTCCTTTTTGCTTGAATGTGGGAGAAGTTCTTGACTAGTTATAGCTGAACTTCCGTTGCTGGTAGCTGCTAGATCAATTAACACATCCCTAGGGTTGTCAAAGGCTTACTTAAGCCCCTAAGCAAGGCTCAAAACATGTTGAGTGCTTTGCCTCGCTCAATGTGCCCTTTAGTGTCTTCATTAAGGTTCTAAGATAAATTTTTCCTTGAGAATGATTGTGCCCGAAGAGGCGACATTAAACAATTTGGTATTTCACTTTTTCATAAAAAAAAAATCAATTTCTTTGTCCATATATTTGTTATTCATGCTTATATTTACTTGTCTTGGACTAAACATATATATATCTTCAGAGGGTCGAGAAGAGTCTAGCAAGGTGGTAGAAAAGATATTTGTCAAAGGGTGGGAAGGACTTGCTTATTAAGAGCACCTTGTCTTGCATTCCCACTTACTGCATGTCTCAGTTTCATGCTCCAACTTCGGTCACTGAAAAGTTGGAAAAGACTCGTAGAAATTTCCTTTGGATGTGGTGCATGGGACAAGAAAATTTCACTTGGTCTCACATCTCGTAAAAAATAGGGGCACTCAGAATTAAAGATTTAAAAGTTTTTAATAAAGCTTTACTAGGTAAATCGTTGTGGAGTTTCGGGTGGAGGTCTAGGCTCTGTGGAGGGGAGTGATAGTTGATAACTATAGGAGTATGGAAAGTGGGTGGAAGACTAGAGATATCATTTCACCTTTCGGTTGTGGTTTGTGAAGGAATATCATGAAGGAATGGGATAATTTTGTGCAAAATATCTCATTCAAGGATAAAGACAGGAGGCGAGTTTGTTTTTGGGGACATAGCTAGTGTAGGAACATAAAATTGAATGATGAATTTTAGAGTTTGAGTATTCTTGTCAAAGAGACTTGACAATTCATCAAATTAGGGGGTGCACAAGGTAGAGAGATACTTTGGGATTTGAGATTTAGAAGGAATTTTCAAGATTAGGAAGTGAATGAGTTGCAAAGATTATTAGCCGTACTTCATGAGAAAGTCAATTTGATGGATAATTTCAATGTTAGATGGTGGGGCTTGGGAATAGCGGGGTGTTCTCGGTCAAGTCCTTTTATGAATAATTGTTGATTAGGGAGGACCTTGTTTTCCATAATGCAATATGGGTTCCAAATGCACCGAGAAGTTGTGTTTTTTCACTCGGCTAGATACTAGAGGGTGATTCTAATAGCAGAAGATTGAGAAAACAGAAGGTTGTCTGCGTTAGTTGGTGTTACTTACATGTGCAAAGAGGCGGGTGAGGATATGGATCATCTTCTTTTACATTGTGGGATAACCATGAGATTATGGTGCAATATGTGTATGTGGTCTGGCACTCCTTGGGCAATACCAAAAACAGTGAATGAGTTGATGTTGGGTTGGAACTTGGAAGAGCGGGAGGAAGATAAGACAAAGGGCTTAGAAAGTGATTCCACTTGCGCTAAAGTTGGTAGTCTTGGCAAAGAGGAATAAGAGAGCTTTTGAAGGTGTAGAATCGAGCTTCTCTCAGTTGAGAAGTAGTCTCCGTTTCCTTATTTTCTTTTGGTGTAATCAGAAAGTCCCTTGTTGTATAGATGATTGGGTGGAGTTTGTAGAGAATCATAGTGTAGATTCTTTACCTTTTGGTATACACTTGTATATGATCTGTTTTACCATGTATAAGCATGAAAATACTTTTACTTGATAAAAATAAATTAAAATAAAAAATTCATTTTTTTTCTATTTGCGCCTTTTTTTCATTAAAGCCCACGTTTTAGTTGCTCTTAAAGTCAAGTACCTTAGAGCTTTTTTGCGCTTTTTGCTTTTGATATCACTACATATCTCTAGAAGCTAAGTTGCTTGGACTTTTCTCTTTTGATGCTGCACTCGTGTCATCACGACATGGGTGTGGATCTTTATCGAATTTGGTCCATTGATTTTTGGGTGCTTTGACCAAAATCAATGGAGAAATTTGGAACAGATACAATGAGATTTTTTGGTAATCAAAATAAAAGGGTTGAGGTGAAATTGAAGAAAATAATATATAGAAATTTCTATGTCAGTCATTTTTCTTATATTACTCCCTGTAGTCCATATTGAGTGAATTGTTGGGGTATGCACACCCTAAAGAAAAATATTTGTGGACAGAAATTAAAGGCTACTTTCCTATTATTACCTTTTTAGTTATTTCCAAACTAGTCATCAAGAAAATATAAAGTAGCTCAGAACCTCATTAAATGAAGGGTAAATATAATCTGATCAATGTTCTTGAACTTTGAATAATTCACTTAATTTGAATTATGAAAAAAGTCTCAACAATTCACTTGATATGAACTAGAAGGACTACCACTTTCTGTAAGCTTTCCACATAATGTCTCATAATTTAGACATATAGCTCTATTTTTAAATGTTTGAATTATTAGCCATATCTCCACTCCTTATTTGTACCTGGATCAGTACCCCAAATCTTAAAATTTTGAGCATGAAGGATCCAACCTCTAGATCTGCACCCTTATCAGACTCCCAGACCCAGCAACGTAGTGTGGAAGTAGAAATTTATATCATACAAAGATGATGACCTTAGATTTGTTATCAAATCCGTATTATAACCTCAACCATGGTCATGATGTATTCTTTAACCTTCTCCAATGGAGTGATGATGATCTAGATTCTAGACAATGCAAAAGACTCACAAGTTCTGAAATAAGCTCATTTTATGACTTTAAGTGTTGAAGCGTAATAAAAGAGCTTGTTGCTTCTGCTTCTACAAATTCATCATAGGCTCATTTTCCTCTTCCGTTTTCTGCATTATTGATGCTGAGAAAGTAAGGGCAAGTTCTCATGTTGACGTATGCACGAACCCGTTTTCAGGCCTGACAATAAGCGATAGACTAGCATAAAGGAAAAGGAGAAACTGTGATCAAGAATTGGAATTACTTTATGAAAAAAATACACGATCATTTTAGTGTTTGCATTTCTCAGTAAAATGGTCTACAGTATCGTAATTTGGTACCACCAGTGGCATTAAGTAATCTCACTGTGTGTTCCAGAAGTAGGATGAGTTAATCAATCTGTCTCACCAAAATGAGGATGTACTGATAACTAGCTGGAGAATGTGAAGCACAGATATAAAACATCATTTTAGGGAAGGACACTTATGATTTGAGTATTTATTGGTGCCACTTAATTTAGTTTATTACCTGCAAGCTGTGAGTAGAAGTTACTGTATGAATGGTTGACAGCATAGTTATTAAACTTTCTGCGATTGTGTTAAAGTTATACAGCATGTGCCCAATAGTTAACAAGTTGGTTGTCATATTGAGTATTTTAATACAACTTTTTTTTTTGTGCTCCATTTGCTTGTTGCCCCTCCCTGGTTTGGTAAGATCAGAGTCTCAAAAATTGCAAGGTATTTACCTCTTTACCCTTTTTCTTTTGATAAGTACCTCTTCCCTTTTCCTTTCATAAGCAATAAGGTCCATGCTTGTTCTGAATGTTAAGAAATATATGTCACATTTTTGAAAGATGATGGTAAATCAAGACAGAGAAGTGGCTGTCCTCCTGTGATGTCTGTTTGAGACAAAAACATTTGCATATTTATGGTGCTATTTCTAATTTTCTTTCAAGCCTTGTTTGGTTTCAAGAGTCCCTGTTTTTCATCTTTCGTTTCTCTTTTGGAAGGCGTCCGTGGATGTTTTCCCATATGCACAGGGAAAGCACGACATGTTCACCTATTTCATTTATTATTATATAGAATTTCAAGGGTTTATAGAAGAACAAAATAAAAGAAGAGAGGAAAAGTAGAATAATGGGGGAAAGAAGTCTGATGCTAGTTCTTACAAACACTTTTATCTTATTACTATTATTTTTGAATGCTTTTTGTATTCTTTTATTTGGATGGTTGAAAGTTTTAAGTGACTGCTTGGTATGAATTTTACTATCAGGGTAATTCTGTAGTCCCTCTAATTACGTAACCATTTTTGTCTTTGGCTTTTTCCCTAGAAGGAATTAGTTGTAGGGAATTGGGAAGTTCTTAAATGGAATTTAATTTCGGAAGAAAATATAAAATCTATCACTTTTCTTTGGATCGGAAAATATAACGTGTATATATTATACACACACACATACATATGTATTGTGATTTTCTTTGATGATGTAAAGAGTATACATATATATTGTCTCTTCAAGTGAAGCTTAATGCTAAGTTGCTAATTTTGCTGGGATTTGAAGTTAGCACATTTTTGGGTGTGCAAATGACTACTCCAGTGAAATGATACCAGTCATTCATTCGAACTCTGACGCAAACAAAACCTGGTACTTAGGTGGGGAGGAGGATATAGAAGCAGCCTCATTACATAATTATAAACAGTTAACCTTCTCAAAAAAGAAGCAGCCTCATTATCGCCGAGTTTCGAACTGTGTGCCACAGATCGGCATTTCTCCTATATGTGTGTGTCGGTTCATGTCAATTCTCTTTTTCAACCCAATCACTGTGAAGTTTTTGTTTCTCACATTGCGAAGTGCTTTCTGCTACTTTTGAAAGAAGCAACAGGTCCTTGGATTCCTGCTGGTGAAGCACTTGGTGTTTTGGAATGTTGAGTTGTATTTTTTCAATTTCCTTTAATTATATTTCCAGTTGATTCCTAGTAAAAGTTTCTAATCCTGTTCAGAATGTTGTTTCTACAGGAGACCCAGTACGACAGAGGAAATTCTAACGATTGATATCAAACCAGGATGGAAGAAGGGGACTAAAATAACATTTCCAGAAAAAGGAAACGAGCAACGAGGCATAATTCCATCAGACCTTGTCTTCATAATTGATGAGAAGCCGCATAGTGTCTTCAAGAGAGATGGCAATGACCTCGTTGTCACCCAGAAAATCCCCTTGGTAGAGGCTCTTACTGGATACACTGCACAAATAACAACCCTTGATGGACGGAATCTAACTGTACCAATTAATTCCATCATTAGTCCAAATTATGAAGAAGTTATCAAAGGAGAAGGTATGCCCATTCCTAAGGAACCTAGCAGAAAAGGCAACTTGAGAGTAAAGTTTAACATCAAGTTCCCTAGCAAGCTTACTTCTGAGCAGAAAGCTGGCATTAAGCGATACTTGACATGATGAGTGGACATTAGCTACTATAGTTTTCCACCAAATGCTACATAAGCCGCACCCCGTCTCGTCTTCATCATGCAAAGAAATGTGCACTTTGTTTATTTGTTTATTTCTTCTGCAACATTTAAGTCTGTTATTTCAATATCACTTGCCTTCTAAACCGAGCATCCCGTGGAATCTCTATTTCCATTGTTCTGTGTGGTGATAGAGTACAGTTGGATCCAACGCTCTCCTCTTGTGTACTCTTTTGTCAATACTAGATGTGGATGTGGGTGTGCCCGTGCATTGCACGGGCTTACGAGTGTAGGCCCTATGTCATGCTTCTCTTTTTCCTGCTATATTATCATTCTATTTACTACTAATTATAAGAAAACTGATTATTGAAGGATAAGCCAGTTGGTAACTGGAGTTATCTAAGCTTGACAGATTTTACTTCTTTGTTTTTGATATGAGAAACTATCTGGAAACCACATCTAAAGATTATATATAATTTGAAAATTGTCTCAATATTCCTTAGGTTTCACTAGTTGTGTGGTTCAAGATAATATTTTTATGGATTCTTTGATCTTGTAATATAAAGTCGAAAGATAACAGCTTTGAATGAAAAAAAGTTTGATGTTTCTCGTCCAGATTAACAGCCAAACTGGAAATGTGTTGTTTCTTCCATTGACACGACAAACTTTTGAAGTTATATGCTAATGGGCTATGTTGCTTGGACTCTTCGGAAGTGCCATCAGGTGCGTTCAGATCCTCTAAAAATAGTGCATTTTTGGTGGGCAAGATACGTGTGCCAACATTTTTGAAATATCAGACACGAGTGTGACAATATTTTTGGAGCGTCCAAACAATGTAACTTTTAGTACCTATTTTTGCTTCATTCTTATTTTACCTTCAAAGGGGTCTATGTCATGACATCAAAATAATAAAGATAATTGATCTTCTAAATAAGAAGGTTTATGGCATTGGAATGGAGTGATTACATATAATTTTAGAAAATTTAAATAAATATTTATTTTCTTTTTTTCTTTTTTTTTTCATCCGTACACTGATGTAAAGTACAAAGAAGTAAATATACAAAGAAATGAAGGAGATTAGCATCGATAATTTATAACAAATCAACAATATATATTAATTTTGACTTAAAATTGTCAATTGACTTTTCAATAGCTTGTTGTTTGGATTAACCACATTGCAAATTATAATTTCAATATGGAACACACACATATATAAATCTTGTTTCAAAAATATTTTAAAAATCAATTTTAAGTGTATTACAAAAAATAATAATTTATATTTATAGCTAAGGTAAAGATAGAGTTTTTAGTATTGAGTAATCTTTATCTTTAGAAAAGCTATTTTCCCCCAATTTTGACACAACTTAAAAATACTTATTTTTTCACCAATAAATTAACCTAACACCTTTATTCTTTAACATAATAAATAATTTATTTCTGAAAAATAAATATTTTGAATCTTTTGTCCAAACAAGCAAGGATCTTTTTGCTTAAATAAATCAAATTATAAGAATCTATCTAGTAATAAAAAAATAGTCCTACTCCCACAATTATAAGCTATCTTATTTGCCTTTAATTTTTCGAAAAATTATAATATCAGTTCCCAGTAATTTTTCCTCCTTCTTTTGTTAGATCTCAGAATAAATTGTTGTTGAGGTACAAAAATGGCCTCAATTTCTTCAAGTCCTCGAAGTGTAGAAGAGATCTTCAAAGATTACAGTACTCGTCGTGTTGGGATACTTCGTGCTTTAACTGATGGTACTTTATTTTCATGCATACTTTTTAATGTTATAAATTTTTCAATTTGGTTATTAATTGTTTTCTGTTTTTTCAGATGTGGATGAATTCTATAATCTCTGTGATCCAGGTAATTTTTTGTTTAATTTACTTTCTGGGTTTTTGTAGATCGTGGATTCTTGCTTTTAGTTGCCGTCAAAAAAGTCCTCATTTTTTTATTTTTTTTTTATATTTTTAGCTTTGAAGGTGAAAAATTGATATGCTTAATCTGAATATTTGATGCTAAATCAATGAACTTTTTTAGTCTACAAAGTGAATTTTTGAAAATTAGGCTAATTGAAACATTTTTTTTTAAAAAATATTGGCTTTTGCTTGATTGACCAGACATTATTGGTAACATTCTTCAAAGTTTCTTAAAAAAAATGGTTGTATTAAAGAAAATGTATTTTTTTCGAAATATTCTTAACAAGGAGAATTTGAACAAAGTGAAAATCTTAGTTTAAATGAAGTTTTAACTAGACCGGTTGTGACTTGTCTTGACATTTTCTGTTTTTATGCTTTTTTTGTGTTAAAATGTGTTACTACTTGGGTGTAGAGAAGGAAAATTTGTGTCTTTATGGACATCCAAATGAAACTTGGGAAGTCAACCTTCCTGCGGAGGAAGTTCCACCTGAGCTGCCAGAGCCAGCACTTGGGATAAATTTTGCTAGGGATGGAATGAATCGTAGAGATTGGCTATCCCTGGTTGCTGTTCACAGTGATTGTTGGTTGCTTTCTGTGGCTTTCTATTTTGGAGCTCGTCTTAATCGAAACGAAAGGTACTCTTTTGTTTGTTATTAATTAAGATAAATCAACGTATATAGTATTGGATTTACTTTTAGAAAATGTGGGATCTCTCTCCACTGTTTTTCATGTAGCTCATTGATATTTTCAAAATTCTAGATAGAGTCTATGCTGAGTATTTTTTTACTATGGCCATCTCTGTCCCTTCGTGTATGTAGTTCCGAACTTCCTGCTATTATTTTGATGTCTCATGGAAAAAGGGGATAACTTTTTCTGCCCCCAAGGCCTAGGTCAAGTGGCAAAAGGTGGAGGATTTGTGGCTTAGGTCGCAGGTTCAAGTCCACACCATGCAAAGCGAAGCCCGGTATTTAAGTGGAGAAGGGTAGAGGGGCGGGCCCATAATCCACCGAGTTTAGAAGGCTGTGATTGGTCCAAAGGGCGGGTCACAGACGGATTTCTCGGTTATCAAAAAAAAAAAAAGGGGATAACTTTTTCTTTGTTGTAAAGTTGTTAATTGGCTATATTTGAACATTCTAGATGTTGAGCAACACAATTTCAATGTCCTGAAAAGCCATTGTAAGTGTTGAGTCATTAATTATCTTGAATTTGTTCTACTTTCCCATACAACAAAGTTGGTCTATCCACCACTCTAGAGAACTTACCCTTAATCCCTTGAGAACACGTTCTTATTGCACACTACCTCGGAGGCAAGCCTCCATATCGCCCACCCCGCTCCAATATGATGTGCAACATCATCATCAATCTCCCCGTTTCTTTGAATTATTGGCCCAAAAATACTTGAAACTTCCTCTCTTGGGTATGACTTGTGCATCTATCTTCACTCCCTCCTCTGCTTCATGAATTACGTTACTACATTTGCACTCCAGATACTCTGATTTAGTCCTGCTTAACCTAAAACCCTTTGACTCTAGGGCCTATTTCGAAATTTCCAGCCTATCATGAACTGCACCACACGTCTCGTCAATCAATACTATGGCATTTGTGAATAACATACACCACGACACCTCTCCATGAATATGTCGTGTCAATTCGTCCATCTCTAAGGCAAATAGGAGCGGGATAAGGGCTGCCCTGTGGTGAAACCCCGTCATGATCAGGAAGTGTTGTCAGTCACCTCTCACTATTCTAACTCGTATCTTGGCACCATTGTACATGCCCTTAATTGCCCTAATATAAGTCACAGGTACACCTTTAAACTCCAAACATCTCTAAAAGACCTCCCTAGGGACTATATCATTTATCTTTTCCATGTCAATGAGCATGTGTAAGTCTCTCTTTCTGTCCCTATATTGCTCCAACAATCTCTGTACAAGATAAATGACTTCTATAGTTGATCACCCCGGCATGAATCGGTGTGGGTTCTTGGAGATAGATTCACCCCTCCTCCAATGGCGTACGCAAGATTTTTTGCAAGCGGTGTCACCTTTTAAGTATATATATATATAACACAATTCACGTATACTATTATATCTTTTCCAAAAAGTAATTAAAACAAATTTAAAACTTTTTCTGGATATATTTTTGTTTTGAAAATTATCTCATTATTATAATAGTGCTACATTTTTATTTTTATATAAAATATCAAAAAAATAAAAAATAAAAAGCAAAGGAAGAACATAAAAAAGAAAAAAAGAAGAAAAGCTACATATTTATTTTTATATAAAATATCAAAAAAATAAAAAATAGAAGGCAAAGGAAGAACAGAAATAAAGAAAAAAGAAGAAAGAAGAAAAGCAAAGTTGTCCAGGTTCGAACTCACGGCCACATAGCAATTGACGCGTAACAAACTGAGCTGCGTGCCACTTTATGTCAAACTAAACACTGTGTAGTATATATCTTTTCTCTTTTCTGTCTTTTATATATATATATAGCATATTTTCAGACAAAGCCGTGTCCCGTGACACCCCTTGGGCAGTGGCAGAACCACCTTAACCCCCTTCGGCGGAATATTATTTATACATGGTTAAAATATTTTTTTAGGTATATATAGTAGATGTCGAACCCCCTTCGGCTACTTCATGTGTCTATTTTTTCAGATTTTGAACCCCCTTATTGAAAATTCTGGCTCTGCCACTGCCCTTGGGCCTTCCTAGATTCACCCCTACCCTCCTCATCCTTATCTTGACCACCCTCTCTCAGACTTTCATATTATGACTTAGTAGCTTGATACCCATGTAGTTGTTGCGATTCTAAATATCACCCTTATTCTTGTACAATGGAACCATTGTACTCCAATTCTATTCTTTTGGCCTCTTAACCGTCTTAAATATGACAGTGAATAACCAGTCAACCACTCCAAACTTGTTTTGCTGGTATTATTCCAAAAATCCACTGGGATCACGTCTGGCCTAATCGCTTTTCCTCTCCTCATCTTACAAATAGCCCCCTCAACCTCTGTAGCCTTATCCACCTACATTACTAGAATCCCTAGGATTGAAATACCTTTTTTTCATCTCTATCTAATGTTGGCCTCTTCTCTTAACACTTTGCCATTATCATCCTTCATGCACTTCATTTGGTCCAAGCTACGATTCTTCCTATCCTCCCTTTGTGAGCCTATACATCTTTCTATTCCCACGTTTGCTCTCGAGCTCTTCATACAAGTGCTCAAAAGATGTTGTTTTAGCCGTTGTGATGGCTAGTTTCACTTCCTTCTTTGCCGTCTTATACCTCTCCCTATTCTTCCTTGTCTAAGCTTTCCACTAACATCGTATAAGCAACCTTCTCGGCTTTCACGTTTCCTTGCACCTCTCCATTCCACCAACAATCCCTTTATGCCCGCCTTAGCTACCCCTTAAGACCCCTAATATCTAGTCTAATTGCTTCCCTGAGCTATCCTGGTCGGCATACTATTTGCATCCCCGCTACTCCCCCAAGCCCCTATAGCCACCAACTTTTCTTTGATCTCCTAGGCTGTCGCCTTTGTCAGGCCTCCCTATTTAATCCTTGGTTGGGTATATGTAGCCCTTTTCTTCTTCTTCCACTTGATATCTAAATCCATTACCACAAGCTTATGTTGGGTTGTAAGATTCTCGCTCTGGATAACCTTGTAGTCCTTGGATAAACCTCTATCACACTTCCTAAGGAGCAAGTAATTTATCTCAGTCTTGACTACTGAACTACGATATGTCACCAACTCAAAAGCTTTTGCAAATTCTAAAAGTAAAACTCCTCCTTCATTTCTGTCCCCAAAGCCGAGACCGCCATGCACATTGTCATATCCTCTTAAAGTGATCCCTATGTGACCTTTAAAATCTCCTCCTAACAATAGTTTCAGTCTACGGGATACCTCTCACAACCTCGTCCAACTCCTCCCAGAAGTGCATTTTGACCTCCTTGTTCAACCGCCTGTGGAACTTATGCACTAATAATGTTGAAATTTATCCTTCCCAAAGCTATCTTAATAACCATCATCCTATTAGTCACCCTCCTAACCTTTACCACTTGTTCCCCGAGTTTCCTATCTACTAAGATGCCTACGCTATTCCTAATCCTCAAGCTTCCTAAGTACCACAACTTAAATCCGTCTACATCCCTATCCTTGGTTCCTGCCCATTTGATTTCCTGGACAACCTACAATGATCTTCCTTTCCTTAAGAAACTTCACCAACCCTTATCGTCTTCCTGTTGATGTCCCTATGTTCCAAGATCCAACTCTCAACCTAGAAGCACCCTTTGGTACCCTTACCCACCCCTACCGCCCTCACACCCATCCTCAATCAAGGATATGACCTTAAACTTCCATCAAACCCCGACTACACTAACACAGGTTATAACAATACTCAAGTGAAATAATCAAAGGTTCCGCTAAATTGACACTACAACAATCGAAGGAGTCTAGAAAAAGGAAAAACAGTGCAACTAACTGGCAGGAAACAAGAATGAAAAATAATCAGGAGTTCACCAAAATTGACACCAAAACAACCAGAGAGTCTAGAATTAAAGGAAAAACAGTGCAACTAACAAGCAAAAAACAAAAATATACATCTATTAAGCAATCTAATTAAAACACAGACTGTACAAATTAATTCAATGCACCTAATTTTAAAAAGGCTAACTGAGCAAATTAATTCAATCAATTTTTTAGAATAAACAAGCAAGGTTTCTCAGTGATACCAGGTGCAAGAAAAAGTATCATAAGCAATACGCAAATAACAAAAAGATGCAGACAAAATGCGATGCTAGGGAGGTGATTAATCCAAACTTAAACTATTTTTCTACTATTTATGGCCAGAGGAAGTTCTAATCAATGTATGTAATCTCAGTATAATCCCATGTGCTCCCCGATAGTAACTGCTTGTTATAGTCCCGAACCGCTCCTGGCCCACAGTATCCCATATTTGCACCTTGATTGTCTTTTCATCCTGCTCTGGTCCTCATTTTGGAATCAGCTCTGATGGTGCTAATGTAACTGTCGTAATTGGCGAATCTGAGAAGAAGACTGTATTTGCTGACAGAAGAATTACCGATTAACAACAATTTGAACAAGTAATGGCTGCAGCCAAAAAAAATCAGTAAAATTAATGGAAAAAATCACATTAATATTGCAAAATCTCGAACTATTCGTTGCTCATGTTTGCTTCTTCTGTTTTTGGCTATGGAGAAAATAGGCTTTTCTTCTTCTGAGAAATGAGGATTTCCTGTTGGATAGCTATGCATTTGTTTCTTGAAACAGGTAACTTGTGTGTGTGTATCTATGTAAATGAACAAAACAATGTATATGTTGTACTGAAGCCATATTTTACAAAACATGTCTCTAAGAAACTGAAGCTATTCTGACCATCTAAATGGAATCTAGCATATTGAGAATTTCTACAGTTTCTCCTGGGTAGAACTGTACACCAAAAAAACAAAAGAGCAAAATACAGTTCAATTTGATCTTTTGCACAAAATTCCTCAGAGCTTCAAACATTTGGAATTTCTCTCTTTCTAGATTGTCCACCAAATGTTTGCTGGGACAGTTATCCATCTTTCACTATCCTTTGCCTAACTCCTGTTTCCTCCCAACTAAGTAATACATCAGATATCTTGCCTGGCATTATCCAAGTGATGCCTCTAAGATTAGTGAAGATTCTCCACAGTTGTTCTGTTAGCTTGCAATGAAGAAAAAGATGTTGTCTCTGCTCTTTCACCACATAAATAACATCTGGGATAGAGAGAGATACCTCTTTTCTTCAAATTTTCCCAGGTAAGACCAGCCTCTTTTGTTAAAAACCAAACAAAGCAAGCCACTTAATGTGGTGTCTTTGTCTTCCAGATGTGCTTCCGAGGCCAATTCTCAACCTGTTAATTGGTTTGATTCAATACTTTATAAGCTGAACTCACCTTGTATGAACCACTACTATGCCCATTCCACCAGAATCTATAGCCCCCTCCTGTAAACCACCAATACTTTCCGAAGTACTGTAAAATTCAGTCGCCTTATTTAATTCCCAGTCATTGAGCATCACTCTGAAGATAAATCCCAGCCTTGTTTTGTCCACATTTCTGTCAGGTTGAAAATATCAGGAGTATTGATCGCTATGTATTGTTAAGACTGTCATTAGGTGGTGACAGTGCTTGGTTCAAGCAAATAAATGGTTGCTCTGTGCTATCAGGTTGAAATTCTACAGCTTGCACTTCATTCAATCTTGAAATGTGACAAATTCTGTTAGTCCAAAAGATGAGTTCTTCTTGAGTCTGTATGGTTGAAGATTATTTCTGATGGGGCAGAGGGGATGCATTCTGGTGGTTGTATATTTATGTCATGCTTGTCGAGTATTGAGGTTGTAACATTTTTCTTGATTACATGTAACTCCATGTCTGTGTACCCCATCCTTTTAGAGTCAGTTACACGAGTTCTGAAGTCCATCTTTGTAACTCCATCTATTAAGTACACAAACACGCTTCTTTATGTGTTTTTTTCTTAATCTTCTGCGAGTCCATAGATCATTCACCAACTTAACTTAGCTTTCTTATATATGTCTTCAAGTATTGGGTTTCATTGAGAAACTATTTCTGCTGTGCATGTGTGGTGTGGTGTATTGCCAGTTTTGAATTTTGTTTGCTAAGACATCCATCTTACTCTTCAATCGCTTGCCCCGGGATTTCTGGTGGGTTGATCATTCTATTTAAAGTTGTATCTTGCTTCTTTGGATGTTGGGACATCTGAAGTGAAGGAACCTCTACAGTTATGCAACTTAAACATGCAAAGAACTTCGGAATAGTCTATTCATTTATCTAGCCACCACATTACCTTTATTTACATGTAGGATATACGTTATGTTTTCTGGTTTGATATTTCTTCTGGTTCCACTTTCTTTAGGGGACAGCTGCTGGTGCTAATAACTAGCCTTGAGACACTTTTCTCTTCCTAATGATATATTGCATCTCTAGTAGTGATGAATGTGCATTTGTGGATTAAAAAAAGGGGGCAGCCAGGTGCATGAAGTATCTGGTGTTCACGCAAGGTCCGGGGAGGGGTCGCACCCCAGGGAGTGTGATAGAGAGAGAGAGAGAGAGAGAATGTTAAGGATGGTAGCACATGTTTGCCAAGGCACTCTCTTTCCTAGAGATCTCATAGTTTGTACTTCTCATAGTATTTGTGTGATTCTTCTTTTCTTGGGCATTGCATTTGATTCAAAATTCAGTGGCAGCATCTTTTTTAGATATAACCATTTGGTATCTGGAACACACTAGCCGCACTAATCCATATTCTCACCATGTAGGGCCCAGACGCCCAGTTAAAGAGGTAGCGCTCCCTACTAGTGGCAGTGTTTTTTACTTCTTATTCACCTCTTTCACCACTCCACCATCTTCATTTGTGGTGGATGTGTGGAGGCTTGCAAGAGGTGAAAGGAATCACAATTTAGTGTCACTCTACTTGCTAATTGCTATTTCCAGACAACTTTCTGATTTGGTTCTTTATAACTTTCGCCTGGGAAGTCTCTACTTTGTGGTGTAACTTTTCTGCGAGGAAGTTCTTGTTAGTCTGAGTTTCCATACTTTTTGTACAGGAAGCGTCTATTCAGCTTGATCAACGAGGTGCCGACTGTCTTTGAAGTTGTGACCGAAAGAAAACCTATAAAAGATAAGCCCAGTGCAGATAGTGGGAGCAAATCACGTGGTAGTAGCATAAAGGTAGGGAAACATCAAAGCTATTATGTTATCTTCCCTTTAATTTGTTGTTCCTTAGTATTCAGTAACACCATGATA
Organism: Solanum stenotomum; assembly: GCF_019186545.1. Taxonomy (NCBI): domain Eukaryota; kingdom Viridiplantae; phylum Streptophyta; class Magnoliopsida; order Solanales; family Solanaceae; genus Solanum; species Solanum stenotomum. The sequence continues at coordinate 49,861,598 of NC_064288.1, forward strand.
CGTTTATTTAGTTTCTCCTCAGTATGTCATGATCTACTATTTATGTGCTTGCTCACTCTTTCCTTCATTACTAAAGTCAAAATTTCCCCATTTTATGCAGAGATCTAGTGATGGTCAGGTGAAAAGCACCCCAAAGCTGGAAGATGAAAGTTACCAGGAGGATGAAGAAGAACACGGTGAAACACTCTGTGGAAGCTGTGGTGGGAATTACAGTGCTGATGAGTTTTGGATTGGCTGCGACATCTGTGAGAAGTGGTACCATGGCAAGTGTGTGAAGATAACACCTGCTAAAGCTGAGAGTATAAAGCAATACAAATGCCCGTCTTGTACCTTGAAGCGGAGCAGACAGTAGTCCTCTCATGAATCAGAGAAAGAGCAGCCATAATTCTATTTCTGGCCATTAACAGAATAGTACAGCAAATATTACACCTGTAATGGACATGCTATTGTAATCTTTCTTTACCTATATATGCTCAAAAAGAAGATGAAGTTTCTCTTATTTCCTTCATCCATCTTCAGAATTTAACACAATCTCAATACATATTTAGAAAGTCTGTTAATTTACTCTATTTCCTTTATCATGTTAAATTGTTCACAGTTATTTGTCAATGAAATACATAGTTATGTTGATTATATGCCTTTACAGGTACGACTTCCAAAGAAAGACCTGATAACTTCCATATCTGGTTTGTTACTATTTTATTTTATGGTGTACTATTTGGATTTAGCCAACAGTATGAACCAAAAACTGAAAAGCTGGCTTGTAGAAATGCCTTATTTTGTCTTGTACACTCAAATTCCAATTGAGAAGTGCCAATCTTGTTAGCTTCTTGTTGCTTATGAGTTTAGTTCTCTTCACCAAATGATTATAAAAATCAACATCATTTGGAATTTGGAATATCTTTTTCACATAGCTTGGTTTGTTCCGAAAATTTATCGGTATTATACCTACCCTGTTTCCATAGGATCCATCAACTTGTTAACATTATCTTCACAACAGCTTTACTTATTTAAGTGTTGTTTCTTTCTTTGTCTATAAGCTTTGGCAGAGTTCTCTCTGCAATGCCTGGAAAATTCAGAGAGCAGCCAAGTTCCAGTATGGCTTCGAATCGTTCTGATTGTTCATCAAAGGAGAGACTGAAATGGACTCAAGAGCTTCATGATCTGTTTGAGAAGGCAGTTAGTCAGCTCGGAGGTCCGGAAAGTAAGTGATCCTTGTTGAAGTGTGTGATCGTTTTATCTTAGAAGGTTTAACAGTTAAAGAGTGTTCAACTTCAATTTCTTTGTTTAATTACGGTTTGGACATTGCCCCTCACGTGTAGGCCTGATTGTTTTCTTTTTGATAATGAGTGACGATGAGATTCACTTTTGTTTGGCTAAATATGTCTTCGACATGCACACCTAATTCCTTTTCTTGAGCCAAGCATGTCGATTTTTTATGACAAGCCTGATTCTCTTTCATTTTTTCATGTTGTGAAAATTCTTTTTATTTTCAACAATTCTTCAGTTGAATTTGAAAAGCTTTCTACCATATAATTATCCTCTCACCAATTTTTATTTTTTTTTCATTTTCTTAAAATAAAAAAACTAAATATTGGCTTGCAGGAGCAACACCAAAAGGAATTTTGAAGGTTATGGGGATTCCTGGTCTAACAATCTTCCATGTGAAAAGCCACCTACAGGTTTTCTTATTATTATATCCTTTGTGTTTGTGATGATTTCTTTCATTTGTGTAAATAATTTATTCATAATTTAATAAAATGTATTTTCTATAATTCAGAATTCATAACATTAGGATTCTAGATCTGCCTCTATTAGCGGATCGGAGTAGCTTCATAAGCCTGGATACAGATTCACGTGAATTTAGTAACTTTTGCTCATAATTTTTTTATATATATATTAAGAAATTTATCAAATATCTATAAATATTTAACTGTAAACTCAATTAATATTGTAGTATTAACTTGAGATCCTTGAAAAAACTCATAGTGAGGATTTAAAAGAATTATTGAATATAGCGAGAATTTTCTTAAATTTGTTCTGTATATTTAAGATATAGAGCAAATAGTTATATAACTTATACAGACCAAATTTCGGATACTATTGTTACATTTGATAATTATCAAAACTATAGCTAATTTCGATATTATTTATTCAATCCTTATTTTCTCTTTCGATTTGCAACAGAAATACCGTATGTCAAAATTTGTACGTGAAGACCCTGAAAGTAAGTTTTTTTTTCTTTTTTTTTATACAAGTTAATTATGTAAATAAAATAACATATACTAAAGTTCTATATTAAATTCTTTTGTCTTGCTTTTCATTTTTTAACATATAGTTGGCAAGTTTGAAAGGAGAAGCATATCAGAAATTTTGCCAAACTTCAGTGTTACAGCGTGAGTCACTGTTCCATTCCTTATTAATACAGACACGGATTCTGAATTTAAAGTTTATGAATTTTCATAATGATATCAAATTAAATATTTAATAATAACTGAGTTCACAATCAAATATTTATACGTATATAATGAAACTTTATAACATACATAAGGTTGATACTAAGTTCACTACTAAAAAAGGGTCATATGTTTTTTATTTTTTTTATTTTTTCGGATTATAATTAAAAATCCGCAAATAATTTACAATACCTATAAATATTAGGTGAAAGTTCTTTTATACTATAGTTTATAGAAGTTAAACTCTATGTCGATTTATACAGGGGCGCTCAACTTAATGAAGCATTACAAATGCATATGGATGCACACAAACGATTAAGTGATCATCTCGAGGTAAACTAATTAAGCTTATAATTTAATTAATCTTTTTTCATCCATGTTTTGCAAATTATTAACTAAGATTAATCTTTTTTCTTAAAGGTTCAAAGAAACTTGAAGATAAAACTTGAAGCACAAGGAAGATTTCTAGAGCGAATAATGGAAGAACAAAAAGTTTGTGCTTCAGGTTCTAGACCTAGCTGCAAGTCTTATTCGTATTTACCCTTGTCGTTACCATCCCTATGCGAGGAATCTGAATCAAATGTTAAGGAACTCGAGGTTGAATATGATTCCGAGTTTGATATATCTGGCTGTCAATTACCACGAAAAAGGATTCGATTCGAGGAAGACGATGGATTATTAAATCATCTATACAATAGTACTAATAATGTTACATATTCACCACAAGAATTAGAATGGACTACTCTTGCAAATCACCAGTCATCACCATATGATTTGCATGCTTTATATGATTATCTTATTTAATCAACTTAGTTGAATATATGTTGTTGAATTTAAAGAGTACGATTGGACATGTGAAGAAAAAGTGTGTTAGTTAGGGAAAATATATATAAATATATGAGTGTATTTAAATAAAACAACATATTGTATAGTATGCTTATGTAATCTTGATAATTAAGCACAATTTACATATGGGGTTGTTCTTAATTAGTCGATCATCAAGATGTACAATGTCTTACGGTATTAATTTCTTTGACATTATGACCTTACATAACGATGTTGTTATTAAATTATAATTTTATGGATTGAATTTTATTTGACTATTTGTGGTTTTATTATGTGTGTTCGGGGTAGAAGTTTTTATAAATGTATCGCTATGCTATTAAGTATATATTTTGATTAAAACTATTTCTTTCTAAGAGGTGGAATAGAATAACCATGTTGAAGCATTATCATATTATGCGTCTCTGACTTTGTATAATGCATTGTATATCTCATACTCCCTCCGTCCACTTTTATTTGTCATGGTTTTTTTTTTTTAGAATCAAATGATAAGAACTTTGACTATTATTTTACGATGTATTTTTTATCATATTGATATGCAAAAAAATTGTGATTTATAATATTTTTCGTAAAGTTTTTTAATATCTGAATTTTTTGTCTAAAATATCGAATCTAATTTCACTTTGAAAATTAGGCAAATTGACTTTTGAAAAGCACAACATGACAATTAAAAGTGGACGGAGAGAGTAATATGTCTCAATCTTCTACTCCTTCCCGAAGTAGATGATTATTCATGGCTATTACCTTGACACCAAAGAAAAGTTCGTCCTAGTACTTTATTTCTACCCTAGTTGATCCTTATTCAATATTAGAAGTATAAAATAATTTTTGATAAATGTTTTTTATAAAAAAAATTAAGAGAACCAACTCTGCCCTTTGGTTTGTTTTTGAAATCCTATAACAAACTGATGGGCAGAGTCGATTTTCTAGGTTTTTGCATTTGGTATTTTTTCATTAAATCGACGGACTAATCAACCAAGTCTGTCAGTTTTCGAAAAAAATAAAATAAATTCAAATGCAGAAACTTGAATTGTTTTTGTATCCCACCTTCCAAAATAAAACAATTAAATGTGTTGATTTAAAATTAAGGATTAATTACTTATATACACACCTTTCTTTTTCATAATTTTCATTATTCCCTACCATTTTAAAATATTTCCAAAATCCCTTATTTTCACTCAATTCGTAAGTCATCCGGATACATAAGTATTTTAGCCTTAACTCCACATTTTCCATTCCTTTTTTACTCCTTTAATCTCTCCTAATTCACTCCACAATCTTATCAGTTACAACTTTCATCTCAATTTGAATTTCAAAAGGATTCTCTCTCTAGTCAATCAAATTTAAACCACTGAATTAAGCAATTTTCATATTCTCCATTGTCATGTTTTTCAATTTTTTTTTGTTTTTACCCTTTTTTCGTGATACATATGATTCTTCATTCATCCTTGTTTTATGCAATGTATCATNAAAATTAATATTATAAAAATATTACATAAAAAATAATTAAATATACAAGAGATTCAATTAAAACAAATAATTTATATAATGTTTAATTAAAATTTTATATAATGAAATAATATTAAAATATTCAAAAAGTGAATTGATGTGATGAATAATGTTACACACACCAAATTTGGTGTTGGTTGGAGCTCAAAACACCAAAATTTACACCAAATTTAGAATTTGGTGTAAAATTTAATGTTGGGTTGGAGATGGTCTAAGGGGTACGTTACACACACTTCATCATCATTAGAACTCTCTCCATCAATTGAGGTTGAAGGAGAATGGAGCACACCATGCACACCACTTTCAATTAGGTTATTCACTTGTGCCTTAAGTGTCGCGATGATATAACACATGATCTTATTTTCAACAATCGTCTTGCCTCGGCATTTGCCAAGGCATGCACGCATAAGTCGTTCGATTTGCTAGAATATTTTCGGAGTGGCAAATTCGACGATGACACCTGTCAATTTGATGAATCACCAAATAGTTCAACGTATTGCTGAAATACATCACCAAAGACCCAAAAACCTCCAGAAACTATTAATTTTGGCGATTTAAAGCCCTATTTTGGCGACCTGCTGAATATTTTGGCGATTGGACCTCCAGATCGTCGATGTGATCGATGAGATCCATTAAAAGGTCATGTTCTTTGATTTTTCAGGTCTTCTTACGTTTCAAAAGGGATATTCTTGACCTTTTACCCTTGATTAACTTTTCTAAGTCCTAATAACTTATCCATTCACGCCCAACACTTAAACAATAAAATTCAATATGTTCAAAGTTGTCTCAAACAAGAAACAGGTATGTAGGATTTCATCAACAAGTATCCTTCACCATGGAGTTTAAAAATGAACTCAATTCTCCAGTATTTCACTATGAAAATCGAGGGTATCACAAAAAACATGAATATCTTTTTTATTTAAGTCTCTTCTCATATATAAACAAGGGAGGACCCACGTGGGCTCCAGGGGTTCACCCGAACCCCCTCGGTAAAAAATCACACCGTATATATAAGGTAAATTTTTTGTATTTCTGTAGATATATATATTTTGAACCCCCTCAATAGTCAGAAGAAACTGATAGCGTAGTGGCAAGTCCCCTGAAATTAAGCTTCATGTCACCAATTCAAATCTTTGTGATAACGTTTTTTATTTTTATTTTTTAGTTTCATCTGTTTTTCACATTTTTTAGTTTTTTTTTAAAATAAAAAACGTGTGGCTTATTTACACATTTATACTTTTATTTTTTGAACCCCTGAACGAAAATTCTGGGTCCGCCACTATATATAAATAGTCTCTAAATACATGTTTTTCATATGGTGTAGTATCTTTACTTAAGTATATTTTCATGAACCCTCAAAATATCGATATTTCATGTTTTGTTGTTTTAAATTGCATGTTTCCTTCAGATTACATAAATTATCATGATTAGCTTTATACTCAGTTTGTTTTAAAGTGTCCATCACTCAGTCTCAGATATCAAACTCATTGAACTTCATTAATATCAGTTTTGCAGACCATTAAAGTGATTTCCACTGAAGCATACTCTTAATAGTATTTTTTATATAATATATATTATTAGACTATTACTATTTTTCATGAACCGGGATTTAGGTCCAGCCTTATAGATTCCTTTCAAAATCTTAGTGCATGTATGTTTTTTTTATGCATTTTACTCTAACCATATCATGTCTCCCATACACTTACAAGTCTCACGTTTCAAAAATGCATGGCTTATATATGTGTACTCATCTCATAGATCAGGAGCTTCGAATCGTAATAGTAAGATATATGACATGCATACCATCTAGATATGTCATCGATACTTTTGAACATTTTTTCCAAAAGTAAGTTTTCGATTAGTTTGGTACACGAAATGACATCAATGACTGTGAATCAGTTTTCTTAAAAAAGCAAAGTTCACTAGTAGTATGGAATTCAGGTGTGACATTCATGATTATAAACAACATTTTCAAGAGCTGTCAATTATGTTCAGTTGGGAGTAGTACTTAGCAACGAGTTGGACTAGGGTCAGTCTACCCAAATCCTAGAACTACATGTCATCATAGGTCTATATTGCCCTTTTAGGCGCATGCTTTCAGTTTAGTGGTACCACGCCAAATCAGATCAACCTTTATACTTTGACAACGTATATTAATATCTTTTTATGGGGATTATACATCAAACTCCATGTTTAACTCTCATTGTTATATGTTGATTAATAGTATCTCTCACAGTTCAGTTTCAATTATTGCATTGACCTTGTACTCAATTAAATCAGTTTAGTACTTATCAATTGCACGTTTTACTACTTGAACATTATATTCAGATTATATATTTCAGTTTTGTATTTAGTTCAAAATTTCAGATTGGGCATGTTGAACATAATTGTATAGTGCATGTCTCACATACTCAGTACATTCAAAGTACTGACATACCTTCTTGCACTATATTACTTTATAATATAGGTTCTAACGCACAACATCCAGCTGCAGTTGATACGACTTCCATTCAGCCCAACAACAGTGTTGGTAAATCCAAGTTGAAGAATCTAATCAAACACTTAGTTTGCAGGATCATTGAATATTATTTCACTAGTCAGAAAGTGCAATTACATGATGTGTATAAAACGAACTACACCATATAAAGCCACAGTCCAAAATCGTACCTGTTACAATCGTTCATTCCAACATTTTTTGGAGAAAAAACCTTCAATGAATCTTCACATGAACTTTAATGGAATTACAGAAAGAAGAAGCAGAATAAGCACAAGAAGTTTGTTCTTTTTGGAATTGTAGAGAATGAAAAGTTCTTTTATCTCTCCTCTGAGACCTTTTTATAATTATGAAAGGACACAACTATTCAAATAGCTGTCTCTTCTGAAGGGACACAACTATTCAAATAGTTGTGTTCTTCCCTTATATTTATTGATATATAATACATAATTATATTTATCCATTTCTCTTGATCACATGGATCCGGGTTGACCCACCTGGGTGACCCAATCCAATTTCCTTCTTCTCCCACTCACACATAGTAGGTCAACTCTCATTCCTATTATGTAAAATTCATACATTACGACTAGACCACGTGTCCAGTGCATACTACGAGAGCTTCATTACTATACATCTGTTAGGAATATATAACATCTCGATCAATGAAACTTAAAGTAGATTATACTATGTAATACCCTAGATCATTTATGACATTCATATTTCTCATAATCTGTTTTCGTAATTTTTGAGTTCATCATTATGTACTTGTCTCATATAGACAAACATAAAAGACGTCAATGAACACAATTGATGTGATAATATCTAATGGTCTTCCTCATCACATGAATCTCTTAATCTCAGAGTAATATATTTTTTTCTAAAAATATGCCGCCAGACCGAATCAAACATGATATCTTGGCAATATACTAAGATAGAAAACACCAAATTGATCTCAAGAAATTGATTAAAGTCATGAGGGTACAATGTGAAAATTATTTATAATTTTTAGGGTTTCACATGATAACAAGTAGAGACTAAACTTGTATCACCCTATGGGTCGCTATATGCATGAAACATTTGGTAGGATGTATCGATAGATTTCAAAATTAAATTGAGGAGTGCAATTACAAATTTTTAGTAGGATAATTTATAATTTATTACGATATAGATAACTCATTCATTTGTAAATTTATATTGTAATCGAAAGCCTCAATTAATAGGTTTGCGGTCCCTATTATGCCCGACTAATATGCCTTCTAAAGAATAAATATTTGGTTTTTAAAAACCGTTGATTCTTGTTTTTTTTTTTTTTAAAAAAGGCATGAAACGTTTTACCCATTAACGCAAAAATGTTTTTCCACAAGGCTGAAAATGTTTTTTCCCTTAATGACAAAAAACTTTTTTGCCCTTTCCCCTCTCTTCATCAATGAAAATTGAAATATAAGGGACAGTCTTGTTCAAAGAAAGATCACCCTATTTTCTGAAAAAGAAATATTTGGCCACACAAATTTCTAGTTAGAAAATTAGTCAGAAAATAGTAGAAGATGAAAGCTCTAGATTCATCAGTTTTGAAACTATTTTTATGAAGACTCAAGAGGTTAGTGCTTAGTGCTTAGTAATTTTCGTTTTTGATTTATATTATTATGTTATTATGTAAGTTTGTGATTTATGACCATGCTTCCGCTGTATGTATGGATTGTAGGCTCTAACAGTTCGTACAACCCATATAAATAAGGCCTTGTAAAATGGAAAACATCGATCAATATACAAGAAAAGTTCTACATATATCTTTTTCATTCTTACACACAAAAATCTGACAACTTTTTTCTAATCCCTATAATTATATTAAGAAATCTATTAAATATATAAGCATCTTGAGAAAATTACGCGAAATGGCAAACATCTAGAGTATATTATGATTTAAAAAAAATAATCTAGAGTATATTATGTAATATAGCTATAGTTTTGATTATTTTTAATCCGTGGCTACAGTTTCGCAAAATTTTGTTATTCGGTTTCCTAATTGTATAAATCCAGAATTTGTATAATTCGATCTCTGATTGAATAAATCCAGAATTTGTATAATTCGGCTCTTGATTGTATAAATTCAGAATTTGTATATGCTTACCTTAGCTATTTGTATACGATTTATGAAAAAATCATAAAAAAATATTTTGTTTGTATATTGATAAGCGAAATATACAAGCGGAATTCTGAAAAATTCCTAAATAATGTATAATTACAGAATTTGTATATACTTACCCGATTTGTATATTCGTAAGTGAAATATACAAAAGGACAAGCGAAATATATAAACCGCAGCCTCCATTTGTATATACTTACCCTGTTTGTATATTTGCAAGCGAAATATACAAATGGGCAAGCGAAATATATAAATCGCAGCCTCCATGACAAACAAAACTATATCTATGAAGAGCAATTACCGAAAGTAATATAGCTATAGAGCTTTATTATGTGTATTGTCTTTGCTATTTTTGAAATTTTCTCTAAAAAGTTTAGATGACTAGTTCAGTGATAAAGAAGAGCTTACTATAGTATATGACCAAATAAATATTTAAGATAAAGTTTCAAAATTTATCCAAAATTTTTAGTCAAACGCTATCTTACTGTCCCAGTTTAGAATAGCCTTAATAAATTTCTTTTCCAAGGAGTTGACCATGATTGGTCTAACTTTGTCTCTTAAATGACCTTTTTTTTGTAAGTACATAATTAAAGCCCCTATTAATCATAATCATATCAACAAATTTGTTTGATGCATAACAATAAATGTTTTTTATTACCCAATATGCAACACTAAGCAACTTTTTGCATTGTTTTCTTTTCTTTTTTTTATATTTATTTATATATGGCTACATACATTTATATCTCAAAAAATTGGCACACTCACACACCTTTCTAAAAAACAAGGATTCTGAGGGCTCTTTCCTCACTTTTTTCTACAACAAGAAGTAGAAAAGAAAAAGTTCAACAGCTTCCATTTTTAATTAGGTACTCTTGGTGAGTATTTCACTTTTTACCTCTGATAATAATAAGACTTTGCAACTCTAAATCACTCTATTTCTGTTACTATCTGTTGCTTTTTGTACTTATCATTGTATTATTTAGTTGTAGTTACTGTTTAGAATGTTTTGTCATGATTTCTATAGTATTATGTACTAAATTCCTCATTTCCTTTCTCAATTTGCTTTGAACTGTTTTCCTCGAGGGTTCATTAGAAACAACCTCTCTAATCCTGGCACGAGTAACGTTCATTTGCGTATACTCTACCCACCCTCCTCAGACCCCGAGATTACACTGAGTGTGTTGTTGTCTTGTTGATGTAAACTCTTAATTACATAAATTGTCAGAGAAAGCTAGAAATGGAAAGAGCAGATGATGTCTACACAAAAGATGGGACAACTGATATCAATAAAGCACCAGCTAACAAGAAAAAAACTGGGACATGGAAGGCTTGTTTCTTCATCCTTGGTATAGTAATTTTATATTTAATCAAACTAATATAACCATGTGATTTCATTTACTATAAATAGAGCGATCCATGGCGTTTTACAGGGGAGGAAATCTCTGAGAGACTAGCGTACTTTGGTACGAGTGCTAATTTGGTTAATTATCTTCATCAAATGCTTGGCCTAAACAACGCGGCTGCATCAAAAGTTGTAACAAACTTTCAAGGAACTTGCTATGTCACGCCTTTGCTCGGAGCATTCTTAGCTGATGCTTACTTTGGGAGATACTGGACAATAGCAATTTTCTCAATCATTTATATAATGGTAAGTGGTAACTACTTTTTCTTAACAAGTACTTGTCAAATTTATTTAGTGTTAAGAGTCTCACGTCGGATATGGGATGGGTAATGGACTCCTTATATGGTTTTAGACAATTCTCCCCTCATGACCTAGCTTTCGAGGTTGAGTTAGGCCCAAGATTCTTTTTTACATAGTATCAGAGCTAAACTCATCCCAATTCCTTGTTTCACCGATGTTGGACCCCTATATTATATTGTTCATGTTCGACTGGATGTGCAGGAGAGTGTTAAGAGTCCCACGTCTAATATGGAATGAGTAAATGGTCTCCTTATATAAGCTAGCTTTTGGGATTGAGTTAGATCCAAGATCTATTTCTTTACGATTAGCTAGTCGCCACTTCACAATATGTCTTGTGATGATTTGATGAACTTTTCTTTTATAGGGAATGACTCTATTGACAATGTCAGCTTCAATAGTTGGAATANGTTTCACCGATGTTGGACCCCCATATTATATTGTTCATGTTTGACTGGATGTAACAAACCCGAAATTCTATCTATATTAATAAGAACTAAAACACAATTACAATATTCAAACTATTGAATTATGATGAAAATATTGAAATTACAAATAACTAGAGGATAAAAGATAAAGAATAAGGATGAGAAGCTTAGACCATAGAATGGAGAGGAGAGGAATCAGATTCTTTACTCAACAACTTTCTTAACCCTATTTTCCCTAGAATGTGCTACTTATTAACCTGAATCCCACACATAACTCCTTAATATGGTATTGGGCTGTTTTTGGTATAACAGGCCTCGGCCCATTCATAACACTGGATGTGCAGGGGAGTGTTAAGAGTCCCACGTCTAATATGGAATGAGTAAATAGTCTCCTTATATAAGCTAACTTTTGGGATTGAGTTAGATCCAAGATCTATTTCTTTACGATTAGCTAGTCGCCAATTCACAATATGTCTTGTGATGATTTGATGAACTTTTCTTTTATAGGGAATGACTCTATTGACAATGTCAGCTTCAATAGTTGGAATAAAGCCATCATGTCATAATGGAATTTGCCACCCAACAGAGCTAGAGAAAACAACATTCTACATTGCAATTTACTTGATTGCTTTAGGGACTGGTGGCATCAAACCATGTGTGTCCTCTTTTGGGGCTGATCAGTTTGATGACAACGATGAGGTCGAAAAGAGAAGGAAAAGCTCCTTCTTTAACTGGTTTTATCTGTCAATCAATATTGGTTCTCTTATTGCTTCATCAGTCCTTGTTTGGATACAAACGAGTGTCGGCTGGGGCTGGGGTTTCGGAATTCCAGCTGTTGCAATGGCTATTGCTCTTATGTTTTTCTTTGCAGGCACTCGTTTTTATAGGCTCCAGACGCCAGGAGGTAGTCCATTGATTCGGATGTTGCAAGTATTGGTAGCTTCTATGAGAAAATGGGATGTTAAACCTCCTGCTGATAAATCTCTTCTTTATGAGACTGCTAATGAGGAATCAAGCATCCAGGGAAGCCGCAAGCTCGCTCATACGGATAAATTCAGGTAAAATTATGGACTTATAATATTAGAAATGTAATAATCGTACTCAGAATTTGAGTTAATTTCTCAGATAGTCGATCAACTAAGGGTAGTTTACTCAGAATGTCACCTTTTTTTTTTATATTACTCAAAAGTCACTTAACTATTGATAACCGAATCTCTGTTATATTTGTACTATTGACCATTTGGAAAATGAAATTCAGCTTCTTGGACAAGTCTGCTGTGGAAACAACACGCGATAAAGTAAATGGATCGGTGAATCCCTGGAGGCTCTGTACCGTGACACAAGTTGAGGAAATAAAGTCTATTATTTGTCTACTCCCAGTGTGGGCATGCTGCATTATGTTCATGACTGCATACAGTCAGATGAACACAACATTTGTGCTCCAAGGGAACACAATGGACCGCCACATGGGCGGTCATTTCAAAATACCATCAGCATCTTTGACAGTATTCGAAACAATCAGTGTGATACTATGGGTGCTGATATATGACCAACTCATCATCCCCTTTGCTAGAAAGTACACAGGCCACGCCCGGGGATTCACTCAGCTTCAGAGGATAGGTATAGGCCTTGTAATATCTATATTGTCCATGGTATCTGCTGGTGTTGTGGAAGTAGTACGCCTCGACTACATCAAACAGAAGGGGTATTATGATGTCAAGACAATTCCTATGTCTATCTTCTGGCAAGTTCCTCAGTATTTTTTCATTGGATGCGCGGGGGTATTCACGTTGATAGGTCAAGTGGAATTCTTCTATGATCAAGCTCCCGATGCGATGAGAAGCTTATGTTCAGCCCTATTGTTGATGGCAGCTGCATTAGGTAGCTATTTGAGTAGTTTCCTAGTTACAATAGTGACAAGGAACAAGAAGTTTGGATGGATAACAGAAAATTTGAACAAAGGGCATTTAGATTACTTCTTTTGGCTATTGGTTATACTTAGCATTATCAACTTCATGGTGTTTCTATTGGTTTCAAGATTGTATGTCTACAAGAAGGTTATTCATTGAAAACACCTAGATGAAGTAAGACTTCTATTTTTACATGTAATACCTTGTTTAGATGGTTGGTACTTGTCGTATTGCATTGTATTATTAGTTTAAATATCATGTTTGTGTTGGTTGTTACGTAAATTTTATTGTATCATATATTTTACGTATGCCACGTGTGTCTGTTTGTTCAATTTTATATAAACTCAAGTACACATACATACAAAATTAAAGAATATAAATACTAATTAAAATCAAACTAAAGAATACATTTATATAGTATTGCTAGAAACACTTATGAAGTTCAAATTAAAAGATTATTTTTGTAATTTTTAAAACTAGCTAAGTCAAATAGATGCATGTTCAAATACATTTTTAAATTTTAAAGATAACAAGTATAAAAAAACTAATTAATTTCTCAAATTTCTAATTTTAAAATGGAGAAACTACCTAACTAAATAAGCATTCCTACCATATTTATTAGTTCTCCCAATTGAAATAATTACATTTTATATTACTAATCAATAATTTCATACCATATTCAAGTCAGATACACCTGAATACATGTTTTTCGTACCATATACACTGAAAAATGGAGAGAAACGAGTGAGAATAGGAGGGAGGCAACGAGATTTGTTGATGAATCATAAACACATATAAATCACACTGGATACACACTAGATACACATATGATACATATGAGAGTGGCAAGTGAAATAGGAGGAAAGCGAGAACAAGATTTGTCTATGTATCTCAAATACATGCAAATGCACTTGAATATATAAGATTCATAATATTATAAATTAACAATCATAATTAACTTCTAGTTAACTTTTTGTAAGTTATTGATTTTTCACCCGATGTCCGGTACTCACATTGGAGTTCAACTAAAACAAATTAAACCTAATTTTGATTCTATGAAGCCTGACTAAATTCGAATTCAGGCTGGAAGTTTCACATTGGAGTAAAACGCTTTCTAACAAAGGCGACTTTGTACATAAGAAGATTCAAATCCAAAATCGTTAGTTAAAAATGAAGGAATACTTATCGGTCCATAATAACCGTGATGGGTAGTAAGTTGCTCTTAATAATAGGTAACTATCACACAAAACGCACCATCATACACATGGTTCCTATTGGTTGAATACGTCACGAAAACCATAAGATAATTCAATTCAATTGAATTGGGTCTGCAAATTGAGATCAGTAGCAGAAATGGATATTGAATCATTGAAGAAATTCTTGGAGAAAGAAGGAGGCAACTATGAAACCTCAGTGGATTCCATGCCTGCAAGATTTATTGAACCCTTTGTCTCCCATGGGATAAAGGTTGACCTTGTTGAGCCGGGTCGGATTCTCTGTTCTTTCAAAGTTCCTCTTCGTCTAGTGGTGAATTACTATTCATGTTTCTATATATACAATTTTTGTTGTTTTGTTTAATTAATTAATTAATTAATTGAGATTTCTGATCGGAACAGAATGCCGGTAATTTTCTACATGGCGGAGCTACGGCGACTCTGGTGGATATTATGGGTTCTGCTGTTGTTCATACTGTAGGTGCGCCACTCACTGGTGTATCACTTGAGATCAACGTTTCATATTTGGATGCTGCTTATCTCGGAGTGAGTTTCTTCTTTTTTGTTCAGATTCAAATTTGGTACAGTTATTGAGTAAGGATTCATCTTTCGAGTTTGGGAATTTGGCTCTTTTGTTCATTCTGTTCAAGTATAGATTATGGTATAATTATTGATTTGCTAGCAATATAGCGGGCTCTATGTTGTCTTTCGTCTTCACCTCAGAAATGTGCTAAGAGTTTGGAAGTTATTATCTTATTCTAGACATGACCTTAGACGGGAGGCTGTCCTATGTGGAGGACACGGATTAGGGTGGAAGGTTATTAGGTGGTGGAGCATTGTCTTGCTTATACTTCCATACTGATAGTCGTAGTATTTCCCGTGTAGTTTCTTGTCCTTTGATTTCTATTACTGTCTATTGACTCTTGTACTTTAATAATCGCGCTATTCTGTTGCAGTTACTGTTTCATTTTTTCAGTATGCTTTTAATAGTATTTTTCCATGATTTCTTCATTTTCGTTATTTCTTTTTCGATTTGCTTTGATATGTTTTCCTTGAGCCGATGGTCTATCTGAAACATCTACTCTACCTCCCGAATAGGGGTAAGGTCTGCGTATACTCTATCCTCCCCAAACCACACTTGTGGGATCGATCACATTGAGTTTGTTGTTGTTTGCGTAGTAATTAGTGTTATCAAAAGCGAAAAGCGCAAAAAGGCTCTAAGGTCCGTGGGCTTTAAGCGCAAAGCACAAATAAAGCGTGGGCTTTGATGAAAAAAGGCGCAAAGGGAGAAAAATATATATATATATATATGTCTAGTCCAAGACCAATAATTATAAACATGAATGACAAATATATGACCAAAGAAATTGAAAAACAAATTATGATAAAGTGAAATATCAATTGTTTAGTGTCACTTCTTCATAAGAGGCTCATTGGCAAGGAAAAGTTTGCCTTAGAATCTTGATGACGACACTGAAGCGCACATAAAGCAAGGCGAAGCGCTCTACACGTTTTGAGCCTCGCTTCAGGGCTTAAGCACGCCTTTGATAACACTGGTAGTAATAGGTCTCACTGAAACTTCTCTCCGAGAAGAAAAGCTAACTAGTAAAAGAGAGAGCTTTATAGGAAAATGAGGATATTTTGCACCGATGTTATGGTTATCTTTCACAATAAATCATAAGAAGGATGAACTTTTAGACGGAATTACAGTGTTGTTATGAAAGAATTATGGCCCTTATTTCATGTGGAGGACTTTGATGTTATATACAGTTCTATTTGCATAGCTTCTTGAACTGCATTAAGTATAGTTAGCAGAGTGTAACTTCGTTATGAGCAAAACTTAATTAATCGGAATGTTCTTGAAGCTTATTTTGAAGTCTTATGCAATAAAGTGTGTTCTGGTTTTAGCAATGCCACAAACTTTAGTTTATAAATGCTACTCTAGGATGTCAGAGCAGAATTGGCCTTCTTCATTCACCAACCTCCAACAATGCAACATTTTGGGAATACACATGGATGGCTTTTACATCTATAAGATAAACATGTGCAATAGCACGGACTTCATCAATAGTCAGTTTAACAATTCGACCAGTTTGATATAGAAGCTTTGGATTTAATCTTCTTGTAGAATGTTAATGCTATCTTCAAAGGAAGAATCTCTTGGCGATAAAGAATATGGAATTAGAATGAAATGTAATTTCATTCACGATAAGACAGTATATAGAGAATTTTATCTTGTTATATCAGGCCTCTAATATACAATTTTAGCACAAGTGATAGTCTAGTAGACTGAAAGGAGACTATTATTCAGCCTGATATCTTGAATGTAAAGCAATACTACCTATGAGCCGAAACTACCAGCAACTTAAAGCACTTGACCTTAGTGTTATTAGTTGCAACATAGATAGATACGAGTGAAAAACTTATAGTTTGTGATATGTTGTCATATATTGTTGAAGAAAAGAAGAAGAAATAGGAAGTACTTCGCTTATATTAGCTGGAAAAAGTTGCACCAAGCAGGGGACTTTCATTGTTTCTTGTATTAATGTGCTTGCTGAATCTCATCCTTCTTTTTTGGTTGATTGGTTATAGACCTATTTTTTGTTTGTTTTACTTGCTAAAACTCCTAAGATGACTTGTTATAGCCAAATAAGTTGCACTCCGTTGATATGCTTTTTCGCATATATTATTCCATTTAAGGGCTGTATTTTCTGTATGGTGCAAGTCAATGTTCTCTAATTTTCAAAAGGATACAATGCAATATCCTCATTCAATCATTGTCTGTCTTACATAATCAGGAGGAAATCGAACTTGAAGCCAAAGTATTACGTGTTGGGAAGTCAATCGCTGCTGTCACTGTTGAGTTGAGGAAGAAAAAGACGGGGAAGATAGTTGCACAAGGTCGCCATACCAAGTATTTGGCTGTCAATAGTAAGCTTTGAGCTACATATACTTTCTGAAAAAACTTCCCATACATATATGGGACGTGAATCCATAAGTAGTTTTGGCATGTATTGTGCAATTGAACATTCAAGTACAGAATCATTTTTTATCACAATGAATGATCGTTATAATGAGATTTGACTGTATTACGAAAGTTTTCTTTTACTGCTAAAAATGCTAGGTCCTGAATGGATATTTGCTATGTGGAAGAGGTCAGTGTTGTTTTAACCAAGATAATGGAGTACCTCGGAAAAAAGGGAAAGAGCTTTATATAACCCTCAATTTTGCAATTTAGAGCTGATATACTTTCGTTAAAAAAGTGGTTGATATATATCCCTACAGTTACATAAATGATTCAAATATACCATTTTCGTCTAACAAAAGTGAAAAAATCATTTTTTTTTATTCAAATTAATAATCCAGTATTCTGGGAGAGAGAAAATAAGAAAGGTAGAAGAAAATGAATTTAGCAAGAAATTCAATTCAAGGTGATCATCACATTAGTTACATTTCCTAAATAATAATGAATAAAATAAGTAGAATATTTATTGATTGGTTTACTTAATAATTGAAAGAAAATAAATTCTTTCTTACTAATATGGTGTATATGTCTTTGAAAAGTTTTTTTAGTTTTTCATTAAGGAATTCTAAGAGAAAAGAAAAAAAAAAGAAAAAAGATAATGAATTTAGTAAGAAATCCAATTTAAAGTAATATGGCATATATGATCTCTGGATTTTTTTTATTTTTTATTTTTATTGGTTTTTCAATAGAAGTTCTGCTTTTATCTAAGAGGAGAAAAGAAAAAATATAAAAAAATATTCCCTTCATCATACAACCTTGTTTCTTTCTCAAAAAAAATAATATAAAAGAATATAAATTTAGTAAGAAATCCAATTTAAAGTGACTACATTAGTTACAAATCCTAAATAATGATGAATAAAATAATTAGAATATTTATTGATTAATTTACTTAATAATAATGGAAAGATAATAAATTATTTCTTAGTAATATGGCGTGTATGATCTCTGAATTATTTTTTTTTAGTTTTCCAATAAAAGTTCTACTATTATTCTAAAAGGAGAAGAAAAAAATATAAATTTAGTAAGTAATAATTTAAAGTGACGACATTAGTAACATTTCCTAAAAAATTATGAATAAAATAAGTAGAATATATATTAACTGATACTAAATAATGGAAAGCAAAAAATTCTTTCATAAAAATATGACTTGTATGATCTCTGGAAAGTTTTTTTTTTTTTAGTTTTTCATTAAAAATACTACTATTATTTTTAAGAGGAAAAAAGGATTTTTTTTTTAAATGACTCTTAAGAAATCCAATTCAAAGTGACCACATTACCTACATTCCTAATCAGTACTCACTTTATTTTATATTAAGTGAATTTTTGAGGTTTTTTCATTGTTTAAAATAATTAAATTGTTCGAAGTTTAAGACAGATGTTTGAATTTTTTTTTCATATTTGTCCTTTCTTTTAATGAAGTTTGGTATTTTCTAGGAGATAAATTACACTATTTATAAAATTATATTTATGATTTACAAAGAAAATAGTGGAAAACATGATTTAAATTATATCCTTAAATATTTTCTTAATAAGTGTATTATCTCACAAATTCAGTTGATATGGAATAGAGGAAGTAATAAATAAAATAAACATAATATTTATTGATTGATTTACTTTTTCATGGAAAGAAAATTAATTCTTTCTTATTAGTGTATGATATGATATGATCTTTGAAATGCTTTTTTAGTATTTTCATTAAAAATTCTACTATTATTCTAAGAGGAGAAAAAAATATAAAAGAAGATAAATTTAGTAAGAAATCCAATTCAAAATAACCATAATAATTACATTTCCTAAATAATAAAGAATAAAATAAAAAATAAAACTATTATCTGATTTACTTAATAATAGTGAGTTATTGTCTAATAGATATTTATATATATACTCCTCTCTAATACCCCACCATTACCTGAGAAAATATATTTTTCAAAAGCTAGAAAATGAGTTTTCAAAAGCTAGTTGTGAAGGAAACTTCTTCAATTCCAGTAATAGACTTCAAAGAGCTAACAATGGATGACAAGAAGGTTTTTGAACATGACAAGTTACAATCTGCTTGCAAAGATTGGGGAGTTTTTCAGGTACGTGATATACAATCAAATTTTTCTATAATAATCTTGTTTATTTTGAGAATTTTATTTTTATCATAGCAACTGATTGATTGTTGTACATCTATAATAACATTCGAACATTTAAATTTTATTTGATTGTTACAAATAAAAATAAGATGCATAGATCTAATTTCTTTTTTATGTTATAAAAAATGAGAAAATTATTTAAAGTTTAAATCTAAAAAATATTCATACTCCACTAACTAAAAATTAGCAAGAGTTAATATAATTTCCATAATTTCATTATTCTAATCGTAATCGATAAATCAACCGCAAAATTGGCAAATTGGCCTATTAGCTCATTGGTATTTGGTTATTGAATAAACGATTGATGAATGGCTTAGAATTTTTTAATTAATGGCTTATCGGTGTGAGACGGATTATTCAATTTCCTTATTGGATAAACCGTTAACCCGTTAAGAGTTACCATACTTCCACTTTTACCATATATATCATTTAATATGTTTCCATAGTATATAATTATATATTGTTAGTTCTAATGCTATAAAACCAAAAACATGAAAACCTATTTACTTATCTGTTATTAAGAATCACATTAGTATTAATCTTTATTTTTTGCACTATAGAAGAATTTTATAATTTAATTGCATTTAAAATAGTGATAAGAAGTCATTTTTAAGGTACGTTCATGGAGAAAAAAGGTAGAGGTTAGCCTATACACCGCCCTATAAGCTCCGTTATCAAACTAACCGGTATCTTATATATAGGTTGGCTAGCTAGTGGATTAGTAAATTTAAAAATCAACATCCATTAGGCCAAACCATTAATTGAAATTATTTGTTCGATCCGTTCGGCCCTAACTCTGTATGAAGATTTAAATTCTAAGCCATACATTTTAAATTAACTTAAAAATTAAATTCATTTAAGATTGCATGGAAGAATTTAAATTTCAAATGCTAAGCTTCATCACATTTCGTATAATGAAGAAAAATCTTTTAATGATTTAGTGTATAAAAATATCAAAATCTTTAGACGTAATCTTAGAGATTCTATTTTTATAAAAATGGTTATTATATTAACAAACAAAAAAAGAAGACTTGGCACCTTCCAACCGACTCAATTATATGTGACAAATCTGAGTTATAATAAAACAATAGAGAATGCAATGAGGTATTGTGGAAAATTTTCTATAATAATTCTACTACAAATTCAATATAGACTAACAACTCTAACCCTTTAATTGCCCAATCATCCCACAAAATAACTCATCTACTTATTCAAACTTGTGAACATAACAAAGACTAATAACTCTAGTCTTACATTGATCGTGTTGAAAAAATTGTTCTAATATCTCAAAAAGAAGTATTCATAGTATTGTCTAGGTACATTCTTTCTGATCTTGTTTATGAGTATTAAATATATATTTATTGTGCTTGAATGCCTAGCCTTGATTAGCCATAATTCCATTATATTTTCCACCATTGAAACTTGAAAGCCATATTTTGGCAGTTGACATTCAGGTTTAAACATTCCCATTATTATCCTTTATGACCCATTAATCCTCTTATCACGTAAAAAGAAGTTAAAAAAGAGAGATTTTCCTTTCTCCTTAGTCCATGTTTCATGTGCTGGATTTTCTTTCTCTTGGTATCTTTGTTAGTTTCTGGCTCCTAGTTTTGTATTAGAAGAGCTTGTTGAATCCTGAGGGATACACCTATATATATCGGGTGAAATATCCTTAAGGACAGTGTTTTTCGACACGCCTCAAGCTATGAAAATTTCCTATAAGAGTTCATGGTGAAGTACAAGCTTTGGTGAAATCCATACAAATATTCGTGATATAGGTATTTTTCGTAAGATTTCCAACAATCTTAAGAATATTTTATTATAATCTTATGGAAAAGCAATTTCAGGTATGTCATTATTCTGAAACTTTTAATTCGAATTTATGAATGATATACCATAAACTGGTAACTGATTTCATAATATATTTACCAATAGTAATAATCGTGTGAGTTAACCTGCAGTGAATTTCTAAAACTACATACGTTCTAAAAACATTAAAGTGGTTCATTTCTTTTTGACCAAAATGTGTAGTTAATTAAGAGGTGAATTTCAGGTGGATATATTTTGTTTTACTATAAATATATAATTAGCTATGGCTAAACTCAAAATGATTATTGTTTTGTCAGTGGAAAACTATGTTATCATATCCCACTATGTTTGAGAAGATTCAGAGAAATGATAATTCCGCTAAGTAAAAAAAAAACTAAGTGAATGATGTAAATTATTGTGGTCATTTCTCAAGTGAATCTTGTGGCTAATATGTGAAATTGAGAAATTGGATGTTAGATTTTTGTAATGTTGAGTACATTTACGCTAACGAAAATTATTTTGTGCTCCCAAATTAGAAAAGAAGAAAAATTTATATATTGTCACACCTCGAGCCTACACCCTGGGAGGGACTGGCACTCGAGAACCATTGTTGGCCCCAAGCGAACCCTTGGTCTGGCTTACATACTCAGCGAAAGACTTTAATCATTAAGAAAAGAACTCAAATGCAAGATAACTCAACTGTCTCAAACTAAACTCATAATGTTTTAGAAATAAACATTTAACTTAACCAAAGTGACAACTCAAAACTGAACACAAGCCAATAACAAAATAAAGACAAATGAACTAACTGACTGTCTATCTATGAAGCCTCTAATAACTGAGATGGATGTCGGGACAAGACCCACGACATCCTAATGAACTAAATACTGAAAAGCAATAAAAAGGGATCCTCTGAAAGCAAGGAGGCTCACCACCAAACTCTGGAGCTCAACTAGAATCAACGGTGCGTTGGATGCTGATCCTGGTTACCTGTGTCTACATCATAAAAAGATGTAGGCCAAATGACATCAGTACATTGAATGTACAAGTATGCGAGGGGAAATCTAAAACAAGACATAAGCTTGAAATGAACTGAAAGAAACACTTACATTGGTTTTACTCAACTCATGAACAACTTAACTCAATATAAAGCAATAAGACACATGCAATATATAGAAATCCTTCAAAACAATAGAAAACAACTTAGTTCGTTAAAGAAAATGCAATAACAAACTCAACTTTACTTATATAATAAAGTAATATAGTTTCTGTGGGAGTTTCTCTAACCGAAAACCACCACTATGAGCCTAAGTGGTGATACAACGTCTTGCCCACGCTGCCAGAACTGTCATATACTTTTTTATCATATAGAATGCCTTAACTAAGTGGATTCACTAGTCTATGTTAAAAATCACTAAAGGAATCATCTAAAAAGTATGATCCTTTACTACCTATGATGACTACATAGTTTATGGAGACGTGAGTTATCTGAACTCAAACTCGTCCCCATGACGGTGCTCAATACTACTCCAAAAATACTCAACTCATATGTTTAAAAACATAGCTTCTTTCTTTGGTTTGAGATAATTACTCAAAATTTAGCTTAAAAGCTCTCTTGGAATCGATGTTCCCTTTCTTGCTCAAATGTGAAAACATTTACTCTTTAACTGAAAACTAGGTCAAAGGCTCTTTTGGAAATCAAGGTTTCCTTTCTTCTTTAAATGTGAAAACATTTTACTCTTTGGGAATACATAGTCTCGATATACTCTTTTGAAGAAATGAACTTCAAACTTTACTCTTTATTGAACTCAAAACTCAAGTCTTAAAACAAAGTTAAAACATTTGTGAAAGAATATGAACTTCTCTTGACTTGACTCTTAGCTTTCTTTGAATTGAATTATGGATTCAAGGATTGTGATTTGTGATAGAAAAGATCTCATGATGTTTAGGAGTGTTTTTAGATAGTTAAACATGAGAAAAGATCAAGAAATCACTGTCTGAAAGTAGGTCCGCAACGCGGAAATGTATTTAATTATTTGGTCGCGAAAATAACTTTTGAGGCAATGGCGCCATAACGACGCGGAGATGTATTCTAACCACCTCCTATTTCTGAGATTGAGCTATTTCTGAGTAAATACATACTGAAGACTCTTGTGATCGGAGAACACATCCACATGAACACCATAAAGACAATGGCGCCATATTTTCAAAGAAAATACTACGACAACTAATTAACTCTAAGTCATGGGTTGGGTAATTCTTCTCGTGAACTTTCAACCATTTGGAGGCATAAGCTATAACATTGCCATTCTGCATCAATATACAACCCAAACCAACTCTAGACGCATCACAATAAACAACAAATCCTTGTGTACCTTCTGGTAAGGTCAATATTGGGGCAGCAGTCAACCTCTTCTTCAATTTCTGAAATCTTTTCTCACAAATTTCAGATCATTGAAACTTCACTGTTTTCTGAGTTAACTTGGTCAAAGGGGATGAAATAGAGGAGACCCTCTCTACAAACCTTCTATAATAGCTAGCCAAACCCAAGAAACTCCTAATATCAGTTGGAGATGTGGGTCTAGGCCAATTCTGCAATGCCTCTATTTTCTAAGTATCAACTTTAATTCCCTCTCCAGACACAGTGTTTTCTAAGAATGCCACAGACTCATGCCAAAACTCACACTTAGAAAACTTGGCATACAACTCTTTATCTCTTAGAGTTTGGAGAACTATTAAGAGATGACTAGCATGATCTTCTTCATTACTCGAATAGATTAGTATGTCATCAATGAAGACGATAACAAACATATCTAATTAAGGCTTGAATACACTATTCATAAGGTCCATGAATGCTGCAGGCGCATTGGTCACACTAAAAGACATAACTAAGAACTCATAATGATCATGACGGGACTTGAATGCTGTATTTGGAATGTCACATTACATTACTTTCAACTTATGGTAGCCTGATCTGAGATCTATCTTAAAGAAACAAGTAGAGCCTTGAAGCTGATCGAACAGATCATCTATTTTCGAAAGAGGATACGTATTCTTGAAGGTTACCTTGTTGAACTGACAGTAATCTATAAACATCCTAAAGGAACCATCTATCTTTCTCACAAATAAGACCGGAGCATGATGTTTGCGTAATCAAGACACAACCTCCAATTCAAGTGTCTACGATCGTACAATAGTAATATAACCTAACCGAATGGGTTGGGGTCGAGTCCCAAGGGAGCGGTTCCTGAAAATTAATAGTTAAGCGCAAAAATGCTAAAGTTAACCATAGCTAAAAGCATTATAGAGTAAAAACATACTAAATTAAAAGAGTTTGACACGAATGTCAATTATCAATGGGGGGTTTGTAGTCAAGTAACAACTAAAAACAGTAAAATAATAAAAGATGCGAATATGGAGATAAGATTCTTGAGTTGTGATAGGAATACGAGATTGACTAAATTATCGGGTACATGTTTTTGATAGTAAATTGTTGAGTATTTTTTACTAGGCTAGACTATAGTGGGGTAAATTCTCTCTCGAGTAAATTACCCCGAATCAACTCGGTTTCTCTCGAACACCGAGTTGCCGTATTAAGCACAGCCTCCGCCTTAGCCCATTCACTCTCTCGAGTTGAATATGTGGGAGAAAGACTAGGATTCACTCTTTCGAGCTGAACCCATGTCGACCCAATACCAACGGCTATCACTTTAGTAGTCTTAGTTTTACGACCTCTCTCTCGAGAAAGCCAAAAATACTAAGATGAATTTGTATTTGCAACTACAATTCTATTGAGTTCATACAAAACTACTAAATGAAATCACATTTAAACAACAAATAAACCATCAACAAGCAAGACCCAACAAATAATTTAACCCATATTCACAAAATCACACCCCAAGAATTAGGGTTTTAGTTAGCATGTAAACAAGGAAGAAAATGATACCAAATCGAAGTAACATCAACTGGGTATGATTTATTTTCACTTCAAATGAGTCTAGGATGAAGATTCTTCAAGACCCACACCTAATTTCTTGGAGATGAGAACCTTCAAATCTTCAAAGCTCAAGAACAAAGTCTCTAAAATGTAAAAACTGCTCTATTCTAAAACTTGATTCTCAAACAGTTTGATACTAAACTAAAGGTTTTAAATAGGTATTTATAGTTGTCAAAAAGTGCGCTGCGAAGGGTTACTCGACGCAGTTAGTCGGGATCGCTGATGCACTCGGCGATCGACTCTTTGGTTTGTTCCATCGTCTTTCAGCTCTTTCCTCCAACATCTTCACGTTCTGGATCATTGGGTGGTATAGTACTGCATCACGGAACTGTTCTGCGATGCGCCGACTGCTCATTTTCATCGCTGACTTAATCTTTTCATTCAGGGCTCAGCACACTAGAACAAAAGGCGAGATTGTAGGACTTTCGGCGACTTGCCTAATGGATTAGTCGATCGTCCAGCCGTCTTTTCTTCCTTCTTTCAACCACTTTGTTCCTTTTTTGTTCGATAGCATCCATGCTTTGTCTCTCAATTCAAATACCTAAAACCTAAGGGTTTACATTAGATATTGAGCCAAAATATGCATTTGAGGACACTAATTCTAAAAAAAAAATAAGCCTTAAATGAGTCCAAATCGTGGATTCACCAACACCCCCAACTTAAACTTTTGTTTGTCCTCAAGCAAACTCAAGTTCAGTAGCTCAAAAGGGATGTCTCGAACAGTGCTACACAAGACTCAATCATGAATGCACACAACAAGACTCACTTTACTCATGCAAAGATCAATTGTGCACTCAAAGATTCAAGTTGTGACTCACCATTATCAAAGAATCTCATGCTCACAATACTTGCTTAAAATGCAAGTTCAAGCTCAACCAAAATGTTCAAATGCCCTCACAAAAATAATGATTCCATATTCACAAAATAGTTTACAATTCAAAGCTTCGGAATCAAATGCAACGCTCACACTCAAAAAGAGGAACACAATACTTAATTTCACCCATAAGTTTGTTCGTATTTTCCAATCAACATTTATTTTAGCTCAATCAAGATCAAAAAGGTTTTTTCAAGGCTTATAATGGGGTTGAGTGCAGAGGTATGGTCATTTAGGCTCAATGGCTATAGCCCCCATGAAATGTGGTGTGAACAACACTTTCTTTCCTTTTCTTCATCATTCTTATTTGTGCTCACAAGTAGTCTCATTATTCACTTCCCATGGATAGTTGGAAACCCCATTTTCTTTTTGCATCTTCATAACTTTATTTCATAACTTTTTCTTTCTTTTCTTTCTCTTTTTTTTTGTATGGAGGGGTTCCATTTTTTTCAAAACCATGAATAAGAAAGGGGTTTTCTTGTATTTCTTGGTTTACCATCTCTTTTCAGCACACCCCAACTTAGGCTTTTGGCCTAAGTTAGCTATTCAAACTAAACACAAATCATGAGGATTATGGGTTTTGGGTAAAGAAAAGTCATTGTTTTATCAAGTTTCTTCCAAAGAAAAGTAAGGCTCAAGAGGTGTTCAAAAGAGGTTCACACACACTCACAAGGTAGGTCATAAAAGAGGTATATGTCAAATTAGCTCACACTCTTTAAAGTTGCCTAAGATCATCTCATTAGTTCACATCACTCAGTTAACTGGACTAACATGGAAAATTCTAGGATCCATCATGCATGGTTCATAGTAAGCTCATCACACTAGGCATTGACGATACAGTCAAACAAGACTCCACACTTTCGACAGTGTGCAATGATTATCACAAGAGACTCGATTCGATAATAGGCTAGTCACAACGAGTTGTAAATAGTTCACATATTGTCTATGCAACTTCACTTGGCCTTATCGTAGCCGCACATTCATGTTTGTTTGATTATAAGCACTATTCAAGTCATCAGTATTGATCGGAATCGATACACAAATTTGTGAAAGAACAGCCACATTCAACACAGAAGGGGTGACAAAATTTTTCGAAAGGGTCAACATCATTTTGCAATTTAAAATACGGAGCTACAAGCTCAAACATCCACAAAAATACAGTATTAACACAATTATAAATTCCAACCCAAATATATAAACAAAACAAATATGCACAAAGGTAGGTCTCACCCCACCACAAACAAAAATCATTTGTCCTCAAATGCAAATGAATTAAAGTATCCAAGAAGTGAGCAAAAGTAAGACAGAGAAGGAGGTAAAGAAATGATCATGCCTATGCAGTCTCTCCATCTGTCTGGGCCTCAGTGCCCGATGCAACAGTCTGTACTTGGGCATTAGTGCCCGAGATCTGGGCATCAATGCCTAGAGTCACCTCAGAGGGAATAGCAGTGCCAGATCCAATATGAGCTGTTGTGGACGTCTCAGTCAGCGATGTCTGGATCACCAACTGCACAACCGTCTCTACAAGATCTGGCAAATCTCTAAATATGCTCTCCTCTCAGCGCTCAATCATCTCCTCATCAGTCTTAACATCCGACTCCTCCTCTGTTGTGCCATCCTTCTGTACTTCTCCGATGGTGGCCGGAGGAATCTCTGAAGTCTCTAGGGCATCTTCATCATCAGCAGCCTCTATTAATGAATTGAAGTCGGTAGACTTTAGATAGTCCACGCCCTTCCTCAATTCTGCTACCTCAACTTTCAAAGTCGTCACCTCAGAGTCCTCCCCATGTCTGCTTTCACAAGCTGTGACTCTCACAGTCAACTCATCAACAAAAGTCTGGAGGAGGGTGAGTGCAACAAGTATGGCTCTCTTGATCATCCCAGGGATGGATCTCTCGAGTCGAGTCGGGTCGCCCGCATATCAGCTGATTGAGCCAAATTCCCCATCTTTAGGATCATGGTCTGAGTAATCCTAATAGGTTGGGAGTAGGAGGAAGCACCTGGGGGTTGTGAAAAAGAGGAAGGAAAGGATGTACCTGAAGGCCCAGAGGCCGGAGTAGGCGAAGATGCCTCTGCAGGTAACAAGTCAACATCAACCTCTAGTGAAATATCTGTCGGAACTACTCTTCTCCCGTCAACCTCCTCTGGTATGTACTTAGCCTCAATACGCCGAATGTCAGTTGAGGCTGAAGGGGTGATCTCAATATCCCTTGCAGTGTCCCGGGGTACTCCAGCATACCGACACAGTTAAGTGATCAAGACTGGGAATGACAGAGAAGTCTATTTCTTCTTGGCTCTCATGGCCATCTCCTGTGAAATCAGTAGCCCTACGTCGATGCGTCTCCTAGACATGATAGAACCAAGGCACGCTGCTTTAGGATGGCGCAAAATGGACTCATTTTGGGATGGCATTATGGTGCTGCTGATAATGCCAAACCAGAACCTGGCAACAATGCTCAAGCCCGTCTTCTCAATAGGGTCCCTTGCATCTATCCACCTCGGGGTGGTGTCATAAATCAGAGGAACCAACCACCCTTTCAAGTCATCTAAGGACTGAACAATGGGCAACCCCTCGTAAGGAAGTGAAGAGTGCAACGGTCTATCCAAAACAATGTTAATATATTCATTGTCGCACTCAACTTCCTTGCCTCTGATCATGATCGACTTCACCAGTCTGAATTCGCTCGCCTTCTTTTTGCTTTTGGGCACCAACTCCCCATAAACTGTATAGAAATCTCGGACCCGGGAAGGAATGTAAGAGCCTCAGGGTCTGGTGAACTGCTCAAACTCATGGTAGTGGATGGTATCCCTGACATCGGGGTACTTGCCCTCCAGGCCCTTTGTAGATAAAAGCTTCTCCTCTAGGATGGTTCATACCCCATCACCTCTCAATCTGTTCAGCAGTCTAGGTGGAGGAACGATAAGGAGTGCATGGGTCACTGGAGGTGCCTGAGCTGGCACAAAGTCTGTTGTCGGAGAAGTGGTAGCTGAGGAAACCCTGGTGGATGTGGATTGAGATCTATCTCGGAGCTCATTCCTTTAGTTAATCAAAGGTTGCTCGTCTTCAGGTTCAGACAACTCTGCCAGGTTGTTAGGGGCTACTTTCTTAGCTATGTGCTTCTTTCTTTTGCTTTTGTCTCCCGGTGAGAGTTCTTGCCTTCTCTTCTTTGGAGGACCTGATCCCCCTTCGTTTATCGTAATTCCCCATGCTTTCTTCTGAGGTGGCGTGGTTAGATTAGTCAAAACCATATCTGTAAAACATTAAAGACAAGTTAAATAATAATCACATTGAAGCACAGAAATTAATTGCAGACAGACTTACCGACTCGACCCTCTTTGGCGAGCTAGATCAGGCTCGCCGACGGGATTGGCTAAAAAATTATTGTAATTTGGCAATGGGAAGGCCCTTTCGGCGAATCGCCGACTACTTTCGGCGAGCAAGGGTTTGTCCGTTGAAAGTTACAGTTCAACAAAGGTTTAGAGGTGCAGATAAAGGGCGATCAAGCATACTATCAGCGAGTCACCGAATTCTTTTGGCAACCAAATGCTTCTCGCCGAAAGTTATAGAAACCAACAATACATATAGCATGAAATTAAATGCGAGATGGCGTCATTAGGAGAACCGCCAGTGGTTCGACGAGCTCGACCCGGCTCGCCAAACAGCCTAACGTGACTATTTTCAATCCACCTTCTAAATTCAACCCCGCAACCCCCGAAAGCAAAATCAAAATATGCAATAGTTAAATTAGGCTCAAACCCATAGCACCCATCACCCAGGAATACTCAGACTTCTTTTAATTTTGCCAAATTTGGCCATTTGACGACAATTACTCTTAAGATTGGTGTTACCCGCTCTATCATTGAGCAATTTATGTCAATTAGCGCAAACACGAGCTACTTAGACTTCACCCAACCAATCTAAATAACACGCAAGTACAACCTCATAAAATTTCATTAATCTAGAAGCACAAATTGACAAACATTTGACGATTAAACCAATACGGGCAAGATTATTAACTTAAAATTGGCATTTAAATAGTTTAATCCTATCAGAGAGGCCCATCACACAACAATACGATATGATCATTGCAAATGAGTACCAAATTTTTGAAAGTAAACTCAGGGTTCGAAGACCAACCTTAGATGCCGATTAAAATAGCATTGAAATGCTAAGTGGCAAAGAAATCCTAGTTCCGAGCATCAATCAACAACCAAAATACTAATGAAAAGCAAGAATATTGAAAATACTAACTTGGTGTGAGTTTGTGAAGTTCAAAAGTGAGGAAAAGTAAAGAGTTTAAAACTTTAAAACCTTTGACAATATATAACCGTCCAGTTCGCGTCCATTCGGCGACATTAGTAGCGTCCGCCAATCCACTTGGCGAAGTGCCAAATGGTCACTTACCCCGCCGATTTCTACAGGACCTTCATTTTCTTAGTGGTTAAGATGGCGGTCTTAATCATAGTCACCGACCTGGTCGACAACTCGCCAAACTGCTCTTGAGCTCACCGAGTTTGACAGGCTATGAGTTGAAATTGTGTTGAGCCAAATGGTGGATCAAATCGGGCACGCCGACCTCTTTGGTGATACCCCGACTGGACCATTTGCTCGCCAATCTGCATTCTCCAAACTCTTTCTGAATTTAAACCTGCACAACCAACATACCATTATTTACAAAAACAAAACTAAAGCATTTAAGGGTTTTGGGTTGCCTCCCAAATAGCGTCTTAGTTAACGTCGTGGCACGACGTAAGTTAACACTTAAACTCCACTAGCAGGGTCTACCTTATTTTCATCAGGCAGTCCCTCTTTAGGATTCAGATAGAACTCATTTAGCACTTGGTCCATTTGGGATTCTAGTAGTTGAATGAGCATGGCATGGGAGGTCGTCATCTGGTTCAGCAGAAATACATTCTCCCTTACCTCCTCTAGTACCCTATGTTGCTCATTGGCTTTCTGGAGTAGAAGTGTAAGCAATGTTTTGATTTGTTCATCCTCTTTGTTCTTAAGTTTCCTTCGTTCATGAGGAGGAACATATCTCTCCTTCTTGTTGTACTGGACTTAAAGATCCCCAAATTTCTTTGTTAGCTCATCTAACTGGGTTAGCAAGACTGTTAAGTTGTAGTCTCTCCTTTGTATTGCTTGATTTGGCTCATTTATGTTTTCAAGCAATTTGGTTGCCAACACATAGGGTTGTCGTACTAGACTTCCCGAGACAATTTGATCAGCCAACATTCTGTTCCCTGGACTAAGACTTCTATAGAAACATTCTAGAAGGACTATGTTTGGTATTTCATGAGTAGTGCATTGATGTAAAAGTGCTTTAAACCTCGGCCATGCCTCATGAAGTTGTTCGTCTTCCAATTGCTTAAAAGTTAAAATATTATCCCGAAACATCATCACTTCAAAGGGAGGGAAATCCATCTCTTCACTTTTCTTTGTTAGAACACAAACAAACAGAACAAAACTAAAAATTACGTAAGTAACACCACTCCCCGGCAGCGGCGCCATTTTAATGTTTGCATAATAAAGACACAACTTCCAATTCAAGTGCCTATGATCGTACAATAGTAATATAACCCAACCGAATGGGTTGTGGTCGAGTCCCAAAGGAGCGGTTCATGAAAATTAATGGTTAAGCGCAAAAATGCTAAAGTTAATCGTAGCTAAAAACATTATAGAGTAAAAACATACTAAATTAAAAGAGTTTGACACGAATGTCAACTATCAATGGTAGGTTTGTAGTGAAGTAACAACTAAAAATAATAAAATAATGAAAGATGCGACTATGGAGACGAGAATCTTGGGATGTGATAGGAATACGGGATAGACTAAATTATCGGGTACATGTTTTTGATAGTAAATTGTTGAGTATTTGTGACTAGGCTAGACTATAGTGGGGGTAAATTCTCTCTCGAGCAACTTACCGCGAATCAACTCGGTTTCTCTTGAACACCGAGTTACCGCAATAAGCACAGCCTCCACCTTAAGCCATTC
Organism: Solanum stenotomum; assembly: GCF_019186545.1. Lineage (NCBI taxonomy): Eukaryota > Viridiplantae > Streptophyta > Magnoliopsida > Solanales > Solanaceae > Solanum > Solanum stenotomum. The sequence goes on from NC_064288.1 coordinate 49,894,132, forward strand.
ACTCTTTCGAGCTAAATGTGTGGGAGAAGGGCTAGAATTCACTCTCTCAAGTTGAACCCATGTCGACCCAATACCACCGGCTATCTATTTAGTAATCTTAGTTTTACGACCTCTCTCTCGAGCAAGCCAAAAACACTAAGATGAAATTGTATTTGCAACTACAATTTCATTCAGTTCATACACAACTACTAAATGAAATCATATTTAAACAACAAATAAACCATCAACAAGCAAGACCCAACAGATAATTTAACCCATATTCACAAAATCACACCCCAAGAATTGAGGTTTTAGCTAGACATATAAAAGAAGAAGAAAATGATACCAAATCAAAGTAACATCAACTAGGTATGATTTATTTTCACTTTAAACGGGTCTAGGATGAAGATTTTTCAAGACCCACACCCAATTTCTTGGAGATGAGAACCTTTAAATCTTCAAAGCTCAAGAACAAAGTCTCCAAAATGTAAAAACTGTTCTATTCTAAAACTTGATTCTCAAACAGCTTGATACTAAACTAAAGGTTTTTAATGGGTATTTATAGTTGTCAAAAAGTGTGTTGCGAAGGGTCAGTCGACGCAGTTAGTCGGGATCGTCGATGCACTCGACGATCCACCCTTTGGTCTGCTTGATCACCTTTCAGCTCTTGCCTTCAGCATCTTCGTGTTCTGGATCATTGGGCGGAATAGTACTGCATCGCGGAACTGTTCGGCGACTCATCAATTACTCTTTTTCAGCACCGACTTGATCTTTTCCTTTAGGGCTCAGCATACTGGTATATGAGGCAAGATTGGAGGCCTTTCGGCGACTCGCCTAATGGATTAAGTGATCGTCAAGCTATATTTTCTTCCTTCTCTCAGCCACTTTGTTCCTTTTTTGCTTGATAGCGTCCATGCTTTGTCTCTCAATTCAAATACCTGAAACTTAAGGGTTTACATCAAATATTGAGATAAAATATGTATTTGAGGACACTAATTTTATAAAAAAACAAGCCTTAAATGAGTCCAAATCGTGGACTCATTAGAGCGCCCCAAGGTGAGACACTTGGTTGAATAAAACATTTATCTAAGAGGTATTTCAACTGCTCTTTCAACTCTTTTAACTCTACTGGTGTCATTCTGTATGGCGGAATAGATATGGGACGAGTATCGAGAATAATATCTATACCAAAGTCTATTTCTCTCTCAGGAGAGACTCTGGGAAAATCATATGGAAAGACTTCTGAAAACTCTTTTACTACTGGAACTAACTGAATATGAGGTATCTCAACACTAAAGTCATTAACTCAAACTAAGTGATTAACACACCCCTTGGAAACTAACTTTCTCGCCCTAAGGTACGAAATGAAACGATCCTTAGGCACTGCTGAACTACTACTCCACTCTATAACTTGCTCATTTGGAAACTGGAACTTGACAACTCGAGTTCTACAATCTATTGACGCATAACATGCATGAAGCTAGTCCATACCTAGAATGNAAAACTTGGCATACAACTCTCTATCTCTTAGAGTTTGGAGAACTATTAAGAAATGACTAGCATGATCTTCTTCACTCCTCGAATAGATTAGTATGTCATCAATGAAGACGATAACAAACATATCTAATTAAGGCTTGAATACACTATTCATAAGGTCCATGAATGTTGCAGGCGCATTGGTCACACTAAAGGACATAACTAAGAACTCATAATGATCATAGCGGGACTTGAATGTTGTATTTGGAATGTCACATTACCTTACTTTCAACTTATGGTAGCCTGATCTGAGATCTATCTTAAAGAAACAAGTAGACCCTGAAGCTGATCGAACAGATCATCTATTTTCGAAAGAGGATACATATTTTTTATGGTCACCTTGTTCAACTGACGGTAATCTATAACCATCCTAAAGGAACCATCTTTCCTTCTCACAAATAAGACTGGAGCGTGATGTTTGCGTAATCAAGACACAACTTCCAATTAAAGTGTCTATGATCGTACAATAGTAAAATAACCTAACCGAATGAGTTGGGGTCGAGTCCCAAGGGAGCGGTTCCTGAAAATTAATGGTTAAGCGCAAAAATGCTAAAGTTAACCGTAGCTAAAAATATTATAGAGTAAAAACATACTAAATTAAAAGAGTTTGACACGAATGCCAATTATCAATGGGGGGTTTGTAGTCAAGTAACAACTAAAAACAGTAAAATAATAAAAGATGTGAATATGGAGATGAGATTCTTGGGTTGTGATAGGAATACGGGATAGACTAAATTATCGGGTACATGTTATTGATAGTAAATTGTTGAGTATTTTTTACTAGGCTAGACCATAGTGGGGGTAAATTCTCTCTCGAGTAAGTTACCCCGAATCAACTCGGTTTCTCTCGAACACCGAGTTGTCGCATTAAGCACAGCCTCCGCCTTAGCCCATTCACTCTCTCGAGCTGAATGTGTGAGAGAAAGACTAGGATTCACTCTTTCGAGCTAAACCCATGTCGACCCAATATCAACGACTATCACTTTAGTAGTTTTAGTTTTACGACCTCTCTCTCTCGAAAGCCAAAAACACTAAGATGAATTCGTATTTGCAACTACAATTCTATTGAGTTCATACACAACTACTAAATGAAATCACATTTAAACAACAAATAAACCATCAACAAGCAAGACCCAACAAATAATTTAACCCATATTCACAAAATCACACCCCAAAAATTAGAGTTTTAGCTAGACATACAAAAGAGGAAGAAAATGATACCAAATCGAAGTAACATCAACTGGGTATGATTTATTTTCACTTCAAATGAGTCTAGGATGAAGATTCTTCAAGACCCACACCCAATTTCTTGGAGATGAGAACCTTCAAATCTTCAAAGCTCAAGAACAAAGTCTCCAAAATGTAAAACTTGCTCTATTCTAAAACTTGATTCTCAAACAGCTTGATACTAAACTAAAGGTTTTAAATAGGTATTTATAGTTGTCAAAAAGTGTGTTACGAAGGGTTACTCGGCGCAGTTAGTCGAGATCGCTGATGCACTCGGTGATCCGCCCTTTGGTCTGCTTAATCGCCTTTCAGCTCTTTCCTCTAGCATCTTCACGTTCTGGATCATTGGGCGGTATAGTACTGCATCGCGAAACTGTTCTGCGATGCGCCGACTGCTAATTTTCATCACCGACTTGATCTTTTCCTCCAGGGCTCAGCACACTAGAACAAAAGGCGAGATTGTAGGACTTTCGGCGACTTGCCTAATGGATTAGGCGATTGTCAAGCCGCCTTCTCTTCCTTCTTTCAGCCACTTTATTCCTTTTTTGCTCGATAGCATCCATGCTTTGTCTCTCAATTTAAATACCTAAAACTTAAGGGTTTACATTAGATATTGAGACAAAATATGCATTTGAGGATACTAATTCTATAAAAAAAAAAAAAGAAGCCTGATTTGGACTCATCAACACCTCCAACTTAAACTTTTGCTTGTCCTCAAGCAAACTCAAGTTCAGTAGCTCAAAAGGGATGTCTCGAACAGTGCTACACAAGACTCAATCATGAATGCACACAACAAGACTCACTTTACTCATGCAAAGATCAATTGTGCACTCAAAGATTCAAGTTGTGACTCACCATTATCAAAGAATCTCATGCTCATAATACTTGCTTAAAATGCAAGTTCAAGCTCAACCAAAGTGTTCAAATGCCCTCACAAAAATAATGATTCAATATTCACACAATAGTTCGTAATTCAAAGCTTCAGAATCAAATGCAACGCTCACACTCAAAAAGAGGAACACAATACATAATTTCACCCATAGGTTTGCCCGTATTTTCTAGTCAACATTTATTTCAGCTCACTCAAGATCAAAAAGGTTTTTTCAAGTCTTGTAATGGGGTTGAGTGCAAATGTATGGTCATTTAGGCTCAATGGCTATAGTCCTCATGAAATGTGGTGTGAACAACACTTCCTTTCCTTTTCTTCATCATTCTTATTTGTGCTCACAAGTAGTCCCATTATTCACTTCCCATGGATAGTTGGAAACCCCATTTTCTTTTTGCATCTTCATAACTTTATTCCATAACATTTTGTTTCTTTTTTTTTTTTTTTGTATGGAGGGGTTCCATTTTTTTCAAAACCATGGATAAGAAAGGGGTTTTCTTGTATTTCTTGGTTTACCATCTCTTTTCAGCACACCCCAACTTAGGCTTTTGGCCTAAGTTGGCTATTCAAACTAAACACAAATCATGAGGATTATGGGTTTTGGGTAAAGAAAGGTCATTGTTTTATCAAGTTTCTTCCAAAGAAAAGTAAGGCTCAAGAGGTGTTCAATAGAAGTTCACACACACTCAGAAGGTAGGTCATAAAAGAGGTATATGTCAAATTAGCTCACACTCTTTAAAGTTGCCTAAGATCATCTCATGAGTTCACATCACTCAGTTAACTGGACCAACATGGCAAATTCCAGGATCCATCATGCATGGTTCATAGTAAGCTCATCACACAAGGCATTGACAGTACAGTCAAACAAGACTTCACACTTTCGCCAGTGTGCAACGATTATCACAAGAGACTCGATTCGATAATAGGCTAGTCACAATGAGATGCAAATAGTTCACATATTATCTATGCAACTTCACTTGGCCTCATCGTAGCAGCACATTCATGTTTGTTTGATTATAAGCATTATTCAAGTCATCAGTATTGATCAAAACCGATACACAAATTTGTGAAAAAACAGCTACATTCAACACAGAAGGGGTGACAAAAATTTTTGGAAGGGTCAAAATCATTTTGCAATTTAAAATACGGAGCTACAAGCTCAAACATCCACAAGAACGCAGTATTAACACAATTATAAATTCCAACCCAAATATATAAACAAAACAAATATGCACAAAGGTGGACCTCACCCCACCACAAACAAAAATCATTTGTCCTCAAATGCAAATGAATTAAAGTATCCAAAAAGTGAGCAAAAGTAAGACAGAAAGGGAGGTAAAGAAAGGATCATGTCTATGCAGTCTCTCCATCTGTCTGGGCCTCAGTGCCCGATGCAATAGTCTGTACTTGGGCATTAGTGCCCGGAATATTGCTTGAGATCTGGGCATCAATGCCCAGAGTCACCTCAGAGGGAATAGTAGTGCCAGATCTAATATGAGTTGTTGTGGACGTCTTAGTCAGTGATGTCTGGATCACCGACTGCACAACCATCTCTACAAGATCTAGTAAATCTCTAAATATGCTCTCATCTCAGCGTTCAATCATCTCCTCATCAGTCTTAGCATCCGACTCCTCCTCTGTTGTGCCATCCCTCTGTACTTCTCCGATGGTGGCCAGAGGAATCTCTGAAGTCTCTGGGGCATCTTCATCATCAGCAGCCTCTATTAATAATTTAAAATCGGTAGACTTTAGATAGTCCACGTCCTTCCTCAATTCTGCTACCTCAGCTTTCAAAGCCGTCACCTCAGAGGCCTCCCCATGCCTGCTCTCACAAGTTGTGACTCTCACAGTCAACTCATCAGCAAAAGTCTGGAGGGGGGTGAGTGCAGCAAGTATGGCTCTCTCGATCATCTAGGGATGGATCTCTCGAGTCGAGTCAGGTCGCCCGCATATCAACTGATTGGGCCAAATTTCCATCTTTAGGATCATGTTTTGAGTAATCCTGACAGGTTGGGAGGAGGAGGAAGCACCTGGGGGTTGTGAAAAAAAGGAAGGAGAGGATGTACCTGAAGGCCAGAGGCTGAAGTAGGCGAAGACCCAAATTCCCATTTTAATGTTTGCATAATCAAGACACAACTTCCAATTCAAGTGTCTACGATCGTAAAATAGTAATATAACCCAACCGAATGGGTTGGGGTCGAGTCCTAAGGGAGCGGTTCATGAAAATTAATGGTTAAGCGCAAAAATGCTAAAGTTAATCGTAGCTAAAAACATTATAGAGTAAAAACATAATAAATTAAAAGAATTTGACACGAATGTCAATTATCAATGGGGGGTTTGTAGTCAAGTAACAACTAAAAACAATAAAATAATGAAAGATGCGACTATGGAGACGAGAATCTTGGGATATGATAGGAATACGGGATAGACTAAATTATCGGGTACATGTTTTTGATAGTAAATTGTTGAGTATTTGTGACTAGGCTAGACTGTAGTGGGGGTAAATTTTCTCTTGAGCAACTTACCCCGAATCAACTCGGTTTCTCTTGAACATCGAGTTGTCGCATTAAGCACGGCCTCCGCCTTAGCCCATTCACTCTTTTGAGCTAAATTAGTGGGAGAAGGACTAGGATTCACTATCTCGAGCTGAACCTATGTCGACCTAATACCACCGGCTATCAATTTAGTAGTCTTAGTTTTACGACCTCTCTCTTGAGCAACCCAAAAACACTGAGATGAAATTGTATTTGCAACTACAATTCCATTCAGTTCATACACAACTACTAAATGAAATCACATTTAAACAATAAATAAACCATCAACAAGCAAGACCCAACATATAATTTAACCCATATTCACAAAATCACACCACAAGAATTGGGGTTTTAGCTAGACATATAAAAGAGGAAGAAAATGTTACCAAATCGAAGTAACATCAACTAGGTATGATTTATTTTTACTTCAAACGAGTCTAGAATGAAGATTTTTCAAGATCCACACCCAATTTCTTGAAGATGAGAACATTTAAATCTTCAAAGCTCAAGAACAAAGTCTCTAAAATGTAAAAATTGTTCTATTCTAAAACTTGATTCTCAAACAGCTTGAAACTAAACTAAAAGTTTTTAATGGGTATTTATAGTTGTCAAAAAGTGTGTTGCGAAGGGTCAGTCAACGCAGTTAGTCGGGATTGTCGATGCACTCGGCGATCCACCCTTTGGTCTGCTTTATCGCCTTTCAGCTCTTGCCTTCAACATATTCGCGTTCTGGATCATTGGGCGGTATAGTATTATATCGCGGAACTGTTCGGCAACGAGTCGATTGCTCCTTTTCATCACCGACTTGATCTTTTTCTTCAGGGCTCAGCACATTGGAACAAAAGGCAAGATTGTAGGCCTTTCGGTGACTCGTCTTATAGATTAGGTGATCGTCAAGCTGTCTTTTCTTCCTTTTTTCAGCCACTTTGTTCCTTTTTAGCTTGATAACGTCCATGCTTTGTCTCTCAATTCAAATACCTGAAACTTAAGGGTTTACATCAAATATTGAGATAAAATATGTATTTGAGGACACTAATTTTATAAAAAAACAAGCCTTAAATGAGTCCAAATCGTGGACTCATTAGAGCGCCCCAAGGTGAGACACTTGGTTGAATAAAACATTTATCTAAGAGGTATTTCAACTGCTCTTTCAACTCTTTTAACTCTACTGGTGTCATTCTGTATGGCGGAATAGATATGGGACGAGTATCGAGAATAATATCTATACCAAAGTCTATTTCTCTCTCAGGAGAGACTCTGGGAAAATCATATGGAAAGACTTCTGAAAACTCTTTTACTACTGGAACTAACTGAATATGAGGTATCTCAACACTAAAGTCATTAACTCAAACTAAGTGATTAACACACCCCTTGGAAACTAACTTTCTCGCCCTAAGGTACGAAATGAAACGATCCTTAGGCACTGCTGAACTACTACTCCACTCTATAACTTGCTCATTTGGAAACTGGAACTTGACAACTCGAGTTCTACAATCTATTGACGCATAACATGCATGAAGCTAGTCCATACCTAGAATGACATCAAAATCTACCATGTCTAACTCAAATAAATCAGCCATGGTACTCTGAGATTGATGAAAATGGGACAATCACGATAGACTCTTTCTGCTATAATAGACATACCAACAGGTGTAGAAACACTGAAGTGCTCACTAAGTTGCTCAGGAAGAACATTAAAATTCATGGCAACATACGAAGTTAAAAGGATAACTCGCTCTTGGATCTAGCAAATCATAAACATCGAAATTAAATACTTGGATCATACTAGTGACAATATCTAGTGAATCCTCTTGCTCTTAGCGACTAGCGATGGCATAAAGACTGTTTGATCCTCCGCCTGCCCCTGAATAAGCTCCTCTAGATACAGCTCTGTCTGGTGGGGCAACTGAAGAATACTGGGCTCTATTGCCCCCATTACCTTACCTTGATTGTTCTTTGGACAATCTCGCATAAAATGACCATTCTGGCCACACTTGAAACATCTAGTGGAGCCATCACGACACATCCCTGAGTGGTTTCTACCACACTTAGCACATGCAGGAATCTTAGTACCCCTTTGTGCCATACTACCTTGCGACTGTGCAGGTCTAGCTCTGAAATTCTGGGAATTCTGACTATTGTACTCACATTTGTTTCTTGGTGCAGGTGCACCAGCAGATGATGAAGAAGGTTCTTTCTGCTTATGTTAGAAAGAAGACCGGTTCGCATTACTCTTTTGTTGCCCAGATTCATTCCCTGATGTCTTAGCCCTCTTATTCTTAAACCCTTCTCTATCCCTCAGATTTTCCTCTTCAACTTGTTGCACATGGATCATTAGCCTTGCTATGCCCATGTCACCTATTATCATGACTGCCTTATTTTTCTTATTTGATAGATGAGGCAACCCAACAACGAATAAACTCATCCTGCTCCTCATGTCGGCAACTATCTCTTTGCTTCTCTTAGCTCACGAGGAGAGAAACGCCCCATGACAACACTCTCAAAACAGTCCAACTCATAAATCGATTACACGCAAGCACGAGTTAGAAAGAAACTTTTTAGAGATAAAACTTTAACACATGAAATGAGTATGAAAGAACTGATATAGTTTCCTAAGTGTTGCAACCTCCTCATTATAGATGTGGCGCACTTCACATCGATAACTAGGACTCTGCAGACACGACTTCATAGACTGCCTAGGACTCTTGAAATCTGGCTCTGATACCAAGTTTGTCACGCCCCAACCCTACACCCTGGGCGAGACTGGCACTCAAGAACTATTGATGGGCCCAAGCGAACTCTTGGCCTGACTTACTTACTCAGCGAAAGACTTTAAGAATTAAGAAAAGAACTCAAATGCAAGATAACTCAACTATCTCAAACTAAACTCATAAAACTCATAATGTTTTAGAAATAAACATTTAACTTAGCCAAAGTGACAACTCAAAACTGAACATAAGTCAATAACAAGATAAAGACAAATAAACTAATTGATTGTTTATCTATGAAGCCTCTAATAACTGAGATGGATGTCGGGACAAGACCCACGACATCCTAATGAACTAAATACTGAAAAGCAATAAAAAGGGATCCTCTGGAAGCAAGGAGGCTCACCAACAAACTCTGGAGCTCAACTAGAATCAACGATGCACTGGATGTTGATTTGGTTACCTGTTGCATCAAAAAAACATGCAGGCCAAATGACATCAGTACATTGAATGTATGAGTATGCGAGAGGAAATATAAAACAAGACATAAGCTTGAAAGGAACCGAAAGAAACATTTACCTTGGCTTTACTTAACTCAATATAAAGTAATAAGACACATGCAATATATAGAAAACCTTTAAAACAATAAAAAAACTACTTAGTTCGTTAAAGAAAATGCAATAACAAACTCGACTTTACTCATATAATAATGTAATATAATTTCTATGAGAGTTTCTCTAACTGACAATCACCAATATGAGGCTAAGTGGTGATACAACGTTTTACCCACGCTGCCAGAACTGTCCTATACTTTGTCGTCATATACAATACCTTAACTAAGTGGATCCACTAGTCTGTGCTAAAAAGCACTTAAAGAATCATCTAAAAAGTACGATCTTTTACTACCCATGATGGCTACATGGTGTATGGAGGCGTGAGTTATCTGAACTCAAACTCGTCCCCATATCGGTGCTCAATACTACTCCCAAAATACTCAGCTCATATGTTTAAAAACATAACTTCTTTCTTTGGTTTGAGATAATTATTCAAAACTTAGCTTAAAAACTCTCTTGGAATCGATGTTCCCTTTCTTGCTTAAATGTGAAAATATTTACTCTTTAACTGAAAACTAGCTCAAAGGCTCTTTTGGAAATCAAGGTTTCCTTTCTTCTTTAAATGTGAAAATATTTTACTCTTTGGAATACATAGTCCCGATATACTCTTTTGAAGAAATGAACTTCAAACTTTACTCTTTACTCAACTCAAAACTCATGCCTTAAAACAAAGTTAAAACATTTATAAAAGACTTTTTGGAAGACTCTATGAACTTCTCTTGACTTGACTCTTAACTTTCCTTGAATTGAATAATGGATTCAAGGATTGTGATTTGTGAAAGGAAAGATCTCATGATGTTTAAGAGTGCTTTTAGATAGTTAAACATGAGAAAAGATCAAGAAATCACTATTTGAAAGCAGGTCCGCGACACGGAGATGTATTTAATTATTTGGTTGCGAAAATAACTTTTGAGGCAGAACGGTCTGTGACCGCTCCGCAACGTGAAGAAACTTTTCTCAAATCTAAAGAGCAGGTCCGCGACGCGGCCCCACTGCCCAGATTCGCCCGACTTTTTCCTTCTTCGTTTTCCAATCCCAATTCGTCTAAACTTGACTATTTTCCTCAAGTTCTCTTTAGATTCAGATACCCAGCATATGTACCCAAGAACCTAACTTAACACCACTTTAAAAGTCGACGCGATAACCTCAAGAACTCCTCAATTCAGCCCAATTCAAGAACGAAAGCAAATTCAAGAAACACATATCAAGACATCAACATTCAACCCTTTTTCGAACGAATTTTACTGAACTAAACATGATTGGCGCGTGGGTGAACGAACCCAACGCTATGAAAGTCTCACATACCTCATAGGGATTAACCCTTGGTGAATACACGAAAATCTCCAAGAACTCGACGAACAATGAACTTTTCTTCTCCTTTCTCCTTCTTTCTCTTTTCTCCAAGCCCTAGCGTATTTTGGTAAAAGCGTAAACTGATCTAATTCTGATTAGACCCTAACTTAATTAACAAAAATGAAATAAAACAATTGGGCAAGGAAAAGACCAAACTACCCTTTCAAAATCCGGATTGGACTTTCCTTATCCAAACAACCCAACTTCCAATGGTCATATATCACTCATACAAACTCGAAATCGTGCAAACTTGGTGGTGTTGGAAATATAATTCAACGATCTTTCCTACGGTATCTGGAAGCACACCTAACTCATCCTGAGCTAGGAGTTATGGTCGTTTGAAGTTGACCAAAACCCAAACTTAACATAACTTAACAAATTTCCAGATTTTTCATTCTTTCTAAAAACAACTCTTTCTAATTCTAGCTCTTTCTAGTTCTTTCAAAAAGTGAGGTGTTACATATATGTTGGTGATTCTAGAACTGTTCAAGTTCTTGGAATGGAAAAGTTCTTCTTATTAAACTCACATTTGACATTATTTGAGATGGTACATGATTTTAATATTTGTGCTAGATTGATGCTTATGGATTTATGAGAAAATATTGAATGAATGTTTATTTGAATTTGATAATGTGTTAACAAATGTTATCATAGATGATGATATGTTGAGCATGATTTATTTGTGGTTAATATTGTTCAATATGAACATGCTAGTGATTACATTTACTTGATTGATTCATTTGAAATATGACATGAACTTAAACTTGTATTTTTTTAATTAATTTTATTTTAATAGTACACAGTGTATTATTTCTATAAACACTTGAAGTGTGAAGTTTGTGTTGGAATTGTGCATACTAAAAATAAAATAAAATTATATGCTTGTGTTTAGAGTATTTAAATTGTTCAAAATAACTCTTCAAATTTTTGTGAGACTTGTATAAACAATGAATAAAGGTGACAAATGTTATTGTGGTACATTTATTGACTATTTCTCTAGATATGCTAAAGTAATTTTTTGTTGACAAATAAAAATGGAGTCTTTTGATATATTTTATTATGCTATTGTGGCATACAAAATTGAAAACTTTATGAACATTGAAAATGTTATCCCTCTATTTTGAAATATTTGAAAGTGTACGTAGGAGTGTTTTGCTAAGGTTGTACTATATGATCCTAAGAAAAATAGGATTTAAGTTTTTGATTGTGTACTAAAAAAGTTGTATATACATACTTGTGAAAGTTAGTTGTGGTGTGACTTAATACAACGATAGAGTTGGAAAAATAAAAATGGTATTGTTGAGTGTTTAAAAGTGATAATATCTTTTGTGTTATTGTTGTTTGAAATAATATTGCTTCTTGAGGTATCATTTTGGAAAGAAGTCATTGATGACACATGAGAAGTACTACAAGTCTAGTACCAAATAAATTGAATAGTTTGTGGTACTAGAAGAGTATAATATATGATGAAAAAGGTAAAAGAAGTTGGTACATTTTTGTGAATGCCATTATATAAAAACAATTAATTAGAATTAGTTGTTGTGGAGTTGATTGGTGATGAGACTAAGTGGTCAAGACAACTCTCATAGTGTGTATTCTAATTGGATTAAAACCAATTTTTATGTGACTAAATTAGATATATGTGTTTGAGACACAATGTGAAGAAGCTACTGCAGTGAGATAAATTATTTGTGTAAATGAATTATGTGTAATCGAAGGTGAATCTAATCAATTCACTGACTAATGAAACATCAAGGGGAGTAAGACTTTTGTCATTTTAAGAAGATCAACAATGATGGTAACCCAACCTATGTGATTGGAGATCCCATGAATTAGGTTCATATTGGTAATAACAAGTCATTAGTTGATCAAGTAAGCACTATAAAATTATGTCCCTCCTATGATGTGTGAATATAGTGCAACAATCTGCAAGGCAAAGTGAGGCTGAGTTAGAACTCTTAATCCAATTCATATCTTTTATAGGTGGTGTATTGCTCTGCAGAATACACTTGATGATTGGACCTATATGAGTGTGAAGTGGTACCGCTTCTATGAATTTGTGACAGATTTCTAGAGCACTCATGAATACCAGGACACACGCATGGCCTCTTAGCGCAAAACTGCAATAACAACAAAGATGTGGGTATAATGTGATATAATAAGACACTGGACTTACAAAAAAATTATTTGTTCATAGAAGTTCTAAACTTCACCAATTGTTCTGTAAGTTTAATCTTGTTTTATCTAGGTCTGGTTCATAGTCTACGAATACCAGATTCAATGCATTGTACTCATATGTGGAAATTCAGCAAAACTTCTTATTTCTTTCAATTCTTAATACTCTTTTTGAGATATGTAGGGGATTGTTGAAAAAAATTGTTCTAATATCTCAAAAAGAAGTATTCATAATATTGTCTAGGTGCATTCTTTCTGATCTTGTTTATGAGTATTAAATATATATTTATTGTGCTTGAATGCCTAGCCTTGATTAGCCATAATTCCATTATGTTTTCCACCATTGAAAGCCATATTTTGGCAATTGACTTTCAGGTTTAAACATTCCCATTATTAACCTTTATGACCCATTAATCATCTTATCATTGTCTTGAATTTCCTGCAAACATTTGGGAGAATGATCTNAAGTGGTCAAGACAACTCTCATAGTGTGTATTCTAATTGGATTAAAACCAATTTTTATGTGACTAAATTAGATATATGTGTTTGAGACACAATGTGAAGAAGCTACTGTAGTGAGATAAATTATTTGCGTAAATGAATTATGTGTAGTCGAAGGTGAATCTAATCAATTCACTGACTAATGAAACATCGAGGGGAGTAAGACTTTTGTCATTTTGAGAAGATCAACAATGATGGTAACCCAACCTATGTGATTGAAGATCCCATGAATTAGGTTCATATTGGTAATAACAAGTCATTAATTGATCAAGTAAGCACTATAAAATTATGTCTCTCCTATGATGTGTGAATATAGTGCAACAATCTGCAAGGCAAAGTGAGGCTAAGTTAGAACTCTTAATCCAATTCATATCTTTTATAGGTGGTGTATTGCTCTGCAGAATACACTTGATGATTGAACCTATATGAGTGTGAAGTGGTACCGCTTCTATGAAATTGTGACAGATTTCTAGAGCACTCATGAATACCAGGACACACGGCGCAAAACCGCAATAACAACAAAGATTGTGTAGGTATAATGTGATATAATAAGACGCTGGACTTACAAAAAAATTATTGGTTCATAGAAGTTCTAAACTTCACCAATTGTTCTGTAAGTTTAATCTTGTTTTATCTAGGTCTGATTCATAGTCTACGGATACCAGATTCAATGCATTGTACTCATATGTGAAAATTCAGCAAAACTTCTTATTTCTTTCAATTCTTAATATTCTTTTTGAGATATGTAGGGATTGTTGAAAAAATTGTTCTAATATCTCAAAAAGAAGTATTCATAATATTGTCTAGGTACATTCTTTCTGATCTTGTTTATGAGTATTAAATATATATTTATTGTGCTTGAATGCCTAGCCTTGATTAGCCATAATTCCATTATATTTTCCACCATTGAAAGCCATATTTTGGCAATTGACTTTCAGGTTTAAACATTCCCATTATTAACCTTTATGACCCATTAATCATCTTATCATTGTCTTGAATTTCCTGCAAACATTTGGGAGAATGATCTTATCTCATTTCCTATAAATGATTTGCTTCTTGGTTCACGAAAAAAATGTTAAAAAAGAGAGATTTTCCTTTCTCCTTTGTCCATGTTTCATGTGCTAGATTTTCTTTCTATTGTGTATCTTTGTTAGTTTCTGGCTCCTAGTTTTGTACTAGAAGAGCTTGTTGAACCCTGGGGATACACCTATACCGGATGAAATATCTTTAAGGACAGTGTCTTTCGACACGCCTCAAACTATGAGAATTTCCTATAAGAGTTCGCAGTGAAATACAAGCTTTGGTGAAATCCGAACAAATGTTCGTGATAAAGATATTTTCCGTAAGATTTCCAACAGATCGAACTTTAATATTCAATAGTACAGAGTCGAACACAACAAGTGAATCTGCAGATTCCAATATTGTTATGATAAATTTCTATAGCTTTGCTCCATTGTCTATTACTCTCAAGTTAATAAATCTCGTGAATATACAATAGATATGACTTTCGATGATTTTCATGTCATATATATACGGAAGATTTGTCATGCCTTAAAATATCTACGACTTTTACTTCAATAGAACTTGACCTCGTATAAAAAAAAACTTGTGATTTTCTTCTTCTTTTTTTTATCTGCTTTGTTGACTCTTACTTGGACTCAAAATTATTCTCTTTATTTTTTTCCTTCTTTGCTCCTTTATTTATGTTATTTCTTTCTCTTTTTTTTCTTTGTCCCAATCACCCTTATATATTCAAGTTGTCCTTGTGCATTTATGTCTCGTCTGGTGGGGACCTGATTCATGGGATAAAGTATATATAAGACAATAAGTAGTGAATCAGATTTATATTGTCAATCATCAAAGTTATATACATGTTCTCTTATTTTCCAACAATTTTCCCCTTTGGTTTCATTAATTGATTATGATAAACAATGCATCATAGTTTACTTTGTCAATCATCAAAACTATAAACTTGCTCACCTATTTACCAACATATAGTTTTACAAAAATTGTACAGTTATAAAGATACTTATTATTATTATAGATAAAAAATGTTATAGAGTTAAAATATAACATAAAAGATCATCTACGAGAAAAAAATAATTTGGCGTTTATATTTATATAAAAATATTGTTTTAGAGAGATCTGACAATAGATTGATTGTGAATGACATTTTAGGATGGCAAACATATTTGTTTTTAGTTGTGGGGATAGGCTACATACAAGATCTATTAAAGGGTACTTAAATTAATTTCATGTATGCATTTATTTGAGTTATAATGTGATTAGAAATTTTGTGTATAGTTGACAAATCATGGAGTGTGTTCTTCATTGATCAAGAAACTAGATAAGGCAATTGAGAATTTTTATGGACTTCCCTTAGAGGAGAAAATGAAGTTTGCGCCACAATTGGGAAATAGCCAAGGTTATGGTCAAGCAATTGTTGGAGGGGGGGTAAATTCAGACCATGTAGAGAGATTTTACATGAATTCATATCCCCTAAATACAAGACAACCACATCTTCTTCCAAAGCTCCCACCTTCACTAAGGTACATATTTTCGTCTGTTTCAATTTATTTATCTTACTTTTCTTTTTAATCTGCTTAAAAAAAGAATGTTTATGTTTCTTTTGATAACTCTTTAACGTTAATTTTTTACACGACTCACAAGATTAAAATGCATTTTGGTATATTTTGCATATATTTAATTTAAGATCACAAGATTAATAAGATATTATTTTTTTTACTTTTGTAACTTCGTATCAAGTAAAAAAAATAAATTGAAATGGAGGTAGTATATTTTAGGTCAGAACATCTATAGGTGGCGAATGGGGGGTTGGGCTGAATTTGAATCAAAATGAGTTAAGTTAATAAATGAGCGGATCAATAAAATTACTTGGCTTGAAATCTCAAACCGTCCAACTCTTACTAAGTTTTAATTGTTTTATTTGTTCTCCTATGCAATCTTTAGTACAATAAAATAAAATATCTTTTAAGATTATTTTGACAAATTTTTTCATGAATCAATATGGGCTAGATATCCATCCAAACTTTGATGGACTAAAATTGCTAATAAGGGATGAATAATAATCAACCCAAACTTTAGTAAGTTTGGACGGATTATAATTTCATGCGCTAATATTGTCATATATAAATGTTTAAACTAAAATAGAGATGTAACACATGTTAGTCTACTTTTATTACAGAGAAAGTCTTGAGGCTTATCTTGAAGAATTGGAGAAACTTGCTACATCCCTTCTAGGTTGTCTAGCAAAAACTTTAAAAATTGACAGGGAGGTAATGCTAAAAATGTATGAGAAGGGAATGCAATCAATGAGGATGAACTATTATCCACCATACCCTAAACCTGAGTTGGTAACTGGGCTGGGGACTCACTCAGATGGCAGTGCAATTACCATAGTTCATCAAGTTGATGGAGTTGATGGATTGCAAGTCAAACAGGATGGTGTTTGGATCCCAGTAGAGTTCATTCCTAATGCATTTGTTGTGAACATTGGAGATATTCTTGAGGTTAGTTTTGACACTTTTGTGTACTATACAAATGTTTTTTTCTTTTCTTTTAGGGAAAATGCATAAGTACTCCCAAACTTATGCCCGAAATCTCAGAGACACACCTAACCTTTACTAAGGTCCTATTACCCCCCCCCCCGAACTTATTTTATATATAATTTTACCCCTTTTCGGCCTACGTGGCACTATCTTGTGGGTCCAGCGCGTGTTGACAATTTTTTCAAGGATAGTGTCACGTAGGCCGAAAAGGGGTAGAAAATTATATATAAAATAAGTTCGGGGGGTAATAGGACCTTATTAAAGATTAGGTGTGTCTCATGGATTTTGGGCATAGGTTGGGGGTACTTATGCATTTTCCCACATGAAAATAGTAAACTCTATCAGATAAAAAAATGAAATAACTAATAGTTGAGGTCCAATATTTAGATGGTGATAGTTCAAGTAGGACAAGAGGGAACTTCCGTCATCTATATATGTATTAAAACACACTTCAACTATAATTAGATGTTCGTAATTTCCTACCTTAAACTCTAAACCCTATTACATAAGAAAAATGAAATAACTGATAGTTGAGGTGTGCTTTAATATATAAATAATGATAGTTCAGGTATTAAATACACACCCCAATTATCAATTGTTCTATTTTCCTATTTGAAAATCATAAACCCTATCAAGTAGAGAAAAGAAACAATTGATAATTAAGGTGTGTGTTTAATATATAAATGATAATTCAAATATGTTTTTAACTATTAACTTCTTCTTTTTTTTTGGTTTGGTCTTATGTTTTTTAATTAAACATGCAGATTTGGAGCAATGGTGTTTACAAAAGCCCAGAACACAAAGTAACAGTGAATGAACATACAAGTAGGATTTCCATTGGAGTGTTTTTCATGCCAAAACAAGAAGCAGAAATAGGACCAGCTCATTCCTTAATAAACTCTACAAATCCTGCACTATTCACAAGTGTCACAATGGACAAGTACCTCAAAGAGTTTTTCTCAAGGAAATTAGCAGTCAAAACTTATTTGGACCACATGAAGATTAACAAATTCTAGTTCTACAACTTAATTTGGTAGTGCAAGTAGTTTTTTTTAAAAAATAAATAATTTGGTTGTAAGGCAAGTAAAACTTTTAACTTCTTAAATATTTGTTTTTCAACGTCTTAGATTTAGAAATTACTACATTATTCGTATGTGGTGTGGAATGATTTTGGACATGATTGTTCTAGAGGACTTGTTCTTGGGGGACTATGAATTAGATCGGACTTGTTCTTGGGGGCCTATGAATTAGATCTAATGTGATTATAACTGAAAACTCAGAGACACACCTAAACTTAACTAGGGTCCTATTACCCCCTAACATATTATTTCATATTTTTGTGCACTTTTTGTGCTGTCGTGGCACCTTCAATCATCCAAGTTGGTTGGATTTGTACATACTCGCCTGCCACATGTGAAAATATATATTTTTTTACTTACTTTTTATATTCTTATTTTCTTTATCTTGTATTTAAATTAAGTTAATACACTTTTTTTTTTGGCATAATACATATATTGGCCCCTAAACTTGGCTTCAAATTTTAACTTTGACCTCCAACTTTCATAATGCACAAATAGGCACTTTAACTATCCTACCTTTAAATAAATAAACACGCGATTTTTGGAGCCAAAAGCGTGAAATGCACACGCTGCCACGTGTATTAATGACCCACTCAATGGTTGCCAACTATTCAATGCATATGGGCCCGTTTTCCAGTCTATTTGACACCTTTTCAAATAATTTCTCTTTATTTTTGCCTCACAACTCCTTCCTTCACTTTCATTTTGTGGTAAATTAATATTTGAAAATGTCAATTATTCAATTTATAATTTATTTGTCTTATTTCTTTTTTTAATTTATGTGTATTCAAAGATTACATTTAAGATACTATAAATTATTAGACTTAATATTTAAAAAAATTTATTACAAATTTGAAAATTACGTAATATACACTATTAATTACAATAATTACTAATTTAAAATATTTTTTCAATCTAATAAGAGCCTACAAACACACTATACGTTATATTTAAAAGTACTATAAATCATAATTAAAA